>NC_059104.1:85937390-86299890 GCF_020740685.1 Jaculus jaculus
AGATTGGCCACCATCATGAAAACAAATGATCATAAATGTTGGCGGGGATGTGGAAAAAAAAGGAACCCTTCTGCACTGCTGGTGGGAATGCAATCTGGTCCAGCCATTGTGGAAAACAGTGTGGAGGTTCCTAAAACAGCTAGAGATTGATCCACCATATGACCCAGCTATAGCACTCCTAGGCATATATCCAAAGGACTCATCTCATTTCCTTAGAAGTACATGCTCAACCATGTTTATTGCTGCTCAATTTATAATAGCTGGGAAATGGAACCAGCCTAGATGTCCCTCAACAGATGAGTGGATAATCAAGATGTGGTACATTTATACAATGGAGTTCTACTCAGCGGTAAAGAAAAATGAAGTTATGAAATTTGCAGAAAAATGGATGGACCTGGAAAGTATTATACTAAGTCAGGTAACCCAGGCCCAGAAAGCCAAGTGCCACATGTTCTCTCTCATATGTGGATCCTAGCTACAGATGACTGGGCTTCTGCGTGAGAATGAAAGTACTTAGTAGCAGAGGCCAGTAAGTTGAAAAGGAGACATAAAGGGTGGAGAAAGGAAGGGAGGAGGATACTTAATAGGTTGATATTGTATATATGTAATTACAATGATTGTAATGGGGAGGTAATATGATGGAGAATGGAATTTCAAACGGGAAAGAGTGGGGGTGGGGAGGGAGGGAATTACCATGGGATATATTTTATAATCATGGAAAATTTTAATAAAAACTAAAAAAAAAAAATTTATAAAGTCTGAAGGAGCATTCCACTTCATTAAATGCTTGTTCTTCCCTGGACACTGAGGGAGGAGTATTGAAAAATTCTCTTGTAGTCCAGCCTTAGAGAAGGTCTATTAGACTTTCTTCTCAGAAGACTTTGGCACAGATAGAAAAACACCATGTCCATATGAAAGCGAAGAGATGTGCCACTCCTGTAATCATCAGTGAAATCCTACCCTCTAAGAAAATGAAAGTTTCTTGTAACAAAAAGGAGCCAGAGGAAAAGGAAGAAGTCAGTGCTCAAGATACTTCTAAAGTAATTCTAGAAAAATCCTAGAGAAAGCCAAGGGCAGGCATGGTGTGCCTGATGTACATCTGCAAGGAAAAATGTTCTAAAGGTTACTGGGGAGCAAGAGTTGGAGAAGAGAATAAAGATGCAGAAGGAGGTGGTGGAGGTGAGGAAAAAATATGAAGAATTCAAGAAACTTGCTCAAACAGAAGCAGGGCAACCTGTGATGAAATCAGTCAGCCAGGTCACCAAAACACTTGACTTTCACTTCTACACAGATGAGCAAATCAAACAACTTCCTAAGAAACAGGAGTAGAAGGAAGTGAACTGCACATCTGAACTGCGAAATCCTCCTCCACCTGCTGCTGGAATGAGTAAGGGGTGCACCATTATCAAACCTTTCAGCCTGCCTCAAAGAGAGAAAAGAACCTTCAATGAAGAAGCTTCTACATATGCATCTCTTGCACAGCAGATCAAAGACTTCCACCAGCAAACCCCTAGTAGACATTATCTGAGGAGTAAGAAGGAAGATATTAGCCTATCACTATCTAAATCTTCTGCCACCAAGGTCTCCAGAGCCCCACAGATGCCTGTGCTGCAGACCAAGGCCTGTGACCTGCAAGGGCACAGTGGAGCTGGAGGCTGAGGGGCTTGAGTAAGTGCAAGAACACAAATTTTAAATGCAGGTACTCATCCCCAGAATCCTTGAAGGTGGGCCCATCTTGCCCAAGAAACCACCTACTCAGGCTACTGGCTTTAATAAGACTCAAAGAAGAAATCAGAGATGGACACTTTGGATTTCATTCCAGATCTTGCCCATCTTGGAAGATGCTGTGGGTATTCCTGTAAAGAAGGTACTTCCCACCACCATCCCTAAGTCACCTGCTTTTGCACTGAAGAACAGAATCCAAGCAGCTGCCAGAGAGATGAGGAAGAAGAACCAGCAGGGATACAAGCTCAACCTGTGCCACATTATGTGATGACTTGTAAACTCCAAATCCCTGAGGCAAGAAATGTGGAATATGCCTTTTCTCCTTAGACTCTCCAGACAAGGAATGGCAGAAAAAAAAAAAGAAAGAAAAGAAATGCAGCAGGGGGAGGTGCCTCATTTTGACAACATAAACCTGCCAGAGGAAAAAGGTGAAGAATGTGACCAGGCTGAGCCTTTGTGCTTGGAGACAGACAAAAGAGGGGCTCAGAAGGCAGAGATGTGGAAACACCAGCTGGAAGAAGAATTGAAACAGCAGAAAGAAACAACCTGCTTCAAGACTCATACAAACACTGTCGTCTTCCAGGAGCCCTTTGTTCTCAAGGAAAGAAAATATCAGCTGCCAAGACGCCTTTCAGGTTCTCTAGTTCAGGAACCTTTTCAGCTTACCACTGAAAAGACAGCCAAGGAGCGCCAACAGCTGGAAAGGACAATGGCTAAAATGGAAACCTTGGAAGATTCAGCATCTGAAGAAAGTCCGGTGATGGGAAGAGAACAGGTTAAGGAGGAGATGGCCAAGCTCCACAAAGAACTGGTACAGAGGGCAAATCAGATATGCAAATACCAGGCAGTGGAAGCAAACTGCCTCTGACTGTGCCAATGTCTCCTAAGTTCTCCCTGCGATTCCAGGGCTAAACCTAGCTATACAGCTGAGAGCTACAGATGCCACTTGCCAATGGATGCTGCTCTCCATCACATCTGGCATAGAGAGAACCCACCTCTCCACACTAATCCACCCAGCCTGATAGCACACCTGACAACTGTGTATGTCAATTTTGCTGAAAATTGTTCTCATATATTTTTTGAGGCTAATGTGATTCAACTCTTCTAGGCCTCAATCAGTCTTTCTGTGGCTACTTCCTTTAAGCATCAGTTGACCCTTTAAAATTGATCTTAACTCTGAGTAGAATTTCAGGTCTTTGTATAAGCACAGTGTAATTTCTTTTCCTTCCTTATCCCTTCCCCCTTTTAATATGTGTATTTTAATCAGAAAATAAAGATCCCCCCAAATTCTTTATTGATAGCATCATTCTTTTTTTTGTTTGTTTGTTTTTGTTTTTCAAGGTAGGGTTTCAATGTAGCTCAGGCTGACCTGGAATTCACTATGCAGTCTCAGGGTGGCCTCGAACTCATGGTGATTCTCCTATCTCTGCCTCCCAAGTGCTGAGCATTGTGCTTATATACTTGACATATCATATTTCTACAATAACTAATAGCTTTGGGGATTTTATTCTTCCTATAGAGTTAATACTCTATTACTCAGAAATCTGGTCATGCTTGCCTATACATTTACTCATATTTAAGAGTAAAACCCTCCACAGCTGATTGGCAGCTCTGTGTGTGGACACGGATAGGGTTACCTAGAACCCCAAGGTTACCTCCTCACACGACGGCATCCTCAAGACCTTAGGTCTTCTCTTAGGCCAGTCATATTCCACAGACATCTCTTCCAGTTTGTATCCAGAGGTATAAGCCTAGCTCACTGCATTCTAGATGAAGAGGCACAACAGGTGGGACAAAGGGAATCACACTCAAGGTGTGATGACATCTCTAGTTGTTAGGAAAGAAATCTCTTTCCGTTCCTTATATTTATTTATTTGCAAACAGAGAAAGAGAGAGAGAGAGAGAAGAGAGAATGAATAGGCACACCAGGGCCTCTCATAGCTGCAAACAAACTCAAGATACATGTACCTCTTTGTGCACCTGACTCCATGTGGGTCCTGGAGAACTGAACCTGGGACAACCAAAGGCAGCTATTTTGCAAGGAAGCAACCCAAATGCTGAGCCATTTCCCCAGACCATTAGGGGTTTTCTGTATTAGATGAATTAAGATGGAAGGACCCATGCTAGCTATGGGTGGCACCATTCTACAGGCTGGGTTCCTGGGGTGTATAAAAAGGAGAGAGCGGGCTGGAGAGATGGCTTAGCAGTTAAGGTGCCTGCCTGCAAAGCCAAAGGACCCAGGATTGATTCCCCAAGACCCATGTAAGCCAGATGCACAAGGTGGTGCATGCATCTGGAGTTTGCAATGGCTAGAGGCCCTGGTGAGCCCATTTTCTTTCTTGCTTGTGCTGTCTCTATCTCTCTAACTTTCTCAAATAAGTTTTTTTTTTTTTTTAAATTTTAAGGAGAAAGTTAACTGGCATGGGTCTGTATGCTCTCCCTGCCATGATGAAAATAACCTATCCCAGGCTGGAGAGATGGCTTAGCATTAAGGTGTTTGCCTGTGAAGCCAAAGGGCCTAGGTTCAATTCCCCAGGACCCATATAAGCCAGATGCACATGGTGGCACAAGCATCTGGAGTTTGTTTACAATGGCTGAAGGCCCTAATGCACCCATTCTCTCTTTCTCTCTGTCTCTCAAATAAAAATAAAAAAAACTTTAAAGAAATAAAATAACCTATCCCTTAAAAGAGCCCTATAATTGTAAGTTCAAAGCCAGCCTAGAATGGTGCCAGGGAAGTTAACGAATTTTCCCAGGGTCACAAGTAGTGGAGCTGGATCAAAACCCAAACTATCTGACTCCTTTATGTAATACTCTCTTCCCTATCCCATGGAGCCATGCCCTTCTGTACTGTGGCCATGTTTCCCATAAACAGCCCCATCAGATAGGAGAAGCATGGACAGTTCTAACCCTCTTCCAGACACATAAACAGCTATCATAAAACCAGAGGGGATAACGAGGTACCAGAGCTACTGGGGCTGCCAGATGGGGTTTGTGGAAGTAGGTCAGAGTATGCAGAGAGAACAGCCATATGCCTGTCTCTCTACATTGCCTTCTGGGAAGTGCAGAGTATCTGAACCCAACTCCTCGGCTCTGCAAGGCTGTGTGAGGACACCTTGCTGGGGTACACTGACTGTAACCAGCTATAGCAGGAGAACAGGCCCTAGGGTATGCATGGTGGAACTCCTGTTCCCAGCTGACTGCTCACACCAGGGACTTATTTGTCATACCAACCCCTCCCCTACCCCCACGATGTCCAATAGTATGAGACCATGAGGATAGAGGCAAAGGGGAGAAGTTCAAAGAGAAGACTAGGGGTGGTGTTTCCAGGCCCTGCAGAGCTTGTATGGCAGCTTTATATACACAAGAATGCCCTAGCAGTGGGAATTGTTATACTGATGCACCCCAGCTGAAGAGCTGCCCTGCACACATATTCCTTCTCTCTCAAGTTCCAATGAACAGGCTGGTGAGGCTCTGGTTAAAATGGCTGTCTTGCCGGGCATGGTGGCGCACACCTTTAATCCCAGCACTCGGGAGGCAGAGGTAGGAGGATCTCCATGAGTTCAAGGCCACCCTGAGACTACATAGTGAATTCCAGGTCAGCCTGGACCAGAGTGAGACCCTACCTCGAAAAACCAAAATAAATAAATAAATAAATAAAATGGCTGTCTTGACTACCAAGACCCTAAGATCTCCTGTGAGACCTTCACCAAATAAATAAAGTCACCTATCATTCTCGAGCTGGTCACAGAACCCACAGGCTACCCAGAAGAAAGTTAAGAGCAGCTGCCTGGCTATCCACTGCCAAGCTAGCTTAGCCAAATCCTCAGGAAAATGCTGCAGTACATGAACATGTAAATGCAAACCACAGACAGTCTGTTCTCCTTCCCAAACACATGTGCAAACAGGACTGCTTTCCAGCTAGAGCCCAGGACGTCGACAGGATGAGGTCATTTCAATGGCTCTGTCTGTGGCTTTTGCTCTCCCTTCACTATGATGAGCCAGTTTCCACTTATTTGACCCAGATGTGCAGGCCCTGAGAGAGTCAGGAAGAAGCGAGAGCAAAATATACTCTGAGAGCAACACCCTCCCCAAGAGCCACGCAGAGCCAGCTAGGTGAGGACCTGGACAAGTGAGGGAAGGCACTGGGTCAAAGGGCTACTAGAGAGAACGCCTGCAGGAAAGTCTGCTGAGAGAGCCTCCGCCAGTCTGCATGTGCTTTCCTCCTCTGCAGATCTCCCCTGGCTGGGCCACAGGCCAGAAGGTGGAAAGGAGGTTGGATTCTGGGACCTTAAGACGTCCTCTGGTCACAGGCTTGGGTGGGGTATTACTGTCCTGCCCTTTGGGCTGCTGGAAGTACTCCGCAGAGGCCTGAAGAGACCTCCACTGAGATCAACTTGGCTGAGGGTGGGTCTGGATCCGGCTGAAAGTTTGAACCACTAATGACCTGTCTGTAGGAAAGTGCAGGGGTGCTAGTGGAGACAGAAGAGAGGCAGACGCTGACTTTAGCAAGATCCTAGAGCTCACCGGCTCCCATACAAGTCCTCAGCATCTTCCCTTCCCTTCCGGTCCTCTCAAACCCAGAAGGGAGCAGCGAACAGGTGACAGGATCTGATGACAAAATCCCAGGGTTTCCTGGCCCCAAGCAAATTGGGCAGCAGCTGTGATTGAGGACCCAGGATGGTGGTCCCCTGGGAATGAGAACAGAGTGGCAGTGGGTTTATAGCTCTCTGCAAAGTTCCACTTGAATGGAAAGACCAGTTGAGAGCAGATCCATAATGAGATGATGGAACTGAATGACAGCCTGGGAGCCTCCTGTTTTCTCTCATAAATGACAGGCTCTGAGCATCCTGCTTCCTCATATGCAGGAAGAAACAACTGTGGGGCTTAAGACCACCAGACCTCAAGAGCTGAATACTCCAAAATATGGACCCTCCAAATCTCAACCCAGCATACTTGGACACTGCTGTACAATGAGTGGTAGGATAGAAGGCCAAAGGCAGATGATACATCCCTATGAGGGGAGCTCGGAATTCCAGGTTGTTACCCACTGAGTGGTAGGGTCCAGGAGTTGACAACAAAACCAAGCTGCCATCACAGGCAGTGCCAAGTGGCATGGTGGAACCAGCTTTTACCTGATGGTTCTAAGTAAGTTCACTTTCTTGCAGCCTCAAGTTTTAAAACTGTCACGGCCTTGGGACCTTGCCTAATCTGAGAAAAACAGAGAAAAATGTGGATCTTGTGGTGACAGCTTTACCACAGTAGCCCAGATCTATTCATTTCTAAAATGGCTCTCTGAATGCAAGGCTCCTCCTGGCCTCATGGTTAAAAGGTCTGAAGGGAGTACTAAAAAGAGGCCTCTACTGTTAGAGGCTGGTGAAGGAGAAACCTGAGGCAAGGGTGCTCTGACAGAGCCAAGGTGGTAGGCAAGGGGCATGGGCCAATCAGACATCCCAAAGAAAAGGACAAAGATTTGGGATCAAGAATTTGTACCAGGTACCAGGGACTTTTTCCCCTTGACATCATTTTACTTACTATATTCCACTGTCCCTCCAAGCCCAAAGGGAGTCCTGACTCACTGGGGCCAGGAATGCTACCATCTTTAGGAGGCTCCAATTGATGACACCCATCTGGAAGCCACACACCTGCTTTAAAGAACGGGTCTCCTCGGTATACTCCAACTCACCTGCTCCTGCTGTTCAGCTGCCATACTTAATTAGCACTTCAAAGACAGATATCCCAGAGAACAGTGTGAATCACCGGGCTGGGAACCATGTGGTTTAGGGCTATGCTGTTCTTGGTGATGAACTGACTGGCTCCATCTGACTAAACTCACTCGGCCATGCTACACAGAAGCAACAGGAGAACCAAGATAGACTTTTTTAAAATTCACTTGTTTTTCTCGTATGGTGAGGAGTTAGCATCCTAAAAATTATTCAAGGGCTGGAGAGATGGCTTAGTGGTTAAGCGCTTGCCTGTGAAGCCTAAGGACCCCGGTTCGAGGCTCGGTTCCTCAGGTCCCATGTCAGCCAGATGCACAAGGGGGAGCGCATGTGTCTAGAGTTCATTTGCAGAGGCTGGAAACCCTGGTGCGCCCATTCTCTCTCTCCCTCTGTCTTTCTCTCTGTGTCTGTCGCTCTCAAATAAATAAATAAAAAATTTAAAAAAAAATTATTCAAGCATCACATGAATATATTCTCCAAGAATTCACAAATCTAGCCCCAGTTCTTTTCATTAAGATAATGTTGATAATTATTGGGTGTTAGTCTTCCCAGCCTGTCCTTTAATGAGTTTACATATATGTGACCATACACACATACAGGTGTCTTTTTAAGTACAAATGGGATCTTCTGTGGATCACTTGAGAGTCCACATGGATCTTTCTCCTCCTATGTCTCACCACACAGAAGCAAAACAGAGTATACATGGGCAGACTACACAGAAGAAAGCCACTACCCAGGTCATCAGTGGGCTACACAGAGATGTTGGCCGGACCTTACCCAGACAGCCCAGTTGGGAAGCAGGACCTGAATTACAGCTACAGTGGACAAGAAGGTAAACAAAGCTGAAATCTGATCAAGAACAAGTACACTAATTGGCGCCATCCACTGTCATATCCTAGGGGCAGGCAGTTAATGCTCGGTGGAAACAGAAGTACTGGCCTCCAACATTACTAAACCAATGGATTAGAGCAGAAGTTGGCAAACACCTGTAAAGAGCCAGATAGCAAAAGCTTCAGGCTTTAAGGACATACAGGGTCTCCAGCTCATGGTCTTTATTCGGGGGTGGGGCAGGTAGAATGCCCATCAAAGCACTCCTCAAGCAAAGCCTGCCCCAGAGGCCAACCTCACAGCACCACAGTAGCTTCCCATTCAGGACAGAAGCCTTCTGTGGAAAGAGATCTACCACTGTGCTAGCAGGCGAAACATCAGCTCTGGAGAATATCAGCCTGACGCTTCCCTTTTAAGCATGAATGAACTGCTGTGAATCACTGAGGGAACACCAGCAGACTGAGAGAATGACCAATATAAACAACCAGAACCAGACTCCAGAGTGAACGAAATAACTTGAGGGCAGCAGATGATTTTTTTTTTTTTAATTCTAATGAATGTGTCAGAGAAATCCAACCTAATTTAGTCTCTGAAAAGCAAGAGCAAGATGCTATGAGAATGAAATAATCAGAGAACCAATTAAAAATATCATTGCCAGCCTGGCATGGTGGTGCACACCTTTAATCCCAGCACTTGCGAGGCAAAGGTAGGAGGATCACCATAAATTCAAGGCTACCCTAAGACCACATAGTAAATTCCAGGTCAGTGAGCCCCTACCTCAAAGAACAAAAAACAAAGCCAGGTGTGGTGGCACACGCCGTTACTCCCCACACTTGGGAGGCAGAGGTAGGCGGATCACCATGAGTTTGAGGCGACCTTGAGACTACATAATGAAATTCAGGTTAGCCTAGGCTACAGTGAGACCCAACCTCAAAAACAAACAATAACAGCAAATACATACACACATATATTATATATATATACATATATATATATATATATATATATATATATATATATATGAAAACACACATTTGCCGATACTAGAATATCTGAGGACAATTTGACTATAGTTAGAAAAGACAGAGAGATACCCTGGTTTCTCTTCAGATCGAATAAATCTTTCACCTTTTACTAAAGGTTTCTGTGGAGAGAAACAGTTTTGAGATGTAACCTAATTTTTTGAGGCCTTGTGTTGGCAAGGCTAATAATGCTGTTTGAAAGTAAGATTTGTGGGTGCTGGGCAAGGGCTGGAAGGGCAAAGATAACAGTGGTAGAGGGCTAAAGAGATGGCTTAGCAATTAAAGCACCTGCCTGTGAAGCCAAAGGACCCAAGTTCCATTCTCCAGGTCCCATGTAAGCCAAATTTTAATAATTTTTTTAAATTATTTATTTATTTATTTATTTGAGAGTGACAGACACAGAGAGAAAGACAGATAGAGGGAGAGAGAGAGCATGGGTGCGCCAGGGCTTCCAGCCTCTGCAAATGAACTGCAGACGCGTGCACCCCCTTGTGCATCTGGCTAACGTGGGACCTGGGGAACCAAGCCTGGAACCGGGGTCCTTAGTCTTCACAGGCAAGCGCTTAACTGCTAAGCCATCTCTCCAGCCCGTAAGCCAAATTTTAAAAAGCCAGGTTAAAAAGAAAGAAAAGACAGAGACTGTGGGACAGCAGAGATGCACATAGGCTCAGTCTAGGAAGGCTATTAATTAATGAGGCTTTCAAGGCTGAATGGGAGGCTCAGTGGTAGAACCCTTTCCTAGTATATACAAAGACCTGGGTTTGATCCCTAGTATTGAAAAAAAAAAAAAAAAAGAAAAAACCAATTCAAGCAAAAAGACATAAAGAAATGAAGGAGGAAAAATAATATTAAATAAACAAAAAAAATTAGAGAGCAGAATGCCCTAAGACTTTAAATTGAACAGTATAAGATTACTGAGTGCAGTGGATGAGGAAGAAACCTCAATCAGGATACAGACAAAATATTTCAGAATCAAAGATCAATATAATTATCATGAACTTCCAAATAAGAAAGCTAAGCAAAAATAACAACCCACCTGAAGTTACCTATAAAGAAATGAGAACGGAGCAGACATCAGATGCCTTATCAATGACACAGATAGCTTAAAGTCAGTAAATCAATGCTTTTAATGTTCTAAGGGAAGGTAAATTAAAATTCAGTATTGAGTTAAACTGCCAATCAAAAGTGGCAACAACATAAAGAATTCAGAACTTATCTCCCACATATTCTTTTCAGGAAACTATATAATAATGAGCATTAGTTAATCAAAAGAGTAAAACAAGAAAGAAAAAGACAGCATCTAAAAGAAAAACATTTTCTGAACCAGAATAGCTATGAAATGAAATCTCTGGTTGAGAGCTCGATAGTGTGCTAACATCATCAGCTGTCCAGATTTGAGGAGATATCACATACTAAATTATCAAAAAAAAAAGTGACTAAATCAATCACTTCAAGGGCAGAAAGTAAAAGTAGAGGGCTAGGGAGATGGCTCAGCAGTTATAGGCACTTGCTTACAAAGCCTGCCAGGCCTGGTTCAATTCCCTAACGCCATAACAACAACAACAAAAATGGTAGGGATATTGCTCAGTGGATAAAGCACTTGCCACACAAGCATGAGTTCAGATTCCTGGGACCAGCATTAAAGCTGGATACTGTAGTAGATGTCTGTAATACCACATTGCCTGCAGCGAGAAGGGAGAATGTGAGTGTCAAAAAAGGAGTGATGGAGTAAGGAGATAATGAAGGACAGAAGAGGTGGTAGAAAAGCTGGAACACATATTTTCACTTGGCAGGGAAGGGAGAGATAATGAAAAGGGAAGAATACTTTCTTAAGTAAGTGGCATGCATGTCTGTTATGGGGGAAACCAACCACTCTCTAATTGGACTGGAGGCCTGCTCCATGAGAGGGAATACATCCTTTATACTGAAAACCTACAACAGGGGTAGTCATGAGCCCTAGAGGTGTAGCGTCTGCCGCTGTCTGGCTAAATGTATATACTATGCTCACCAAACTGCCCAGTAAGCACTTCTCTTAATGTTCACACCCATATATTAATGCTACTCTCACTTTTGGTTACAGAAGATTCTCTTTTCAAATGTGGTTGACCTTGGGATGACCATGGAAAGGCACCATAATACTGAGAAGTGACAGAGGAGTGCTCAGCACTGAAATACTTCTATCACATCTTCCAAGACTCAGGGTCCATTGTGGAAGAAGTGGCAGAAAGAATGTAAGAGCCAAAGGAAGGGTAGGACTCCTTACAAAGTGCTCCTCCAGGCACAAAATGGCCTGGATATTCATGACCTCACAGCATCTGTCACTACCTACACAAGACTATCATAATAGGAGGAAAAGATCATGACATCAAAATAAAAGACAGACTGATTGAAATTGGGGAGGGGATATGATTGAGAGTGGAGTTTCAAAGGGGCAAGTAGGGGGAGGGATGGAATTACCATGTGATACTGTCTAAAACTATGGAAATTGTCAATAAAAAATAAAATAAAATAAAAATAATTGTATAAGTATATTCTAGAGTTAATATTTGGAGGAAACCACCAGGAGCATGTTTGTTCGGTTTTGTTTTCTTTCTTTCTTTTTGTTTTTAGAGGTAGGGTCTAGCTCTGGCTCAGGCTGACCTGGAATTCACTATGTAGCTTCTGGCTAGCCTCAAACTCACAAGAATCCTTCTACCTCTGTCTCCTGAGTGGGGATTAAAGGCATGTACCACCACGCCCAGCAGATTGTTTTCTTTTTTTTTTAAATTTTTTTTATTGACAACTTCCATAATTGTAGACAATAACCCATGGTAATTCCTTCTCTCGCCCCCTCTCACACTTTCCCCTTTGTAACTCTACTCTCCATCATGCCCCTTCCCCCTTTCAATCATGTTTTTTTCTTTAGCAGGTCCAGCTCTAACCCTGACTGGCTTGGAACTCGTTATGTCACTAAGTAGCACAGACTGCCTCTGCCTCATGGCAATACTCCTGCCTCCCAAGTGCTGGGAGTGTAGGTGTGAACTACCATACCTGGCTTCCCAGTAACATTCTTTTTAAAAAATTATTTGTTAGACAGAGAGAATGGGCGTGCCAGGGCCTTTAGCCACGGCAAACAAAGTCCAGACATATGTGCCACCTTGCGCATACGGTTTATGTGGGATCTGGGTCCTTATGCTTTGCAGGCAAGCACCTTAATCGCTAAGCCATCTCTCTAAGCCCCTTACTTTGTAATTTTTTTTTGCAGGTAGGGCCTCACTGTAGCCCAAACTGACCTGGAACTCACTCTGTAGTCCCAGACTAGTCTCAAACTCACAGCAATCCTCCTATCTCTGCCTCCTGAATGTTGGGATTAACAGTGTGCGTCACCACACCCGGTAACATTCTTAAACGGTGTCCACTTCTGGGAAGCAGTGCCAGGGTGGGGCAGAATAGTATGAGAGTCTGCTCCTGCCCGTTATAAGCTGGTGCTGTTTGATTATGTGACCAGGTAATTGCTGATAGAACTCTGACAGATTCCCTGACAGAGTCCCCCAGAGACTATAATTCACTAGAACCAGATCCAGTACTTGACAAAGCTTATTAAGCAATTCTGATGTAAAAAATCTTAGTTAAGAGCTATTTACTTATAAAACCTGACATTTTCTTATATCTCCATCCATTTTATGATCTCATATGAAAAAGAAATCTCCTTAGGTGAATTAGTTAGCTACCTGATTCTGACAAACTGAGGGGTGGCAATTCCCAGGCTTTCTCTGGAATTACCTGCAATACTAGTAAGGTTTCAGTATCTCTCCCATTAGATAGATGATCAGAGCACTCTTCATGTTCTGGCTGAGACCTGTCTGCCAATACATTCCCTGCTGGCCACTGTTCAGAAAACTCTTGTCCCTTGGCTCAGATGCACCGAGAGGGCCGCTGAAAAGAACACAGGGGGTGGGTTGGGAGGCCTGTGCCAGTCTGTGCTAGAGAGGTGCACACAGTTATGTTCCACACAGCTGCAGGACCTACCACACTGTTCTTCTCTGTTAGGGCCAGCTTCAGCTTGGGGTACCTTTCAGCACAGCATGGGTCTCCCTTATCTATTTGGGATAAGAGAGTCTGGCCTAGCTATTATCTTGTCCCACAGAGGAGGAGTCATACAAAAACAGACATCTGCTAATGCCCAAAATGCAGGAAGAGGCTAAAACCAAACACTTTCACTTTCAACAACAGTGGCTAAAAACCAAACTTGAGAATGAAGACAAAACTCTTCAAATTTGTGGGCAATTTTTTTTAATTCAGCTAAGGATTGGACAGTTTTTCTTAACTATGAGTTGGGAAGTATACCATGCATATAAAACAAGGGCATGTGTGTATACACATATATGTATACACTCACACATATATAGTATGTAGCACATAAAACTTAAAAAAAAAAAATTAATACCCACACTCTGAATGCAGTTCCAAGAAACAACATTACCAAAACTTCACTGTCCTACTCCATCAAGGAAAGTCACATTTCTGCTTGGGGGTTAATCATGTGCTTTGTGTCCTTGTAGCCTTACTACACACATATGCCTAAGCAGCACAGTGTCTAGAGATGCTCATTTGAATTACTGGAATCACACTGTGTGCATTCCTGTCCTGCTTTCTTGCCTTACCTGGTAAGATTTGTTCTCGGCTGATGCATGCAGCTGTGGTTCATACTCACTGTCAAGGGAGGTAGCCTATTGTAGCAGTATACCTCAGCTTACTATCATTTCTACCTTTATTTGATTGCTTCTGCTTTTTTCCTATCATGAACAGAGCTGCCAGGGAAACTCTTCTGAAAATAATTCGTCTTTCAAAATGTTTTTCCCAAACAAGTTCTCCCCACTCCCTCCAGAGTTTTGGATTTTGCCTCTGTAAAGAGCACAGAGCCTAAACCTGTGTGGCCAAAGTACTAGGTGCTCTTGACCACAGAAAGACAAAGACAAGGCAAGTCCAGGATCCCTCTGCCCCTGCCTTGTTGGCCTTTCTTACAGATCTCTGTCTCCTTTAAACTTGAGATTCCACCCAGTGCTTAAAGGCAGGCAAAACAATTGGCCTTTCTAAGAAGGTAGTCTGGATTTCAGAGCCACACCTCTCCCCAACTACCTCCCCCTTCTCCAGGTGAGATGGAACAGAGAGCTCTCAGTGAAAGGGCTCCATTAACAGACCACAGGCCTGAAAGCCAGGGCAGCAGAAGCCAGCACAGGCTTGCTAGGCCTGGAAGACACAGGATGACATCCCTGAACACAACGGATGCTGTCAGGCTGGCCAGTGGCACCTCACATTAGCCACCTGGCAACAGAAGGAAGAAACCACACCTACCATGGCCAGGCCGGGCATAGTAAGAGATAACACAGCAATCCTCTCTATGCTGTGTCCCACAGGCGAGCTCCAGTGATAAGCACTTTAGGAGCTTTACCTCAGTGGGTTATAACTCATGACACCAACTTAGGAGGTTAACACCAGCATTTCCAAAAGGAAGCAAAACTAGAAAATCCTGGATAGTATACCATAAAGTCATTTTGCTTTGTGAAACTTCAGCTTCACTTATATTCCTGTGTATTTATTTATGTACACTGGATTACAACATAAAATGTACTTCTCACTGAGGCTAGAGACTAAAAATTGCTGCAAAATACTTCCTCATCTATTTTGTAACTGAGATATATTGAGATGTAGTGGGTCACTAACCCAGCTTAGCAGAGAACATAACTAAAGTCGCTTCTCCAACTTCATCTACAGCCCGCATCTCAGCCACTGAACTCACTAATGTTCCGCACACGACGACACTCTTTCTGCTCTTCTCTCCTCTCCAGTCCACATGCCATTCTCTCAGCCTAGAACGTTTTTCCACACCTCCCCAGAGCTGTTCCTTCTCAGCCTTCAAGTTTCTCCTGGGCATCACCTCTGCAGCACAGCCCACTGCACACCCAGTGTGGCAACTCCTTGCTTGCTCATGTCCACTGAGACTGTTTCTTTTGCTACCTGCCTTCCCTCCAAAACTCCAAAGACAGAGCTAGTATCTGCTCCACTCACAAATATATAGCCAGCAGCCACTAGAGCTGATGGCGGAGAGCAGGCACTTCACCACTGTTAAGTGAATAAAGAAATGCCCCAAGTCTTCTCTTTGACAAATGGTTGAGCCAGAACTCTAAGCCAGGTCTGTATGACTGGAGGGTTACTCTCTTTTTTGCATGTGTGTGTGTGGTATGTATTCATGTGTGTATGTATGTGGCTGCACATGTGTGGAGGTGTGCATGCACATACATGTGGAGGCCAAGGGCTGACTTCAGGTACCATCCTTGATCACTCTCTACTTAATTTACTGAAACCTGGGATCTCAGGTAAACTCAGGGCTTGCCATTTCAGCTCCTCTAGCTGGCCAACTTGCCCCCAGGGTCCCCTTACTCCTTCTCACCTTCTCCACTTACTGAATGCTTGGATTATAGGCAGGCTGCCATGCCCATCTGGCATTTACGTGGGTGCTGGGAGACTGAACTCATGTATTCATGCTTATGTTGGCAAGAGCTTTATCTCCCTAGCCCCTCCCACCAGGCTTACTCTCTACCCTGCACTATACTGAAACTCGGAAATAGCAGGTTGCTGTCAAATGAACACCATTAGGATAGTGTTAGAGCTTGGGCAGAACCTAGACATGTCTAATTCCCAAAGCCCATGATTCCTCCACTGTGCCATGGGGCTGGTGAGCCATGAATGGCTCATAGGAGCAGCCTGTGTGCTTGGCCAAGAATCTGGAGGGAATAAATGATAAAAGAGACTGAACATCGTTCAGACTTGGAGAAGAAATTGACCAGTGACTGGAGAAATACCAAAAGAAATCAATCAAGCACAGGACTTGTGCTGAGTCCAGGAGAGTGGCCAGCCCAGAAATAAGGGGCAATAGCTCTCCCTTCCATATTCCCCTCCCCATGCCAAGTAAAATTCTGGAAAAGAAGGCTGGAGAAGGAGCCAGACAAGCAGAAAAATTCTAAAGGGAAATTGCATGGACACAGAGGCCAAAGGTTGTAAGAACTGCACTTTAAGGAACCTCTGGTGGCAGCATTGAGCTGTGACTCTGAAAGTGGAATGGGGAAACAGAGGCCCTAGAAGGCCCTGGAGGGCAAGGAGCCAGCAGCAGTACTACTTTGGTAATGCTGCCACCTTGTGGCTATGGAGGGCCTTGACCACGGGAAAAAGAAAATCAACAGATGGATCAGTTATTAATGTTAAGTGTTGAAATCTGTTAAAATTGCTGCTAGTGATAACAATTTCTTTTTGTTTTGCCTTTTAAGGCTGGGTCTCACTCTAGCCTTGGCTGACCTGGACCGCACTCTGTAGCCCAGGATAGCCTCGAACTCACTGAACTTGCCTACGTTAGTGTGGACTAAACTGGCAATCAATACACAGAACAAAGCAGCAGAGGCCGAACAACAGCTGAGCAGGCTGCAGGCAAAGCTGCAAAAGCAACAAGGCAGCTGGCTCCTGACAGCTGAAGATGCAGCTGAAAACCTCAGAGCAGCCAGAGCAGGAAGATGGGTGGTGCAAGTAGAGACGACGGGGAGAAGAAGAAACTGTAAGGAGCCAGAGAGGAGAAATTGCAAGCCTTGGACACTGGAACAGCTCCAGGGAGTTGTCAAGTCATTAGAACCAACATCTCACAGTGTAGCCCAAAAGCTGCAACACTGGCTGATGTTAAGAGCTGACTTCCTAGGTCTATGGAAGAGCTGAAACACTGGCTGCTGTACAGAACCAAGGCATCCCAACTTCCTGGGTCAACACAAGAGCTAAACGCTATACCTGAGGCCGGCGTAAGTGCTGTAACGCTAGCGTGTGAGAGATGACAATACACCTACATGCCTGCTACCACTGCTACCACTCTCAATACTGAGGGATATAGAGACCAGCACTTGGAAAGTTTCTTCTTGCCCACCCACAATTTGATTTCTTTTTCTTTTTGTAGTAGTAGGGATTGAACCTAGGGCCTTGTGCTTACACAAGCACTTGACCACCATAAATTTAGGTGTTCTGAATGTTGGGTTCCCAGCTGATGGGAGATTTGGGAATTAATACCTCTTAGAGGCAGTGTATTATTGGGGACAGGCTTATGGGTGTTATAGCCAGCTTCCTCTTACCAGTGTTTGGCACTCTCTCCTGTTGCTGTTTTCCATCTAGTGTTGCCCAGGAGGTAATGTCCACCCTCTGCTCATGTCATCATTTCCCCTGCCATCATGGAACTTCCCTTTGAGTCTATAAGCCCAAATTTTTTTAAATTTTTTTTTTGTTTGTTTTTTTGGGGTAGAGTCTCACTCTAGCTCAGGCTGACCTGGAATTCACTATGTAGTCTCAGGGTGACCTCAAACTCATGTCAATCCTCCTAGCTCTGCCACCCGAGTGCTGGAATTAAAGGTGTGTGCCACCACGCCCAGCTTTCAAATAAAACTTTTTTTCCCCCACAAGCTGCTCTTGCACAGGTGTTTTCTGCCAGCAACATGAACCTGACTGCAACACTAACCATAATTTCTGTCTAGGTAGAAAGGACTCCATGCCAAGCATGATGGTACATATCTTTAATCCTAGTACTCGGGAGACAGAGGTAGGAGAAATGCCATGTGTTCAAGGTCACCCTGAGACTACATAGTGAATGCCAGGTCAGCCTGAGCTAGAGTGAGACCCTACCTCAAAAAACCAAAAAAAAAAAAATAATAAATTAAATTAAAATTAAAAAAATAAAGACTCCAGACAGTTGATGGGTAGTACTCATATATCTATATATCTGTTTCTTTATAAATATCTCTGGCCCTCTTCAAACAAGCCTGAAGGCAGACATAGCATCTTAGCCATCTCTAAAGCTATGGTACTAAGCACAAGGCCTAGCACCCCAGACAATAATAGCAGCTACTACTAATTTAGTATGTGCTCGGTATTTCTGAATACACTTTACACTGGATTTATAGATTTTACCTGTGAGAACTATGAAACTGTAGAGTAAGTGTTTAATATAAGCTGACAGTTCCTGGAAAGGATAAGGAGACTTAAAAAGAAAAGTAAGCATCACCAGTAACATATTGTCTTTTTTTGTTGTTGTTCATTTGTTTGCTTATTTTTTTTTCAAGGCAGGGTCTCACTCTAGCTCAGACTGACCTAGAACTCACCCTGTAGCTCCAGGCTGGCTCCAAACTCATGGTGATCCTGCCACCTCCATATGGTCTTCTAAAGGACAATGTCTTTCGAAGTGTAATGTGTACATGACTTACAGGGGAATCTGGGCTAAAATGCAGGCTCTTATTCTGCATTCTGGAGTGGACATGAGATTCTGTTTCTGAGAAGTTCCTAGGTGGTATGCACACTTCTGCTCACAGATCACATTCTCAGAGGCAAACATCCGGACTACAGGCTGACAAAGCATGATCAGCAGGCCATACCTGACCTGCTGCCTGAGGAACAACCAGCAAACTAGGAGGGGTCTATTTATGTTGACAGGGTTAGAGGAAGAGGAGAAAGGACAAGAAACCTGACCATTTGTGCCTCATAAAGTCTAGTTCTTCATAAAGAAGTCTGCCAACCCTGATCTACAAACTCACCCAGGATCACGGTATATCACTAAGCAGAGGAGAAACTCAGACCATATCCTGAAGCCAACTGTTATGACTTCCAAATCAACAGGCCTCATCTGGATAGGGAAGGCAAGCACACAAAACATGGCATGTGTGCTAAGAAGGCAGAGAAAGAGCTCCCACCAGAAACTCCAAGATGGATGCAGGCGGTCTTGGGAAAGGGTTATACAGACATGTGTAGCTAGCTGGAGAAGAGCCAATGACCAACTACCTCTTCCAGTGCTCATCTTAGAAGAAAAATAAACAGAAAGAGGCCATTCAGCTGGGTGTGGTGGCTCATATCCGTAATGCCTGTAATCTCAGTACTCCAGAGGCTGAGTTCAAGGCCAGCCTGGGCTACAGCCAGATACTTACTCAAAAAAAAAAAAAAAAGGAAGACAGACAGACAGGCATGGTGGCACTTGGGAGGCAGAAGTAGACGGATTGCCCTGAGTTCAAGGCCAGCCTGAAACTATGTACTATATATAGACAGCCTGGGCCAGGGTGAGACCCTACCCTGAAAAACTAAAATGAGAGAAAGAGAGAGAGAGAGAGAGAGAGCGAGAGAGCAAGCGCAACAACGACCTCTACCACTTGTGTGTAGTCAGTACCATGGAAGTACAACAAAAATAAAATCATTAGGAAACTTTATGAATTCCACAGGGTTGAATTAGTGGTTAAAAAGCACTTGATAGAATTCCACAGGGTTGATCCCTACAGTAGATCACTGAGGGTAGGTAATGGAAGGATTGAGGAGGGTGAGAGAAAGGGTATGCAGCAAAATAATGGGCCTATAGCCTATAGTTTAGGGGTCATTCCAAGCTGTTTGGCTACAATGCCTTCTATTACGCTCCTGACACCCTGTGTCAAGGAATGCATTTGCTTAAATGTCAGCAGGGCCTAAGAAAATAAACAAAGCTTTCCATTTCCGTTGACTTGAACCAAAGAAACTGGCTCTTGTCTCTGTTCTGAAAGATTTGCTTGTCTCACATCAAATGCTCACATATAGTTTCAAAGAACAATAGCCCCCTTTTTTAATGGGCTATGGAAAACACTATCAAAAAGACAGGATGTCAGCAGTCAAACTGTTCTTAAATGTTGAAGGGCAAATAGGAACACACAAGAACGTGACAAAACTGTCATGTGCTCCAAAACAGATCCCAGAATTTCCTGGTTGGAAATCATTAAGGTCAATTCATCACCCTCATGCTTCCAGCAAAGCTGCCTATAAAATCTTGCCATCTGGAAAAAAAAAAAAAAAATGGATGCTTCAATTTGGGCATGGAGTTGTCTTCTTTTGATAACTAAAGAACTCCTTTCAATCAAAAACAAATCTCTGATGGTAAACATGAGATTCTGCCTTCTTCAAGCCCATCCTGCTTGATCATGCCTTTTCTCTCCAACCAGAAAGGGGGTTCCTCCTTCTAAACTATTGTTGGGAATGCAATCTGGTATAGCCATTGTGGAAATCAGTGTGGAGATTCCTTAAACAGCTAAAACCAGATTTACAATATGACCCAGCTATACCACTCCTAGACATATATCCTCGTCTTACTACCTTAGAAATATTTGC
This sequence comes from Jaculus jaculus, assembly GCF_020740685.1. Lineage (NCBI taxonomy): Eukaryota > Metazoa > Chordata > Mammalia > Rodentia > Dipodidae > Jaculus > Jaculus jaculus. The sequence continues at coordinate 85,957,867 of NC_059104.1, forward strand.
TCAACCATGTTTATTGCTGCTGTATTCACAATAGCTAGGAAATGGAACCAGCCTAGATGTCCCTCAACTGATGAGTGGATAAGGAAGACGTGGTACATTTATACAATGGAGTTCTATATTCAGTGGTAAAGAAAAATGAAATTATGAAATTTGCCGGGAAATGGACGGATCTGGACAGGATTATACTTAGTGAGGTAACCAGGCCCAGAAAGCCAAGTGCCACATGATCTCTCTCATATGTGTATCCTACCTACAAATATTTGGACTTGTATGTGAGTTGGAATAAAACTCAGTAGCAGAGGCCAGTAAGCTAGAAAGGAGATACAAAGGGAACAGAAAGGAGGAGAGGGGACTTAAGAGGATGGTATTGTAGAAGAACAGATTATTGGGATGGATAGGCCTAAGTGAGGTCAGGGGAAGAGATTGAGTAAGTTAAAGGTGGAGGAAGGGCTAATCAAAATCTAAGAGGGTATGAATAAGTCATATGGAAACCTACTTTTCTGGACAATGGCACACCCAGAAGCCATACATTGTTACTAGAAAATTTTCAGTGTCAGGGATGGGATATCTTCCAGTGAGTTCTTGGCCAGGGAGGGTCCTGATACACCCAAAACATTACAGGCCATTGCCAAAGCTCTTGGTTTCCTACCAGGAATAGATGGTAAGACCCTATTGCTGAACATACTTGGGCTGCAAGGTCACTAGAAATCCTGCTGGAGCTTAGCTGAAAACTAGCTGTGTAAACTAGCTGACAGAAATCTAGGAAAAGCTACACTGCATGCAATTCTATGGAAGAGAGAAGAACCACCAGTGAAGATACTCGTCAGTGGACACTGCAAGCCTTAAATTTGGTCGTCCAGGACAAATGAGCCAAAAGGTGCAATAGTGGCACATCTGTTATAGGGGAAACCAATGGCTCTGTAAATGGATTGGAGGCCCACTTCACAGGAGGGAATACATGCCTGATACTGAAAACCTATGACAGGGGAAATCATGAGCCCTAGGGATGTTACATCTGCTGGTGTTTGGCTAAATGTATATACTATGCTCACCAAACTGCCTGGTAAGCACTCCTCTTAATGTTCACACCTATATATTAATGCTACTCTCACTTTTGGTTAGAGAAGCTTGTTTTTCAGATGGTGGTGACTTTGGGATGACTCAGAAGGCACCATAGTGCTAAGAAGACGTGACAGAGGATTGCTCAGTACTGAAACATCTGTATTATGCCTTCTTTTTTTTTTTTTTTCTTTTTAGTTTTTTAATTTTTTTGAGGTAGGGTCTTGCTCTAGCCCAGGCTGACCTGGGATACACTATGTAGTCTCAGAGTGGCCTCAAACTCATGGTGATCCCCCTACCACTGCCTCCCGAGTGCTGGGATTAAAGGTGTGTGCCATCACACCTGGCCTCCCTTATCACATCTTCCAAGGCTCAGGGTCCATTGGGGAAGAGGTGGCAGAAAGAATGGAAGAGCCAAAAGAAGGGCAGGACTCCTTATAATGTACTCTTCCAGACACAAAATGGCCTGGATATCCATGACCTCGCAGTGCCTGGCACTACCTGCACAAGACTGTCATAATAGGAGGAAAAGTTGATGACATAAAAATAAAAGAGACTGAGAGGGGGGAGGGCTATGATGGAGAGTGGAGTTGCAAAGGGGAAAGTGGGATTGGGGAATTACCATGGTTTATTGTTTATAATTGGAAGTTGTCAATAAAGTATTAAAATAAAGGCTGGGGAAATGATCCATAAGTAAGGCAGCTAGATGGCCAAAAGCTCACCAGAGCATCAAGGAAGAAGTGACTTGTTCTTCCCAGAATGGTGATAGTCACCAAAGGAGAGGGAAGAATTTCCATCTCAAGTTAGTTAGGAGGAGGCACATGCCTATTGCCATTATGGTGACACTGCTCTTACAGCTCAGCTTGGTAGGCTGGGGGAGGCCACTTACCCTGCGTCCCATGGAGCTCACTGTAAGTCTACCAGCATTTTTTTTTTTAACTTTTGAAAATAAATTTAGCTGTATGACAGAGCTACAAACTGAACTTTAATTGCAAGCTTTGCAGAACAAAGAGTAATTCATACTTCTCTTGGTACTGAGCACAATTTTAAGACACAGTACCCCTTGGACATCGATTTTTTTTCTTCCACTAACCATTCTGGAGATGACAAAGGCTCCCACTTGTGATGCAGATAAGTGAGACTGTGTCTAATAAGCAGTGCAATACTAAGCAGAACAACAGAGGCCGTAAGTAGGATGACTTGTTGGAAAGCTGGACACTGTGGATTAGCTTTCAGCATTGATTGCTCCCTGGGCATTCTCCCCTCTGACTGTGAATGCAGAGTTAATCAGCAAACACTGTGTTCTTACATGGTATTTACATATTTGTTTTCTGTTGAAATAGCTGAAAATGTTAAGTCTACCAGTTGTCTATGTCTTGTATACAGTGTCATATGTATTTAAGTTATGTATTTTTATAATGTAAAGCCAAATAGCAAACACAAGAAAGAAAGAAAGAAAGAAAGAAAGAAAGAAAGAAAGAAAGAAAGAAAGAAAGAAAGAAAGAGGGAAGGGAAAGCGAGGGGAGCAGAAGGAAGGAGGGAGGGAGGGAGGGAAGAAAAGAAAGAAAGAGAGAGAGAGAGAGAGAGAGGGAGGGAGGGAGAGATGGAGGGAAGGAGGTTTGTTCCTTCAGGGAAGTGACTACCTGAATATCACCAATACACTGCATGACCCATGGTATGAATGGGATAAAATCTCAGTCTACTGAAAGACTTCATTTTCTTTCTATCTACTGCTATTTGATTTTGGACTGGTTATTTAGCCTTTTTGTAAAATATTTTATTTATTTTTTTATGAGAGAGAATTGGTACACCAGGGCCTCTAGCAACTGCAAATGAACTCCAGACATGTGTGCCACTTTGTGTGCATGTGTGACCTCGTGCATCTGGCTTCTGTGGGCTCTGGGGAGTTGAACCTGGGTCCTTAGGTTTCATAGACAAGCACCTTAATCACAAAGCCATCTCTCCAGCCCTATTTAGCCTTTTAAAACCTCAGTTTAGGCTGAAAGTACAGCTCAGTTGGCAGAGAACCTGCCTAGCATGCACAAAGTCCTGAATTCAATCTTTATCATAATCACATAAGCTGGGAGGGGTGATGCCTGTAAGCCCAGCACTTAGGAGGGGAAGGCAGGAGGATCAGAATTTCAAGGTCATTATTGCTGAAGACAGCACATGGGTTGGTTTCAGGACACTTGAGAAATCTAGTTGGTACTAAGCTAGAAGCCTCATCCCTGCTGGCTAGCTGTCATAGTGCCGGAAAGTGCTATACAGGCTGCTGGGGGAGAAAAGTCATCAACTGTCTTAATCAGCAGTGGACTCTATGAGTTACACAAGTGACTAGCCAAGCAAAATGTGAGCAGTGGTACAACAATGGTATGATTGTTATGGGGGTGATCAACTGTTCTCTGATTGGATTTGAGGCCCACTTCACAGGGGAGAATTCATACCTAGGACTGAAAACCAAACCATAAGCCTATGGCTGGAAAGATCACAATCCTAGTGGAGATGCTACTACTGTTGCTGGGCTAAATAGGTATGTTGTGCTCATTAAACTCCCTCTAAATATTTATGCTTATGCCCACAGATTTGAACTGCTCTAACTTTTGGTCAGGGAAGCTTCTTTTTGTAGATGGTAGTGACTACTGATGAGAGTTAAGACTCATCAAAGGACTGAAAAGAAATGAGTTATGTGCTCAGCATCAAATGATATATGTCTATCACATCTGCCAAGACTCAGGGAACACTGCAGAAGAGGTGGCAGAAAGAATGTTAAGAGGGTAGGAGGCTTCCGTGTAAGATGGAGGTTTAGGAACCACTCCAAAGCAGCCTAGGGGAAAAGCCAAAAACAAACAAACAAAACAAACCAGCAAAATACACTCTTCTACTAAAAAGTGAGGTATATAAGAAATTACCAACTGCAGCAGAGAAGTAGAAGAGATCCAGAGCGTCTAGAGCCCAGAGAAGCAGGCAGAAGCGGCTCCAGCAGCGGTGGCACCAGTTCCGCATGGCTCCAGCCATAAGGCTCAGCCTGAGCCACAGGAGTCAGGTGAAGAGACTCTCCACTCATACCAGAGCTCCTCACAAACTCAAGAAATGTAAAGGGAGGATGGCAGGGAAGAATGGAGGAGCAGCTCATGAAGAAGATGACTGCGAGGACTCAAGCAGGAGCACAGCATAATTGAGACCAAAATCATCCCAAAACATAACTGGGATTACGCCAGGGAAGGGTCTCACATAGTCACAAGCTGACCTGGAACCCTCAATAGACCAGAAATCTTAGCCCCCTAGTTGACAGGATAAAGGGTGTGGTGCAACACACACCCTAAGGGACTGTGACTTTGTTTGAGGATATGGTAGTCATAATACCTACTTTTGCATAAATACTCTGTGCTGTTTTCATTGAATGTGTACAATGTTTAGGTAAATTTTAGAATGTGCCTGTATTTTGCTCCACTCAGCCTTCTTGAATACTTTCATAGCAGGCACACCTAACATCTAGGTGTACTTTTGTAGTTACTCTGAGTCTTAAGAGACACACCTAGCACCTTAAGCTCCTACCCAGAAGATATATAACATTGATTGATACATCTAATAATACTACAGCTAATTGGAAAATGCAAGCATTAAATTAATCCAAGATGCAAAAATATGTACTATAACACAAGAAACACAAAAAATCAAGACAATACAAACCCACAAAAAGTATTAATGCATCATAAATGACCTCCAGTGAGACTGAGTTAGAGAAAATGCCTTAGAAAGATTTCAAAAGAATGATTATAAATATATTCAAAAAAATCAGGTAGGAGCCGGACGTGGTGGTGCACGCCTTTAATCCCAGCACTTGGGAGGCAGAGATAGGAGGATCGCCATGATTTTGAGGCCACCCTGAGAATGCAGAGTGATTTCAGGTCAACCTGGACTAGAGTGAGACCCTACCTCAAAAAACAAACAAACAAACAAAAAATCAGGGAGGATACCAAAGGAATGAAAGCGGAAAGCAAAGGAATCAAAGATGACACAGGAAACCAATTTAATGAGGAGGTCAATAAAAGACATAAATAAGGAAAATGAAATAATAGAGAAAAACCGGTCAGAATGTCTAGCAATGAAGAACACAGTTAATGAAATATAAAACTCTGTAGAAAATCTGACCAGTAAAATGGATGAAGAAAAGGATAGAATATCTAAATCAGAAGACCAGGTGGCATATCTAATACAGTCCATCAGAGAGAAAGACAAACTAATAGGAAAGTATGATTGGGAATTTCAAGACATTTGAGACACTATGAAAAGATCCAACATAAAAATTCAGGGTTTAGCAGAAGGAGAAGAATTTCACTCCAAAGGCATAGTAGGCATTTTCAACAAAATCACAGAAGAAAACTTCCCCCAAATTGGGAAAGAGATGCCAGTGCATATACAGGAAGCTTTTAGGACACCAAAAAGACAAAACCTGGAAAGAACCTCTCCTTGCCGTATTATAAGTAAGCTACCAAACATACAAACCAAAGAAAATATATTGAAAGCAGTTAGACAGAAAAATCAAGTCACATACAAAGGCAAGTCTATCAAGATCACAGCAGATTACACAACTTTCAAAGACAGAAGGGCTTGGAATGTTGAATTCCAAGTTCTGAAAGATAACAACTGTCAACCAAGGTTACTTTATCCTGCAAAGCTATCCATTCAAATAGATGGAGAAATATGGACATTCCACAACAAAAGCAGACTAAAGGAGTATTTGAAGACAAAACCAGTTCTACGGAAAATACTTGAAAGAATCCTCCATGCTGAAGAGAAACAAAAGCACACATATGAGGAACCTGGAAAAAACAAACCATACTCAAATACTAGTTAATAAAAGAAAGCAAAGGTAAAACCAGAAGAACTACAAAACAAGAAAAACGGCAAAAATAAATACACACTTTTCAATAATAACTCTTAACATCAACAGCCTCAATGCCCCAACTAAAAGACATAGGATTGTAGACTGAATTAAAAAGTAAGATCCTTCAATTTGCTGCCTTCAAGAAACTCACCTTTCTACAAAGGATGGACACTATCTTAGGGTGAAAGGTTGGAAAACAGTGTTTCAAGCAAATGGGCCTAGAAAACAAGCAGGGGTAGCTATCCTAATACCAGACAAGGTAGACTTCAGTCCAACATTAGTTAGGAAAGATAAGGAAGTTCATTTTATATTGATTAAAGGCACCCTCCAACAGGAGAACATTACAATCCTAAACATATATGCACCAAACACAGGGGCTCCCAACTTCATCAAACAAATGCTATTAGAACTAAGGTCACAGATAACACCAAACACAGTTGTAGTGGGTGACTTCAACACCCTACTCTCATCAATTGTGAAAATCAGTGTGGAGGTTCCTGAGACAGCTAAAAATAGATCTACCATATGACCCAGCTATAGCACTCACAGACATATATCCTAAGGACTCATCTCACTACCTTAGAGGTACTTGCTCAACCATGTTTATTGCTGCTCTATTCACAATAGCTAGGAAATGGAACCAGCCTAGATGTCCCTCAAATGATGAGTAGATAATGAAGTTGTTGGCCAGGGAGGTCCCTGATGCCCCCAAAACATTACAGGCCATTGCCAATGCCCTTTGTTTCTCACCAGGAATAGATGGTAAGACCCTATTGCTGAAGACTCCACATACTTGGGCTGTAGGGTCACTGAGAAACCCTGCTGGAGCTGAGCTGAGAACCTCCTCCATGTAGACCAGCTGACAGAAAGCTGGAAAAAGGCATGCTGCATGCGGGCCAATGGGAGAGAAAGAAATCACTAGTAAGGATACCCAACAGTGGATACTGCAAGCCTTATATTTGGCCAGCCAGGCCAAATGAGCCAATGGATGCAATAGTGGTACATCTGTTATGGGGGAAACCAACCTCCCTCTAATTTGACTGGAGGCCTGCTCCATGGGAGGGAATATATCCTTGATACTGAAAACCTACAACAGGGGTAGTAATGAGCCCGAGGAGTGTAACATCTGCTGCTGTCTGGCTAAAAGTATATACTATATTCACCAAACTACCCAGTAAGCATTTCTCTTAATGTTCATACCCATATATTAATGCTACTCTCACTTTTGGCTAGAGAACCTTCTCTTTTCAGATGGCAGTGACCTTGGGTGACTCAGAAGGCACCATGGTGCTGAGAAGAAGTGACAGAGGAGTGCTCAACACTGAAATAGCTCAATCACACTTTCCATGGCTCAGGGTCCATTGCAGAACAGGTGATAGAGAGAATGTAAGAGCCAAAGGAAAGGTAGGATTCCTTACAACATGCTCCTCTAGACACAAAATGGCCTGGATATCCATGACCTCCTGTGCCTGACACTACCTACACAAGACCATCATAATAAGAAGAAAAGATGATGATATCAAAATAAAAGAAAGACTGATTGAGATAGGGAAGGGATATGATGGAGAGTAGAGTTGTGAAGGGGAAAGTGGGGGGAGAGGGAATTAACATGGGATATTGTTTACAATTATGGAAGTTGTCAATAGAAAATATTTATTTAAAAAAAGAATGTAAGAACTAAAGGATTGGGAGGAGTGCTTTGGAATGCTGTCTTCTGGATACTAAGCAGCCACTGCATTTACAACCTCACTGTGACTACTGTTATTTGCACAATACTGGGTCCATCAACATGTCATCTTGGATGGTGAAGGCAAAAAAAAAAGAGGGCTGGAGAGATGGCTTAGCAGTTGCCTGCAAAACCAGAGGACCCTGGTTCAATTCCCTAGAACCCACATAAGCCAGATGCACAAGATGGTACATGCATCTGGAGTTTATTTGCAGTGCCTGGATGCCCTGGCATGCTAACTCTCTTTCTCCCTCTTTCTCTTTCTCCTTCCCTCCCTCCCTCTTCCTCTCTTGCTCTCAAATAAATAAATCAATAAAAGATGTTAAAAACTGCTTTTTAATCTTTTAAAAAAGAGGGACTAGCTGGGAAGATGAAAGGGTTCAGGGCTGGAGAGATGTGTCCATGGTTAAAGGTGCTTGCTTACAAAGTGTAATGGCCTTGCTTCAATTCCCCAGTACTGACATAAAGCCAGATGCACAAAGTATCACATACTTCTGGAGTTTGTTTGCAGAGGCAAGAGGCCCTGGCATGCCTACATTCACTCTCTGTCTTCATTTCCCAACCTCTCTCTCTCTCTCTCAAATAATTAAATAAAAATATCTTTTTTTAAAAAGAAGGGGTTCTTAGTAGCAGAGGACAGTAAGTTAAAAAGGAGACATAAAGGGAAGAGAAAGGAAGGGAGGAGGGTACTTAATAGGTTGATATTGTATATATGTAAGTACAATGATTGAGATGGGGAGGTAATATGATGGAGAATGGAATTTCAAAGGGGAAAGTGGGGGAGGGGATTACCATGGGATTTTTTTTATAATCATGGAAAATCTAATAAAAAGTTTAAAAAAAGAAGGGGTTAAGTCAAAGGAATATGGGGGAGTGGCACTAAGAAAGTAATAGAGAGGATAATGAACAAAATACATTATGTACATGTGTGACAAATGTCAATAAAAAATTTACAAACACAAAAAAGTACAAGCTCATCCTTAGCTACATAGCAAATTTGAAGGACAGCTTGGGCTACATGAAGCTGTTTCTAAAAAAGCAGTTTTGGTTTAAATGAAAGTTTCAGCTTCCTCACTTGTAAAGTTCTCTTGCAACAGTGTTGTTTTAAATGTGTTTATAGAGCTGGAGAGAAGGCTTAGCACTTAAGACACTTGCTTGAAAAGGCTAAGGATCCATGTTTAATTCCCCAGTACCTACATAAGCCACATGCATATGGTGGTCCATGCATCTGGAGTTTGTTTGCAGTGGCTAGAGTACTTGGCATGTTCATTCTTCCTCTCTTTTTATCATCTTCCTTTTCCTCTGTCTCTCAAATAAATAATTTTTTTGTTCATTTTTTATTTATTTATTTGAGAGTGACAGACATAGAGAGAAAGACAGATGGAGGGAGAGAGAGAGAATAGGCGCGCCAGGGCTTCCAGCCTCTGCAAACGAACTCCAGACGCGTGCGCCCCCTTGTGTATCTGGCTAACGTGGGACCTGGGGAACCAAGCCTCGAACCGGGGTCCTTAGGCTTCACAGGCAAGTGCTTAACCACTAAGCCATCTCTCCAGCCCAAATAATTTTTTTAAAGTAAAATATTTAAATGTGTTTATTTATTTAGAGTACTTCCTCAGGGAGGGATTCTCCACCTTAGCACTACTGACAGCTCTTCATTATAGCTGCCAGTCTTCTGCATTGTAGAATCTCTCACAGTATACCTAGTCCTCAACTCACTAGATCTCAGTAGCACACACATAGCTCTGCTAGCCAAACTTGTCTTCAGAGATGGCTCAACATTCTCTGTTCTCTGTGTGAAAAAGTACTCCCTTTCACTTAAGGCTACTGGATGAGAATGTGCAGATTTGATACAGAGCCTGTTCACCACAGTCCTCAGGTTCTCACTTATTCTACCCACATACAACCACCTCAGCCACCACATGCTTACCACTCAGTTGTCTTGGAGGGAACAGGTGATAGGTGCTGTAGACATCATTGGAGAACTGCAACTTAAGCTCAGGACTTCCTGTCAGGAGCTCTGCCACCTGCTCCAACTGAAATGGTGTCTTCTCTAAGATGACAACGGCATCTTCTCCATGCCCATCCCCAGAGTCCTCATTCACCTGCAGGGAGAGACACCATCAGTAAGTTCAGGAGCACTGCCACTGATGAAGCCAGGAGAGCAGAAACAGAAGCTCCTAAAGCCTCTGAAATCCCAGCACCTGGTAGACTTCCTTCTGAGAAAGTGTTCATGTTTCCTCTCCCAGGAAAAAAAAAAATCTTAACCCAAATTCTTGTTAAAGTTCTCATATCTTTCTTCCAAGAGATGCAAAGCTTCTCAGCTGTTTTCTCCTTTAGGCTTACAAGACCCCTCCTTGCTAAACTCTCCCCAGTTTAGAAGAAAAGATGAAGAAACCAAGGTCTAGATGAATAGTCAGTGTTTAAACAGAAACTAGAATCTGGGTCTCCCCACTGACTCCTAGCTTGAAGGATCTCATGCATAACATCAGCAGCAGCTGATGCACACTGATGACACAGTGTATTAAAAATCAACCACAGCTAGGTGTGGTTTTAATCCCAGAGCTTGGGAGGCAGAGGTAGGAGGATCATCCTGAGTTCAAGGCCAGCCTGGGACTACGGGGTAAGTGCCAGGTCAGCCTGGGCTAGAACAAGACCCTACTTTGAAAAGCAAACAAAACAAATCAGCCAGAACTTGGTAAAAGACAAGAGACACAAAGAGGCATGGAAGAGTGGGTATCCTGACCTTCCCAAAGATGTGAGCTCCTGCTAGTAGTTCTAGGATACAACCTTTTTCTTTTGTTTTGTTTTGTTTTCAAGACAGGGACTTACTCTAGGCTGACCTGGAACTTACTCTGTAGTTTCAGGCTAGCCTTCAACTCACAGTGATCCTACCTCTTCCTCCCCAGGTGCTGGGATTAAAGGCGTGTGCCACCATACCCGGCTTAGGGTACAGCTTCTTAAACTGTGGCTTGCAACCTTATATAAGGTTTCATAATTAGTGTGGGGATACTGAAAATTTTAGAATCAGTAATAGGTTTATGCAGTGGTCTTAACCAGCAGTGGTCCCTGCAAGCTATACAACTGGCCACCCAGGCAAGATGCACCCACTAGTGCAATAGTGGCATGTCTGTTATGGGGGTAACCAATTGCTCTCTATTTCAATTTGAAACCTGCTCCATGGGAAGGAATTCATGCCTGAGACTGGAAACATAGTCAAAGCCTATGGCTGGCTGGGCATGGTGGCACACGCCTTTAATCATAGCATTTGGGAGGCAGAGTAGGAGGATCACAGTGAGTTTGAGGCCACCCTGAGACTACATAGTGAATTCTAGGTCAGCCTGGGCTACAGTGAGACCCTACCTCGAGAAAAAAAAAAAAAAGCCTATGGCTGGAAGGGTCACAAGCCCTATGGAGGAAATTACTACTGTTGTTTGGCTACATAGATATATTGTGCCCAACAAATCACCTTCTAAATACTTATGTTTACACACATATCTTAGTGCTGCTTTCACTTTTGGTTACAGAAGTCTCTCTTTTCAAAGGATGGTGGCTGCTGGGGAGATCCAAAACTCATCAGAGTGTGAGAAAAGGCTGCTGAGTGTTCAGTACTTAATGAGACATCTTTTTTTTTTTTTTTTTTTTTTTTGAGGTAGGGTCTCATTCTAACCCAGGCTGACCTAGAATTCACTCACTCTGTAGTCTCAGGGTGGCCTCAAACTCATGGCAATCCCTCCATCTCTGCCTCCGGAGTGCTGGGATTAAAGCATGCGCCATCACTCCCGGCTTAATGAGACATCTTTATCACATCCTTTAATGGCTCAGGGACTATAGCAGAAGAGGCTGCAGAAGGGATATAAAAGCCAAAGGACAGGGAGGAATGCTTTGGAATGTTGTCTCTCAGACATAAAGTGGTTATTATATTCAGGCCTCAAAAAAATCAACAAAAAGAAAAGCCAGATGCACAAAGTGAACCATACATCTAGAGTTCATTTGAAGTGGCAAGATGCCCTGGAGTGCCCATACTCACTTTCTGTCTGTATCTTTCCCAATCTCTCTCAAATAAATACACACACACACACACACACACACACAGTTTGTTAGTTTGTTTTTGTTTTTTTGAGGTAGGGTCTCACTCTAGCCCAGGCTGACCTGGAATTCACTATGTAGTCTCAGGATGGCCTCAAACTCATGGTGGTCCTCCTACCTCTGCCTCCTGAGTGCTGGGATTAAAGGTGTGTGCCACCATGTCCAGCTTTAAAAATATCTTTTTAAAGAAATCAAATGCAAAGGGATAGGAAGATATCTGAATTTAGATAATGTAACTTAATAAAATCAAATGCATAATGAATCAAGGTGTTTCTGGCAGTGCTCACCTATGTTGCATCATACAATTTCACTGTGACTTTGATACAACACAAAATATGTACACTTTGCAGTGCACATGCTATCATACCAACAAATGCTGCCTGAAACACCTTGGCCCCTATCTGAGACTACTGTATGTTATGAATCATGGTGGTTTTACTGCACATACAAAGCTTTCTGCTCATAAAGAGATATAATGGCTCAATTACAGACAACAGGGACTTTTAATGTTATTTCTGCCATTCTTCAGTAAATAAGTACTCAATTAGTATATCCTCAAATTATGTTGCTGTTTAAGGGCTGGAAAGATTGCTCAGTGGTTAAGGCACTTGTCAGCAAAGCCAAAGGATCCAGGTTCAATTCCCCAGGAGCCATGTAAACCAGATGGACAAGGTGGCACATGCACCTGGAGTTTGTTTACAGTGGCTGGAGACCCTGGTGCACCTATTCCTTCTCTATATATATCTGCCCCTTTCTCTCTCTTTAATAAATAAATATATAAATAATAAAATATAAAAAGAAATTGCTTTTTGAGAGGCTGAGATAGATGGCTCAGCAGTTAAAAGTACATGCCTGCAGAGCCTACCAGTCCAGGTTCAATTCCCCAACACCCACATAAAGCAGTATGCAAAGTGGCACACACAATTGTGATTCCAAAGCACCTGTGACAATGGAGGCAGATCCAAAAAAAATCTGAAACTCATGAGCCAGCTAGTTGAGGTTAACATGCAGCCTATCAGTTCATTTGCAGGGGCAAGAGATCTCCAAGATGGAGCACTGACACCTTGAAGTTGTCTTCTGCTCCACAAGTTCCCCCTCCCCACATACACAAATATATAAATAAATAAATAGCCAGAAATGATGCTGCATGCCTTTAATCCCAGAACTCAGGAAGTCAAGGTAGGAGGATCACTATGAGTTCAAGGCTAGCCTGAAACTACATAGTAAATTCCAGGTCAACCTGGGCTAGAGGGAGACCAAAACACCAAAATAAATAAATAAATGCTGTTTGAGTTACTACTTACTTACAACTTTTTTTTTTTAAATCATTTAATGAATTTTGGTTTGGGATTAGGGCAGAATTTTCCATTTCTAAAATAGTCCTAAACATACTTTTGCCATTTTGTACTGTTCATGCAAAGCAGCATTCTCGACACTAACTTTCATAAAAACTATCAGTCACCTCTGAGGAACACTGAAAATGTTCAACATCCTGAAGTATCAAATATGCAGCCAAGATTTAATTCCTTTTTTTTTTTTTTCCTGAGGTAGAGTCTCACTCTAGCCCAGGCTGACTGGCCTTCAGCCCGTAGTCCCAGCCTGCCCTGGAACTCACAGTGATCCTCCTACCTCTGCCTCCCAAGTATGAGGACTAAAGGCATGAGTCACCACACCTGGCTAAAATTTAATGTTTTGTGTGTTTTTTTTTATTTGAGAGACAATGGGGGGGGCGGCAGATGGGACAGGGGCGGAGGAGTGAGAATATGGGCGTGCCAGTATCTCCAACAGCTACAAATGAACTCCAGATGCATGTGCCACCTTGTGCATCTGGTTACCTAGGTCCTGGGGAATCGAACATGAGTCCTTTGGCTTTGCAGGCAAGTGCCTTAACCACTAAGCCATCCCTCCAGGCCCTAAAATTTAATTCTTTAAACATAAATAAGCACATTCATCTCACAGTATGCAAATTTGTTTTCATCTTTAATAAGTGGTAAAATTATAAGGATACCAAAGAATTGTTTTAAAATAAATTTCTCTATGACTCATTACCAGTAAATGTTTGATATGTATACATATCTTATATATTTATATACCCAGTGCTATATAAAAAAATTTTCAGACATGCTGGGCATGGTAGCACACGCCTTTAATCCCAGCACTAGGGAGGCAGACGTAGGAAAATCGCTGTGAGTCCAAGTCCAGCTTGAGACTATACAGTGAACTGAGGGTTAGTCTGGGCTAGAGTGAGACCCTACCTCGAAAAAATTTTTTGTCAGATGAAAAGGATCACAAGAGGAAAAAGTTTAAGAAACCTCGCCCTAAAGAAACCACATTTCTACCCTTGGCTAAGCCTCTGGGCTAGTTTAGATTGGCTTGACTCGCTTCAACCAGACAGACAGCTTATCTGGCTCCACAAACACGGCAGTCGTGAAGACCAGGAATGGTAAGGATCCCCTCCAGCCTGCCCTCAGCCTCTGGCATGCAGGAGCGTGCAAGGCATGTGGAGCTAGGCTAACAGTTTAGGACCGAGTCGGGTAAAACAAGGACCCAATCACATGGCTTGGGGAATTTAACAAGTGGTTTTTGATCTGACAGATACTTGGAAAGGCAAAATTATTCCAGAGTAAGCTGGTTGCCCCATGCATCTTAGTGGCACACTCCACCTTCCCCGAATGAAGTGACTGGTATTTCCCCACCGGGAAGCGGGAAAACTCCGCTCCCAGGACTCCACCCTGAGCTGCTTAATGGTACCTTCCCATGCAGGAAAATGATTTTGTCCCGCGCAGACTCCCTCAGCACTTTTTGTACTTTAAAGCCGGAGAACGGTAGGCTAACAAAGGCAGATGTGCCATTTCCAATGCCCGGTTCTTTTTCCTTTGTACTGAGGGCTTCTGCCCCCTCTGCCTCCAGTTCTCGCTTTCTTTTTGGTTGAGGCGCTACATCCGCCATGCTGCCTGGGAAGAGTCGTGCGCCTGCGCACACGAGCCTCCACCCCTATCCATGGCGGTCGCCCGCGGGGCTGGTCGGACTCCAATTCCCATCGTGCTCCGCGCGGGCGTGATTGGTCCTCCGTTTCCCGGCGTGCTCCGCGTCGTAAGCTTTCCCCTAGTCTTGCGTTCCTCTGGAGGAGTGGTTCCTACACACTTGGGTATTTTTAGTTCCTGTTTCTGGTCTTTGCAACTAGTGCTGCTAGAAAGGGAAAGGAAAGCAACCAGTCCCCAAAGAGGCGGGCTAGAAGTGGGAGTACCATCATCCCAAGACCACTTTGGACAACACGTGGCTGAGCGGTTTAAAGGCCGATGGCTACACGCACCACACACACACACACACACACACACACACACACACACACACACATCACGCCCACCCACCCCACAGCTGGAACTTTCCTCCTGTAGATTCAGTTTGCCTTTGTTTGTGCGGTACCTACCATGGGATGTGATTTGTGTTATTATATAAAAGTTTGGGGTGGGAAGTGGAGGATATAAAACTTGTAGCTTCTGAGTTTTGTTTCTTCTGTGACCAGTACTTCTGACTAGCCCATTTTTCCTTGGTGTTGACAGATCTAGTATTTTTTTTAAATTTAATTAATTAATTTATTATTTGAGCGCATGAGAGCGGAAAAGAGGGACATCTGCAAACGAACTCCAGACACATGCACCACCATGTGCATCTGGCTTTACTGGGTACTGAATTCAGGTCTTTAGTCTTTGCAGGCAAGTGTCTTATCCACTGTGCCATCTCTCCAGCCCAGACAGATCTAAATTTTGTCAAGAATTGATTCGGCAGGGTTGGAGGGATGGCTTAGCAGTTAAGACGTTTGCCTGCAAAGCCAAAGGACCCAGGTTCGATTCCCCAAGATCCACGTTAGCCAGATGCACAAGGGGGCGCACGTATCTGGAGTTCCTTTGCAGTGGTTGGAGGCCCTGGCTCACTCATTCGCTCTCTGTCTCTCCCTCCCTCCCTCCCTCCTTCCCTCTTTCTCTGTCAAATAAATAAATAACAATGATTTTTTAAAAAAATTGATATGGCAGTTTTACCACCAAATGTGGTTTTTGTGTGTTTAACAGAAAAAATATTTATTGATTTCCACTTTCTAAGGCCTAGTGGCATGTAGAAGAGAAAAAGTGGTATTCTTTATTCTTACTATTTTAATTTTTATTTATGTATTTGCAAGCAGAAAGAGAATGAGAATGGGCCCACCAGGACCTCTTGCCTCTGCACACAAACTCCAGATGCATGTGCCATTTTGTGTATCTGGCTTTTTTGTTGTTGTTTTTTCTTTTTTTTTTTTTTTTAAATTTTATTTTGTTTATTTAAGAGAGAGAAGACGGAGAAAGACAGTAAGAGAGAATGAGCATGCCAGGGCCTTCAGCCACTGCAAACAAACTCCAGATGCATGTGCCCCCTTGTGCATCTGGCTTACGTGGGTCCTGGGAATTGAACCTGGGTCCTTTGGCTTTGCAGGCAAACGCCTTAACCACTAAGCCATCTCTCCAGCCCTTGTTGTTGTTTTTTCGAGGTAGGGTCTCACTCTAGCTCAGGCTGACCTAGAATTCACTATGTAGTCTCAGGGTGTCCTCGAACCCCTGATCCTCCTATTTCTGCCTCCCTAGTGCTGGGACACGCCCAGCTTTTTTTTTTTTTTTAAAGATTCGAAATCTGGACTGGAGAGATGGCTTAGCGTTTAAGTGCTTGCCTGTGGAGCCTAAGGACCCTGGTTCAAGGCTCAGTTCCACGTTAGCCAGATGCACAAGGGGGCGCATGCGTCTGGAGTTCGTTAGCAGTAGCTGGAGGCCCTGGCACACCCATTCTCTCTCTGCCCCTCTCTGCCTCTTTCTCTCTGTCTGTTGCTCTCAAATAAATAAATAAAAATAAACAAACAAATAAGAGGAAAAAAAGATTCAAAATCTGATCATTTATTTGTTACTGTTCAAGATTCTTACTTTTGACTAGACTCAGACTTGGAAGTGGAAGCTTTTAACAAGAACAGCCTGAGTCTCTTGCCAGTCTGTTCCTGGCATTTTTCTTTGGCTTCCTTTAGCCTCTTGGCCTGAAGTTTTACATATTCTGCAGCCTCCTCCTTATTCTTCTTCATGCTCTGTTTCTAAAGAGCTATAACTTGGTCAGTGTTTGTGTTGCAGAACACATGAGGTAACAAGACTGTGAATCTTGGGTACTTTGGTCCTGGGTTTCTTACCTTATTAAGGGCTTTCTGATAACATATTGGCAGACATCATCAACTTTAGAAAGATTGAAAGTTGGAGGATTCTACTAGCTCTGTTGAGTCCCATGTGACGAGGCACAGTAGGATGTGTTAGTCCAGGAATGTCCTTCTCTCCTTACTTTACAATAACCAAGTAGAGCATACTCAGACTGGCGTCCACAATGCATCTCCCCCCCCCCCCACACACACACACACACTGAACAGATTTGGGCTTGCTCTCTCCAGTTCTTGATCTGTGACAGGAATGCCCTTACTCAACAGCAGACACACTCTGCCATGTGCCCAGACCCCTTGCTTCATGAGAAACCTTGTTTGTCATTCCCACCACTGATGCAAAACACATAACCCTTCCACTCTTGACCTGGAGCACCTACCTGCAGCAACTTGGTGGCCATCCACTTCTCATGGAAAGTCGGGAGTGCCATCTCTCCAGCCCAAACAGATCTGACTTCACTGACTTCAATGGGTTTCTGACAGCCAGTGGCTGGGAAGGAGATAATCAGTTTCATCTTGGCACAGCTGCTTGCCTCTGTATCTGGCTTTACATAGGCACTGGGGAATCAAACCCAGGCCAGTAGGCTTTGCAAGCACTGAGCCATCTTCCCCACCCTATTTTTTTTTTTTTGAGGTAGGGTCTCAGGCTGACCTGAAATTCACTATGTAGTCTCAGGGTGGCCTCAAACTCTTGGGAATCCTCCTACTTCTGTGCCACCATGCCTAGCCCAGCCCTATTTTTATCTTTTTAAATTTTATTTTTCTTTTCTTTCCTTTTTTAAAAATTTATTTGAGAGAGAGAGAGAGAAAGAATGGGCACGCCAGGACCTCCAGCCACTGCAAACGAACTCCAGATGCATGCACCACCTTGTATATCTGGCTTATGTGGGTCCTGGGGAATCGAATCTCAAACCAGGGTCCTTAGGCTTCACAGGCAGCACCTAACTGCTAAGCCATCTCTCCAGCCGTTAAATTTTATTTTTCTTAGGGTTGGAGAGTTAAGTTAAGCAGTTAAGGCACTTACCTGCAAAACCTACCAACCCGTGGTTGATTCCACAGGACCCATGTAAAACCAGATGCACAGAGGGGCACATACATCTGGAGTTCATTTGCAATGGCTAGAGGCCCTGGCATGCCCATTCTGTCAGTCTGCCTTTCCTTTCTCAACCTTTCTCTTGCTTGCAAAAATAAATAAATAAATAAAATATTAATTTATTTTTTATGTTTCTTTTAAAATACTTGTAGCTATTTGTTGATTTGCAGGCAGAGAGACACACAGAGAGAATGGGTGCACCAGGGCCTCTAGCTACTTCAAATGCATGAGCCACCTTGTGTATCTGGCTTTGCATGGGTACTGGGATATCAAACCTGTGTCATTAGGCTTGGCAGAGGAGTGCCTTAACTGCTGAGCCATCTCTCCAGCCCTTTATTTTTCTTTTCTTTTTTTCTATCCTACACTGGCCTCAAACGCAAGGTGCTCCTTCTACCTCAACCTCTTGAGTGCTGGGATCAAAGGTGTGTGCTACTATGCCCAGCTCTTTTTAAAAAAATATTTTATTTTTGAAGATAAAACAAAAAAATTTAATTTATTTTTATTTATTTATTTGAAAGAGGGAGAATAAGAATGGGCATACCAGGGCTTCCAGCCTCTACAAGCAAATTCCAGATACATGTGCGACCTTGTGCATCTGGCTTATGTGTGCCCTAGGGAATTGAACCTGGGTCTTTTGGCTTTGCAGGCAAGTGCCTTAACTTCTAAGCCATCTCTCCAGCTCTCTCTCTCTGTCTCTCTCTCTCTCTTTTTTTTTTTTTTTTAGCATTTAGAGAAGCATTTCCTTAGAGTTTGCAAAAATGAAAAACAGACCGGGCGTGGTGGTGCATGCCTTTGATTCCAGCACTCGGGAGGCAGAGGTAGGAGGATTGCCATGAGTTCAAGGCCACCCTGAGACTCCATATTGAATTCCAGGTCAGCCTGGGCTAGACTGAGACCCTACCTCTAAAAACCAAAAAAAAAAAAAAAAAACACAAACAAACAACAACAACAAAAAAGCTCATTGCTTATGGATACATTTGCAGAATGGTACATATAAGCTCTGGAGAATGAGTAAAAAGAGAAATGGAATTAGGTAGTTTATAAGGGACTACAGTTAAATAGGTAGTACTTAATGTATTTATCACAGATGTAAGGACAAGGACTTTGCAACTAAATTGAAGATTATCTTAAGCTACATCATTTTATTTTCTTTTTTAAAAAATATATCTTATTTGTTTATTTGAGAGAGAGAAAAAAAATGGGCATGGCAGGGCCTTCAGCCACTGCAAACGAACTCCAGATGCATGTGCCCCCTTGAGCATCTGGCATACATGGGTCCTGGAGTATTGAACTGGGATCCTTTGGCTTTTCAGGCAAACATCTTAATTGCTAAACCATCTCTCCAGCCCTTATTTTGTTTTTGACAACTTCAAGCATGCATATAATTTTGTTTGGGGTTTTATTGTGGTGGTGGTTGTTTTTGACACAGAGTCTCAATTCTAGTCCAGGCTGACTGGATCTGACAGCAATCCTCCTACCAATGCCTCCTGAGTATTGAGATTATAAGTGTGAACCACCATGCTCAGCAATATATAATGTATTTTAATTATATTTACTCGCTGCAGTTACCCTCTCATCCCCCTCCCATTCCTGTTAAACCCCTTCTTACCAGCTAGTTTTATCCCCCACTTTTTTTTTCGAGGTAAGGTCTCCCTCTAACCCAGGCTGACCTGGAATCTACTTACAGTCTCAGGATGGCCTCAAACTCATGGTGAACCTCTGACCCCTGCCTCTCAAGTGCTGGGATTAAAGGTGTGTGCCACCATGCCAAGCTTCATGTCTTTTTTTTTTTAAATTTTTTTATTTATTTATTTGAGAGCAACAGACACAGAGAGAAAGACAGATAAAGGGAGAGAGAGAGAGAGAGAATGGGCGCACCAGGGCTTCGAGCCTCTGCAAAGAAACTCCAGATGCGTGCGCCCCCTTGTGCATCTGGCTAACGTGGGACCTGGGGAACCGAGCCTCAAACCTGGGTCCTTAGGCTTCACAGGCAAGCGCTTAACCGCTAAGCCATCTCTCCAGCCCGAGCTTCATGTCTTTTAAGAAAAATTTGTTTTAATTACTTATTTGAGAGAAGCAGAAAGAGAGAGAGAGGGAATGAGCGCACCAGGGCCTCTAGCCTCAGCAACCAAACCACAGATGCATGTGTCACTTTGAATATCTGGCTTACGTGGGTACTGAGGAATTGAACCTCCATTCTTTGGCTTTGCAGGCAAGTGCCCTAACTGCTAAGCAATCTCTCCAGCCTTCCCCGCTTTTTCTGTGACCCACTGAATGGTTTCTTTCATGAGCATGGATTGAGGATTATTTACTGCAGAGGGGCAGGGCTACTCACCAATGGCTGCACCACTAAAGAAAATGCCTCCTTGTTGCAGTCAGGTTCACGTTGCTGACAGAAAACGCCTGACCAAGAGTAGATTGTAGGGAAAAGAAAAGGGGGGGTTATTTTGGCTTACAGACTCAAGAGAAAGCTCCATGATGGCAGGGGAAAACGATGGCATGAGCAGAGGGTGGACATCACCTCCTGGCCAACATCAGATGGCCAACACCAACAGGAGAGTACCAAACACTGGCAAGAGGAAGCTGGCTGTTAACACCCATAAGCCCGCCCTGAACAATACATCGCCTCCAGGCGGTATTAATTCTGAAATTGCCATCAGCTCAGATCCTAGCATTCAGATAACCTAAGTTTATGGGGGACACCTGAATCAAACCACCACACTCTTCCTCCAGCAACCCTAAACAGTTCGGTAACTTTTGTAACCAGGTGTTTGATAGCAGCAAGCTGGGAGTAGCAGCCACCACGCCCTCTTGTGTTCCAGAGCTTGCATACAGACTGAGGGGGTAGGGGTCAGGGGAGAGCCTTCGTTCTACATGTATTTCAGCTCTTGTGTAGGCCTACGATGTTGGGATTCCGGCCCCAACTAGTGTTATGGCTCAGCACTTGACAGCAGCCAGTGTTAATACTGCTGAGTGTAGATGAGTGAGACCCTTGGCCCTAAAGACAGCTACCTGAAACTTCAGAGACCAGTGCCTGCAACTTCTTTTCTCTGTCTTTTTACAGCCCTCCATCCTCCTTCAGCTCTTGCCTTCTCTACTGCCGCCCCTCTGGATCCTGTCTGTGCTGGTTGCTCATTCCAGCTGTTCAGCTGCCACTTGTTGCTGTGGCTACTGTCACAGTTACCACCTCTTAGGAGTCCTGCAGCTCTGCCTCGGACATCTATGAATACAGGAAACTGCTTTCCTGCTTTTGAAGACCAGTCTACTGACTGACCACTGAGGCTGCTGATTCCTAGGGCTCCGACCCCCACCCCAGGCTGTGAGGTTTCCACAGTTCCACTGTTCCTACAGCTCCACTGTTGATGCCACCACTGCTCTGTCTTTGCTGTTACTGTCACTATCCCTCTGATGCCACTGCATTACTAGTACTTTTGTGCTTGACTAAAATAGGCAAGAAAAGACCACTCAGAAGAAGCCTTGGGACTGGGGAGATGTCCTCAGTGGTTAAAGATGCTTGATTGCAAAGCCTGGCCAGCCCAGGTTCAATTCCTCAGACACCCACATAAAGCTGGACACAAAAAGTGATACACGCCTTTAATCCCAGCACTTGGGAGGCAGAGGTAGGAGGATCACTGTGAGTTCGAGGCCACCCTGAGACTACATAGTGAATTCCAGGTCAGCCTGTGCTAGAGTGAGACCCTACCTTAAAGAAAGGGGGGGGGTACATGCATCTGGTCTTAATTTTATTTATTTTTATGAGAGAGAAAGAGGGTGGGCACACCAGGGCCTCTAGCCACTGCAAATGAACTCCAAATGCATGTACTACCTTGTGTATCTGGCTTTATGTGGGCACAGGGGAACTGAACCTGGATCCTTAGGCTTTGCAGGCAAGCATCTTAACCACTGAGCCATCTCTCTGCCCCTGGTGTTCTTTTGAAGTAGCAAGAGATCCTGGCATACCTGTACATACACATGCACATGAACAAGTAAATAGATGAAAATGAGAGAAGCTGTTTATTAGGCCTAATGTTGCTGTACCAGGAGAGGCAGCACAGGAGGGCGTCACCGAAGCAGCCTGCTTTGTCTGAGAAAGGGTATCTATAACAGCCACAGCAAACCTCTCATGCAAATGAAGGTTTGTGTCCCCATCAGTCACAGCAGCCCCCCTACTAGTCCACTAAGAGAAGCATTGTTCCTCTAGCCAAGTCATGTACAGGTCACTGAGGCTGTGATAGCCAAGTCTGGAAACTTAGAAACAGCTGAGGTGGTGACTGTGCCTCCAGCTGCCAGGATAAGTGGCTGCAGTCATGTAGTTGCTTCACTGTGGCCCTGGAGCATTCACAGTGCTCAGTGCTAGCGTGGAAACCTGGCTGGCTGCTGTTTGACTTACTGTTCTTTTGCTCAAGGCAGCAAGGAAGAGTCCAGTAGCCCTCAATTAGGGGGTCAAATTGCCCCATCTCCCAATATTTTGCTTATTTAGTGGAAAACAAGCATTAGGAAGAATGCTTAAAATAAGTTGTTAACATTAGTATCATTGTTAACATTTGCTAATATTAGTATATTATTTAAAAAATATTAGTATGTTATTAACATAGCTTTTTAACATTTTATTTTCATTTACTTGTTTGAGAGAAAGAGATTGAGCACCTGCACATTAGCTCCGGATACATGGACCATTTTTTGCATCTGGCTTATGTGAGTACTGGAGAATTGAACCCAGGCCAATGGGCTGTGCAAGCAAGCACCTTTAACCACTGACCCATCTCCCCACCCATAGTATCAGTTTTAACAGATTTTGGGTATGAGCCACTATGCCACTATGCTCAACTGTGTTAAAAAAAAATTCTTTTTGAAAAGGCAATGTTTTTTTTAAATTTTTTTTGTTTTATTTATTTGACAGCGACAGACAGAGAGAGAAAGAGACAGAGAGAGAAAGAGAATGGGCGCGCCAGAGGCCTCCAGCCACTGCAAATGAACTCCAGAAAAGAAAAAAGAAAAAAAGAAAATTGAAAGACCACGGTGGTTAATTCGCCCCCTTGTGCATCTGGCTAACATGGGTCCTGGGGAATCGAGCCTAGAACTGGGGTCCTTAGGCTTTACAGGCAAGAGCTTAACTGCTAAGCCATCTCTCCAGACCCTGTGTAAAATTTTCAAAGTTACTCAAGGGCAAGCTAAGGCGCTTGCCAGCAAAACCAAAGGACCCAGGTTCAATTCCTCAGGACCAATGTAAAGTCAGATGCACAAGATGACACATGTATCTGGAGCTTGAAGTGGCTGGAGGCCTTGGCACATCCCTTCTCTCTCACTCTCAAATAAATAAATAAAATAGTTTTTAAAAAGGCTCAAGACTTCCGGTTAAGATGGCGGCGTAGGTACCACGCCAAAACAGCCTGGGGGGGGAAGACCAAAAAAAAACTCAGCAAAATACACACTTTTACTAAAAAGTGAGGTGTATAGGAAGTTGAGGCGGCAGCAGAGAAGTGGAAGAGTTATAGAGCATCCAGAGCCTGCACAGGCGGGAACAGCGGCTCCAGGGCGACTCAGCTACCCGCCGCAACCGCGGAGCGGCAGAAAACCGCCGGACTCTCGGCTCGAGCCGCAGGACAAGCCAGGTGCGGGATTTTCCCCTCACACCGCGCTCTCCGCAACTCGGGAAACGTGAGGGGAGAGCGGCAGCGAGCAGCGGAGGGAGGAGCAGACCGCGAGGTAAAAGCACACGATACAACCAGAACAGCCGCGGCTCCCTCCCCTCCCCTGCCGCCTGAACCCAGCTCCAGCGAACACAGCAGCAGCCCGGGACCCGGCCACGCCAACTTGGGCTGACGGCGGGACCCAAGCAGGAGCAGAATTTGGCAGCAACTTCAGCGGCTCCAGCACCGGTACCAGTGGCCCCAGCAGCAGCGGACCCAGGAGAGCAGCGGCTTCGGGGTGAGCAGCAGCGGTGGACACGACAACGGCAGCTTCAGCAGTGGTGGGGGCTCCGGCGGTGGCACCTACAACAGCTGCAGAGGCTCAGTTTGCCCCATAGGAAAAGCAAGTGCCCAGCTCCAGAAATCAGAACAGCAGCCCGACGACCCAGGCAGCAACTTGACTGAGACCACAATCACCCAAGATAACTGGGATTGCACCAGGGAAGGGTCTCACCTGGTCACAAGCTGACTTGGATACCTCAACAGACCAGAAATCTAAACCTCTTTGTTGATAGAGGATCTGGTCATTATAATAACTACTCTTGCATACATACTCGGGGCTGTTTTTGATGGAATGGGTACAGTGTTTAGCTAAATTTTAGAATCTATCAGTATATTATTCCACTCAGCCTGCTTGAATACTCCTATAGCAGGGAAACTCAACCCCTAAGAACATCTTTGTAGATACTCTGAGAGTCTTAAGAGCCACACCTAATACCTTAAGGTCCTACCCTGAAAATATTTTACACCAAATCAATTGATACAGCTAAGAATACACAGCTAGCTAGAAAATCCAAGCATTAACTTAATCCAAGATGCAAAAATATATACATTATAACACAAGAAACACTAAAAAGCAAGACGATATAAATCCACCTAAAAGTATTAATGCATCAGAAATGTCCTCCAGTGAGAAAGAGTTAGAGGAAATGCCTGAGAAAGAGTTCAAAAGAATAATTATAAATATGTTCAAAGAGGTCAAAGAACACATGAAAACAACCAAAGAAGAAATCAAAGAGGAAATCAAAGAGGAAATCAAAGGAATCAAAGAAGAGGCAGGACACCAATTTAATGAAATAAAGAAGGCAATACAAGACATAAATAGAGAAATAGAAATAATAAAGAAAAACCAGTCAGAATTACTAGCAATGAAGAACACAGTTAATGAAATAAAAAACTCTGTAGAAAATCTCACCAGTAGGATGGATGAGGGAGAGGACAGAATATCTAAGCTAGAAGATCAGGTGGCAGACCTAATGCAGTCCAACAAAGAGAAAGAC
Source organism: Jaculus jaculus (assembly GCF_020740685.1). Lineage (NCBI taxonomy): Eukaryota > Metazoa > Chordata > Mammalia > Rodentia > Dipodidae > Jaculus > Jaculus jaculus. Next base: position 85,982,910 of record NC_059104.1, read on the forward strand.
AAACTTATAGAAAAGTATGAGTGGGAATTTCAAGATATTCGGGACACTATGAAAAGATCCAATATAAGAATTCAGGGCATAGTAGAAGGAGAAGAATTCTACTCCAGAGGCATAGTAGGCATCTTCAACAAAATCATAGAGGAAAATTTTCCCCAAATTGGGAAAGAGGTGCCAATACAGATACAGGAAGCCTTTAGAACCCCAGCCAGACAAAACCCAGAAAGAAACTCTCCTCGCCACATTATACTCAAACTTCCAAACACACAAACCAAAGAAAAAATATTGAAAGCAGTTAGAGAGAAAAATCAAGTTACCTACAAAAGCAAGCCCATCAGGATTACAGCAGATTATTCAACACAAACTTTTAAAGCCAGAAGGGCCTGGAGTGATATATTCCAAGTTCTGAAAGATAACAACTGTCAACCAAGGTTACTTTATCCTGCAAAGTTATCCATCCAAATAGATGGAGAAATAAAGACATTCCATGACAAAAGCAGGTTAAAGGAATATCTGAAGACAAAACCAGCTCTACAGAAAATACTTGATAGAATCCTCCATGCTGAACAAAAGGAAAAGCACACATATAAGGAACCTAGAAAAAACCAGCCATACTCAAATACCAGTTAACAGAAGAGAGCACAGGTAGAACCAGTAACACACACACACACACACAAAAATGGCAAACATAAATACACACCTTTCAATAATATCTCTTAATATCAACAGTCTCAATGCCCCAACGAAAAGACATAGATTTGCAGACTGGGTTAAAAAGCAGGATCCTACAATTTGTTGTCTTCAAGAAACTCACCTTTCTACAAAGGATAGACATTATCTTAGGGTGAAAGGTTGGAAGACGGTGTTTCAAGCAAATGGGCCTAGAAAACAAGCAGGGGTTGCTATCCTAATATCAGACAGGGTGGACTTTAGTCCGAAGTTAGTCAAAAAAGATAAGGAAGGTCACTTTATATTGATTAAGGGCACACTCCAACAGGAGGACATTACAATCCTAAACATATATGCACCTAACATGGGGGCTCCCAAATTCGTCAAACAAACACTATTAGAACTAAGGTCACAGATAACACCAAACACGGTGGTGGTGGGTGACTTTAACACCCCACTCTCATCAATTGACAGGTCATCCAGGGAAAGAATAAACAGAGAGGCATCTGGACTAAATGAGGTCATAGAAGATATGGACCTAACAGATATATACAGGACATTTCATCCAAAGGCTGCAGAATATACATTCTTTTCAGCAGCACATGGAACATTCTCTAAAATAGACCATATATTAGGACACAAAGCAAATCTTAACAAATTCAGGAAAATTGAAATAATTCCTTGCATTCTATCTGACCACAATGGAATTAAACTACAAATCAGTAGCAAGAAAGGCTATAGAGCATACACAAAATCATGGAAGCTAAACAATACACTACTAAATGATGAGTGGGTCAATGAAGAAATCAAAAAGGAAATCAAAAAATTTATAGAGTCAAATGATAATGAGAACACAACATACCAAAATCTCTGGGACACAATGAAGGCAGTTCTAAGAGGTAAATTTATAGCCTTAAGTGCCTATATTAAGAAATTAGAAAGGTCGCAAGTAAACGACCTAATGCTTCGCCTTAAAGCCTTGGAAAAAGAAGAACAAGGCAAACCAAAAAGTAGTAGACGGGAAGAAATAATAAAGATTAGGGCAGAAATTAATGAAATAGAAACAAAAAGAACAATCCAAAGAATTAATGAAACAAAGAGTTGGTTCTTTGAAAGGATAAACAAGATTGATAAACCCTTAGCAAATCTGACCAAAAGAAAGAGAGAAGAGACACAAATTAATAAAATCAGAGATGAACAAGGTAACATCACAACAGATTCCAGAGAAATTCAAAAAATTATAGGGACACACTATAAAAGCATATACTCCACAAAGTATGAAAATCTGAAAGAAATGGATGATTTCCTTGATGTATATGACCTACCTAAATTAAATCAAAATGAGATTAATCACTTAAATAGACCTATAACAAACATGGAGATCCGAGCAGTTATCAATAATCTCCCAACTAAAAAAAGCCCAGGCCCGGATGGATTCACTGCTGAATTTTACCAGACTTTTAAGGAAGAGCTAACACCATTGCTTCTTAAGCTTTTCCAGGAAATAGAAAAAGAAGGAATCCTACCAAACTCCTTCTATGAGGCCAGCATCACCCTGATACCAAAACCAGGCAAAGATAGAACAAAAAAAGAAAATTACAGACCTATCTCCCTCATGAACATAGATGCAAAAATTCTCAACAAAATATTGGCAAACAGAATACAAGAGTATATCAAAAAGATCATTCACCCTGACCAAGAAGGCTTTATCCCAGAGATGCAGGGATGGTTCAACATACGCAAATCTATAAATGTAATACATTACATAAATGGGTTGAAGGACAAAAATCACATGATCATCTCATTAGATGCAGAGAAAGCATTTGACAAAATCCAACATCCCTTCATGATAAAAGTCCTACAGAGACTGGGAATAGAAGGAACATATCTCAATATAATAAAGGCTATTTATGACAAGCCTACAGCCAACATATTACTAAATGGGGAAAAACTGGAAGCTTTTCCACTAAAATCAGGAACAAGACAAGGGTGTCCACTGTCTCCACTTCTATTTAATATAGTTTTGGAAGTCTTAGCCATAGCAATAAGGCAAGAGACACACATAAAAGGGATACAAATTGGAAAGGAAGAAATCAAGTTATCATTATTTGCAGATGACATGATTCTATACATAAAGGACCCTAAAGACTCTACTAGCAAGCTGTTAGAGCTAATCAAAACCTACAGCAATGTAGCAGGATACAAAATAAATACACAGAAATCAGTAGCCTTCATATATGCTAACAACAAACACACAGAGGATGAAATCAGAGAATCACTCCCATTCACAATTGCATCAAAAAAAATAAAATACCTTGGAATAAACCTAACTAAGGAAGTAAAGAATCTATACAATGAGAACTTTAAGACACTCAAGCGAGAAATTGCAGAAGACACTAGAAAGTGGAGAAACATCCCTTGTTCCTGGCTTGGAAGAATCAATATCGTGAAAATGGCAATCTTACCTAAAGCAATCTACACATTTAATGCAATCCCTATCAAAATTCCAAAGGCTTTCTTCATGGAAATAGAAAAAACAATCCAAAAATTCATTTGGAATCATAAAAAACCTCGAATATCTAAAATAATACTGAGCAACAAAAAAGAGGCTGGTGGTATCACCATACCTGATTTTAACCTATACTACAGAGCCATAGTAACAAAAACAGCATGGTACTGGCACAAAAACAGACATGTAGATCAGTGGAACAGAATAGAGGACCCAGATGTAAGCCCAAGTAGCTATAGCCACCTGATATTCGATAAAAATGCCAAAAATACTCATTGGAGAAGAGACAGCCTCTTCAGCAAATGGTGTTTTGAAAACTGGATAAATATCTGCAGAAGGATGAAAATAGATTCTTCTCTCTCGCCATGCACAAGAATTAAGTCCAAATGGATTAAAGACCTTAACATCAGACCGGAAACTTTGAAACTGCTAGAGGAAAAAGTAGGGGAAACCCTCCAACATATTGGTCTTGGCAAAGACTTTCTAAATACAACCCCAATTGCTCAGGCAATAAAACCACAGATTAACCACTGGGACCTAATGAAATTACAAAGATTTTGCACCGCAAAGGACACAGTGAAAAAAGCAAAGAGGCAACCTACAGAATGGGAAAAAATCTTCGCCAGCTATATATCGGATAAAGGATTAATATCTAGGATATACAAAGAACTCAAAAAGTTAACTAATAAGGAATCAAACAGGCCAATCAAAAAATGGGCTAAGGAGCTAAATAGAGAGTTCTCAAAGGAAGAAATACGAATGGCATATAAGCACCTAAAAAAATGTTCTACCTCACTAGTCATCAGGGAAATGCAGATTAAAACTACATTGAGATTCCATCTCACTCCTGTCAGATTGGCCACCATCATGAAAACAAATGATCATAAATGTTGGGGGGGATGTGGAAAAAAAGGAACCCTTCTGCACTGCTGGTGGGAATGCAATCTGGTCCAGCCATTGTGGAAAACAGTGTGGAGGTTCCTAAAGCAGCTAGAGATTGATCTACCATATGACCCAGCTATAGCACTCCTAGGCATATATCCAAAGGATTCATCTCATTTCCTTAGAAGTACATGCTCAACCATGTTTATTGCTGCTCAATTTATAATAGCTGGGAAATGGAACCAGCCTAGATGTCCCTCAACAGATGAGTGGATAATGAAGATGTGGTACATTTATACAATGGAGTTCTACTCAGCGGTAAAGAAAAATGAAGTTATGAAATTTGCAGAAAAATGGATGGACCTGGAAAGTATTATACTAAGTCAGGTAACCCAGGCCCAGAAAGCCAAGCGCCACATGTTCTCCCTCATATGGGGATCCTAGCTACAGATGACTGGGCTTCTGTGTGAGAATGAAAATACTTAGTAGCAGAGGCCAGTAAGCTGAAAAGGAGACATAAAGGGTGGAGAAAGGAAGGGAGGAGGATACTTAATAGGTTGATATTGTATATATGTAATTACAATGATTGTAATGGGGAGGTAATATGATTGAGAATGGAATTTCAAACGGGAAAGTGTGGGGGTGGGGAGGGAGGGAATTACCATGGGATATATTTTATAATCATGGAAAATGTTAATAAAAATTTAAAAAAAAAAAAAAGGCTCAAAACTTTGATCTTTGATAAATAAGCATTGTGAGACCCAAATAAGTATGTTTGTTTTGAGTATGCACGTGTGTGGTATGCATGTGTATATGTGTGTGGGTGCATGCGCGCATACGTGCATGGGAGGCCAGAGGTTGACTTGTCTTCCTCACTTGCTCTTCGCAGTATTTATTGAGGCAGACTCTCTCACTTGAGCCCAGAGCTCTCCAATTTAGCTGCTAGTCTAGCTGGCTAGCCTTCCCCCTGACTCTACCTCCCACATACAGGGATTACAGATAGACTGCCACAGCCATTTACAAGCTCCTGTTCTCACAATTGTGTTTGTGGGACAAGTACTTCCTCTTCTGAGCCAGCTTCCCAGGCCGCAGCTGAATCTCTTCCAACTTTAACCAAGTTGCCAATAAAGAGGAAAATGGTTAATAGCCCTTCCAAGATCCAGTTACTTTTATTTACTTATTTGAGACAGAGAAAAAAAAGCAGAGTGAGGATGGCCACACCAAGGCCTAGGCCACTGTAAATAAACTCCAGTCTACATGCTACTTTGTGCATCTGGCTCTACATGGGTACAAAGAAACTGAACCCTGGCCTGCAGGCTTTGCAAGCAAGTGCCTTTAACCATAGAGCCATCTCTCCAGCCCTCCCATCACTTTTTAAGCAAGAAAGAGAGTTGAAGAGATGGCTTAGGGGTTAAGGCACTTGCCTGCAAAGCCTACGGATCCAGGTTCAATTCTCCAGGTCCTACATAAGCTAGATGCACAAGGAGGCACATGTGTCTGGAGTTCATTGGCAGTGGCTAGAGTCCTTGGCACACCCATTCTCTCTCTCTCCCTCTCTCTCTCTCTCTTCCTCCCCTCTCTCAGTCTTCAATAAAAATAAATAAAATTAATTAAAGAAAGAAAAGAAGGGCTGGAGGGATGGCTTAGTGGTTAAGGCATTTGCCTGCAAAGCCAAAGGATCCAGGTTTGACTCTCCAGGACCCACATAAGCCAGATGCACAAGGGGGCGTGTACATCTGGAGTTCATTTGCAGTGGCTGTATGCCCTGGCGCATCCATTCTCTCTCCCTCTCTCTCTTCTTTGCCTCCTTCTGTCTCTTAAATAAATAAATAAGTACAATATATTTTTAAAAAAAGAAAAATAAAGATAACCTATGCTAGCAGCAAATGGGGTATGACCCACTTTTTTGGCCATATTCCGAACCTTCACACTAACCTATGAGTCTCTGTGTTAGAAAATTGAAAAGGACAGCTGGGTATGATGGTGCATGTCTATAATTCCAGCACTTGGGAGGCAGAAGTAGGAGTATTGCCTTGAGCTTGAGGTCACTCTGAGACTACATAGTGAATTCCAGGTCAATTTGGACTAGAGTGAGACCCTACCCCGAAAAACCAAAAAAAAAAAAAAGAAAAGAAAATTGAAAGACCACGGTGGTTAAGATAACACCAGGAAACAAAAGCTGTCCATTCAGAGGGTGAAAAGATTACCAAGAAACAGGTGCCCCAAAGCCAAGCAAGAGCCTACAAGCAACTCAAACTGCTAAGCATGGTGGTGAAGAAGGGTAGGAGAAAGCTAGCTTCTTTTAGGCAGTTTCAGTTAGAAATTGAGGCCCAGAGAGAACCAGGAGATGGCCACCCCACATGCCATCTCACCCTGGTGCAAGAATGAAACTGTAGGTAGAAATGGAACTTTTGTCTGGTTGAGACTGATGCACAGCACCCCCTGCTGCCCACAGTTTAGCACTTTACCCTGGACTCAGGCCGGCTGGCTCTGGGATCCACCATTTAAATATACAAACCAACCCTCCCTTGCCTGTGACTGCTGCTGTCTTCTTCCTATAGCTGGCTCTGCCCTGCTCCACTCTGTCTTTTTTTTCCTTCGGCTGTGCTTGACTCTGCCTGACTCTTGGCTCAGGCCACAGGGACTTGGCCCAAGCTTGGTTGTATAAGGGGAGAGCATAATACAGTTTCTTGGTCTGGGAGAACTTTTATGCTTGCCTCTGCTTTATAGTTTGGGGTAACTTCTCACTTTGATTACATGCATGATTTTCTTCTGGTCTCTGAATTTACCATGTGCATCTTTTCCTTACACACTAGATCTACCACGTGGGTGCTCGCACTAACTCCAGGCCTAATACCTGTGTAACTTCCTTAAACTCTGGGTAACCATGAGTATAACTCTTCATTACTTATTTATCCTCTGACTTTTTTGGTCTCTGCTTTGATATTTTCTTTCTTATTTTACCTTGAGCTTCACCATTTGCCCACTTAACTTCCCTCCATAGGAAAACACGTGGCAGATGCCATGTATGTTCCCTCTAAATCTCCTTACACAAGCTCCTAAATTCTATCCTCCACGTGCTTGCAGCTTTATCTAGTCTCTTTTTAAAAGCCTCAGTTTCTCTTAAGTCCCAATCTCCCTTAAATAAACCCCACAATAGGTGATTTCACCTTAAATAAAGTTAATAATTCATAATTTATCCTTCTTGGGTGTGTCTTTATTAATTTTTTATTAAAGGTAGGGCAGAACCTAAAACTTGGGGTTCATAAATTCTGGGGAACCCTCTTGAACCCCAAAATTCTGCATCATTGGCACATGCCATTAATTACAGTACCTGGCAGACAGAGGCAGGAGGGTCAGAAGATGGAGGCCAGCCTGGGCTACAAGTGAATTCAAGGCCAACCTGGAATACATACAAAGACATGGACTAAAAAAATTTTTTTTAAAAAAATTTTTATTTTATTTTTTATTTGAGAGCAACAGACACAGAGAGAAAGACAGATAGAGGGAGAGAGAGAGAGACAATGGGCGCGCCAGGGCTTCCAGCCTCTGCAAACGAACTCCAGATGCGTGCGCCCCCTTGTGCATCTGGCTAACGTGGGACCTGGGGAACCGAGCCTCGAACCGGGGTCCTTAAGCTTCACAGGCAAGCGCTTAACCGCTAAGCCATCTCTCCAGCCCTAAAAAAAATTTTTTTAAACCAATTTTTTTGAAGTAGGGTCTCTCTCTACCCCAGGCTGATCTGCAATTCACTATGTAGTCTTATGGTGGCCACAAACTCATGGCGCTTCTCCTACCTCTGCTTCCCAAGTGCTGGGATTAAAGGTACATACCACCACCCCAACCTAAAAAAAAAATGATAAATGTTCTTTTCCCGAGTTAAAGAAATCCCATTGAAAAAAAAAAGGTATTTATGGTGGTTTTAAGTACTTTAACCTTGTTTTAAATCAGATTTTTAAAAATATTTTATTTGGAGACTTCCGGTTAAGATGGTGGCATAGGAACCACGCCAAAGCAGCCTAGGAGAGAAAAAGCCAAAGAAAACCCAGCAAAATACACACTTTTACTAAAAAGTGAGGTGTATGAGAAATTAAAACGGCAGCAGAGAAGTAGGAGAGTCGCAGAGCATCCAGAACCCACACAGGCAGGACGAAGCAGCTCCAGCAGTAGCACCCCGGCTCCAGCAGTGGAAGCAGTGGTGGAAGCCATGGCTCTGGCAGCAACAGCAGCAGCTCCAGTACTAGCAACAGTGCCTCCAGGAGTGGCAGCAGCAGTGGCTCCAGCAGTGGTGGCTTCAGCAGCGGCGGCTTCAGCAGCACCAGCGGTGGACCCAGCAGTGGCAGCAGCAGCAGCAGCAGCTTCAGCAGCAGTGGCAGCGGTTCCAGCAGCAGGGATGCCCATCTGCAGGGCCACAGTTGCCCAGCTCGGTTTGCCCCACAGGAAAAGCCAGTGTCCAACTCCAGAAAACAGAACAGAAGTCCAGCGACCCAGCCACCCTACTTGACTGAGACCAAAATCATCCAAAAAGGTAACTGGGATTGCACCAGGGAAGGGTCTCACTTGGTCACAAGCTGACTTGGAACCCTCAACAGACCAGAAATCTTAACCACTTTGTTGATAGAGGATCTGGTTGTTATAACACCTACTCTTGCATAAATACTTGGTGCTGTTGTTTGAATTTATACAGCAGTTGGTTAAAATTTAGAATCTACCTGTATTTTGTTCCACTCAGCCTACTTGAATACTCCCATAGCAGGAAAACTCAACCCTTAGGAACACTTTTCTAGATACTGTGAGAGTGTTAAGACCCACACCTAGCATCTTAATCTCCTACACTGAAGATATGTAACATCAGATCAATTGATACAGCTAAGAATACCCAGCAAACTAGAAAATCCAAGTATTAGCTTAATCCAAGATGCAAAAATATATACATTATAACACAAGAAACACCAAAAATTAAGACAATATAAATCCACCAAAAAGTATTAATGCATCAGAGATGACCTCCAGTGAGAACGAGTTGGAGGAAATGCCTGAGAAAGATTTCAAAAGAATGATTGTAAATATGTTCAAAGAAGTCAAAGAGCAAATCAAAAGAAACAAAGAGGAAATCAAAGGAATCAAAGAAGATGCAGGACACCAATTTAATGAGATAAAGAAGGCAATACAAGACATAAATAAAGAAATAGAAATAATAAAGAAAAACCAGTCAGAATTAGTAGCAATGAAGAACACAGTTAATGAAATTAAAAGACTCTGTAGAAAATCTCACCAGTAGAATGGATGAAGGACAGGACAGAATATCTAAACTAGAAGGCCAGGTGGCAGATCTAATACAGTCCAACAAAGAGAATCACAAACAAATAGAAAAGATGAATGGGAATTTCAAGATATTCAGGACACTATGAGAGGGTCAAATATAAGAATTCAGGGCATAGTAGAAGGAGACGAATTTCACTCCAAAAGCATAGTAGGTGTCCTCAACAAAATCATAGAAGAAAACTTCCCTCAAATTGGGAAAGAGGTGGCAATGCAGATACAGGAAGCCTTTAGAACCCCAGCCAGACAAAACCTGGAAAGAACCTCTCCTTCCCATATTATAATCAAACTACCAAACACACAATCCAAAGAAAAAATATTGGAAGAAGTCAGAGAGAAAAATCAAGTTACCTACAAAGGCAAGCCCATAAGGATTATAGCAGATTATTCAACACAAACTTTAAAAGCCAGAAGGGCTTGGAGTGATGTATTCCAAATTCTACAAGATACAACTGTCAACTAAGGTTACTTTATTCTGCAAAGCTATCTATTCAAATAGATGGGGAAATAAGGACATTCCATGACAAAAGCAGATTAAAGGAGTATTTGAAGACAAAACCAGCTCTACAGAAAATACTTGAAAGGATCCTCCATGCTGAAGAAAAGGAAAAGCACACATGTAAGGAACCTGGAAAAAGCAAGCAATACTCAAATACTAATTAACACATGAGAGTAAAGGTAGAACCAGAACCACAAAAAAAAAATGGCAAACATAAATACACACCTTTCAATAATATCACTTACCTCAATGCCCCAAACAAAAGACAGATTTGCAGACTCAGTTAAAAAGCAGGACCCTACAATTTGTTGTCTCCAAGAAACTCATCTTTCTACAAAGAATGGACATTATCTTAGGGCAAAAGGTTGGAAAATGGTGTTTCAAGAAAGTGGGCCTAGAAAACAAGCAGGGGTTGCTATCCTAATATCTGACAAGGTAGACATTAGTCCAACGATAGTCAAGAAAGATAAGGAAGGTCACTTTATATTGATTAAGGGCACACTCCAACAGGAGGACATTACAATCCTAAACATATATGCGCATAACATGGGGGCACACAATTTCATCAAACAAACACTATTAGAACTAAGGTCACAGATAACACCAAACACAGTGGTAGTGGGTGACTTCAACACCTCACTCATTAATTGACAGGTCATCCTAAGAAAAAATAAACAAAGAGACATTTGGACTAAATGAGATCATAGAAGGAATGGACCTAACAGACAGGACATTTCATCCAAATGTTGCTGAATATACATTCTTTTCAGCAGCACATGGAACATTCTCTAAAATAGACTATATATTAAGACACAAAGCAAATCTGAAAAAATACAGGAAAATTGAAATAATTCCTTGCATTCTCTCTGACCACAATGGAATTGAACTACAAATCAATAGCAAGAAAGGCTATAGAGCATACACAAAATCATGGAAACTAAACAATACACTACTAAATGACGAATAGGTCAACGAAGAAATCAAGGAGGAAATCAAAAAATTTATACAGTCAAACGATAATGAGAACACAACATACCAAATCTCTGGAACACAATGAAGGGAGTTCTAAGAAGTAAATTTATAGCTTTAAGTGCCTATATTAAGAAATTAGAAAGGTTACGAGTAAACGACCTAATGCTTCACCTTAAAGCCTTGGAAAAAGAACAAGGCAAACCAACAATCAGTGGACAGGAAGAAATAATGAAGATTAGGGCAGAAATTAATGAAATAGAAACAAAAAAATAATCAAAAGAATTAATGAAACAGAGTTGGTTCTTTGAAAGGATAGACAAGATTGATAAACCCTTAGCAAATCTGACCAAAAGAAAGACAGAAGAGACACAAATTAATAAAATCAGAGATGAAAAAGGTAACATCACAACAGATGCCAGAGATATTCAAAAAATCATAGGGACATACTATAAAAGCATATACTCCATAAAGTATAAAAATCTGAAAGAAATGGATGATTTCCTTGATTTATATGACCTACCTAAATTAAATCAAGATGAGATTAATCACTTAAATTGACCTATAACAAGCATGGAGATCTAAACAGTTATCAAAAATCTCCCAACTAAAACAAGCCCAGGCCCAGATGGATTCACTGCTGAATTTTACCAGACCTTCAAGGAAGAGCTATTGCTTCTTAAGCTTTTCCATGTAATAGAAAAACAAGGAATTCTATCAAACTCCTTCTATGAAGTCAGCATCACCCTAATACCAAAACCAGACAAAGATAGAACAAAAAAAGAAAATTACAGACCAATCTCCCTCATGACCATAGATGCAAAAATTCTCAACAAAATATTGGCAAACAGAATACAAGAATACAGAAAGATCATTCACCCTGACCAAATAGGCTTTATCCCAGAGATGCAGGGATGGTTCCATATACACAAATCTATAAATGTAATACATCATATAAATTGATTGAAGGACAAAAATCACATGATCATCTCATTAGGCGCAGAGAAAGCGTTTCACAAATTCCAACATCCCTTCATGATAAAAGTCCTACAGAGACTGGAAATAGAAGGAACATATCTCAATATAATAAAGGCTATTTATGACAAGCCTACAGCCAACATATTACTAAATGGGGAAAATCTGGAAGCTTTTCCACTAAAATCAAGAACAAGACAAGGGTGTCCACTGTCCCCACTTTTATTTAATATAGTTCTGGAAGTCTTAGCCATAGCAATAAGGCAAGAGACACACATAAAAGGGACACAAATTGGAAAGGAAGAGATCAAGTTATCATTATTTGCAGATGACATGATTCTATACATAAAGGACCTTAAAGACTCTACCAGCAAACTGTTAGAGCTGATAAAAACCTAAGCCATGTAGCAGGATACAAAATAAATACACAGAAATCAGTAGCCTTCATATATGCTAACAACAAACACACAGAGGATGAAATCAGAGACTCACTCCCATCCACAATTGCATCAAAATAAATAAATAAATAAATAAATAAAGTACCTTGGAATAAACCTAACCAAAGAAATAAAGAATCTCTACAACGAGAACTTTAACACACTCCAGCGAGAAATTGCAGGAGACACTAGGAAGTGGAGAAACATCCCTTGCTCCTGGATTAGAAGAATCAATATTGTGAAAATGGCAATCTTACCAAAAGCAATATACACACTTAATGCAATCCCCATCAAAATTCCAAGGGCATTCTTCATGGAAATAGAAAAAACAATCCAAAAATTCATTTGGAATCACAAAAACCTTAAATATCTAAAATAATACTGAGCAACAAACATAAGGCTGGTGGTATCACCATACCTTATTTTAACCTATACTACAGAGCCATAGTAACAAAAACAGTGGGACTGGCACAAAAACAGACATGTAGATCAGTGGAACAGAATAGAGGAACCAGATGTAAGTCCAGGTAGCTATAGCCACCTGATATTCGATAAAAATGCTAAAAATACTCATTGGAGAAAAGACAGCCTCTTTAGCAAATGGTGTTGGGAAAACTGGATATATATCTGTAGAAGGATGAAAATAGATCCTTCTATCTCTCCATGCACAAGAATTAAGTCCAAATGGATTAAAGACCTTAACATCAGACCGGAAACTTTGAAACTGCTAGAGGAAAAAGTAGGGTAAACCCTTCAATATGTTGGCCTTGGCAAAGACTTTCTGAATACAACCCCAATTGCTCAGGCAATAAAACCACAGATTAATCACTGGGACCTCATGAAATTGCAAAGATTTTGCACTGCAAAGGACACAGTGAATAAAGCAAAGAGGCAACCTACAGAATGGGAAAAAAATCTTCGCCAGCTATATATTGATAGAGGATTAATATCTAGGATATACAAAGAACTCAAAAAGTTAAATAATAAGGAATCAAACAAGCCCATCAAAAAATGGGCTATGGAGCTAAATAGAGAGTTCTCAAAGGAAGAAATATGAATGGCATATAAGCATCTCAAAAAATGTTCTACATCACTAGTCATCAGGGAAATGCAGATTAAAACTACATTGAGATTCCATCTCACTCCTGTCAGATTGCCTACCATCATGAAAACAAATGATCATAAATGTTGGTGGGGATGTGGAAAAAGAGGAACCCTTCTACACTATTGGTGGGAATGCAATCTGGTCCAGCCATTGTAGAAAACAGTGTGGAAGTTCCTACGACAGCTAAAAATAGATCTACCATATGACCCAGCTATAGCACTCCTAGGCATATATCTTAAGGACTCATCTCATTTCCTTAGAAGTACATGCTCAACCATGTTTATTGCCACTCTATTCACAGTAGCTGGGAAATGGAACCAGCCTAGATATTCCTCAACTGATGAGTGGATAATGAAGATGGGGCACCTTTTCACAATGGAGTTCTACTCAGTGGTAAAGAAAAATGAAGTTATGAAATTTGTAGAAAAATGGATGGATCTGGAAAGGATTATAGTAAGTGAGGTAACCCAGGCCCAGAAAGCCAAACATCACATGGACTTCTATGTGAGCAGGAAGAAAACTCAATAGCAGAGGCCAGTAAACTAGAAAGGAGATATAAAGGGAATAGAAAGGGATATATAGGGGACTTAATAGGATGGTATTGTATATATGTAAGTAGAAGAATAGATTAATGAGGTTCAAAAGGCTTAAGTGAGGTCAGGGGAAGAGACTGAGTAAAGGAAAGGAAGAGAGAGGGCTAATTAAAATCTAAGAGGATATAAATAAGTCATATGGAAACCTACTGTTTTGAACAACAGAACACAGAGGAGCTGTAGATTGTTACTAGAGAATTTCCAGTACCAGGGAAGGGATACCTTCCAGTGAGCTGTTGGCCAGGAAGGTCCCTGATGCCCCCAAAACATTATAGGCCATTGTCAAGGCCCTTGGTTTCTCACCAGGAATAGATGGTAAGACCCTATGGCTGAAGACTCCACATACTTGGGCTGAAAGGCCAGTGAGAAATCCTGCTGGAGCTGAAAACCTCCTCCATGTAGACCAATTGACAGAAAGCTGGAAGAAGCCATTCTGCATGCAGGTCAGTGGGAGAGAAATCACCAGTGAAGATACCCAACAGTGAACACTGCAAGCCTTATATTTGGCCAGCCAGGCCAAATGAGCCAACAGGTGCAATAGTGGCACATCTGTCATTATGGAAACCAACTGCCCTCTAATTGGACTGGAGGCCCACTCCATGGGAAGGAATACATTCCTGATACTGAAAACCTACAACAGGGGTAGCCATGAGCCCTAGGGGTGTAATGTCTGCTACTGTCTGGCTAAATATATATACTATGCTCATCAAACTGCCCAGTATGCACTTCTCTTAATGTTCATACCCATATATTAATGCTACTTTCACTTTTGGTAGAGAAGCTTCTCTTTTCAGTTGGCAGTGACTTTGTATGACTCAGAAGGTACCATGATGCTGGGAAGAAGTGGCAGAGGAGTGCTCAGCACTGCAATATCTCTATCACACATTCCAAAGCTCAGGTTCCCTTGAGGAAGAGGTGGCAGAAAGAATGTAAGAGCCAAAGGAAGGGAAGGACTCCTTACAATGTGCTCCTCCAGACACAAAATGGCCTGGATATCCATGACTTCAGAGTAACTGTTACAACCTACACAAGACCATCATAATAGGAGGAAAAAGATCATGACATCAAAATAAAAGAGAGACTGATTGAAAGGAGAAAGGGATATGATGGAGAGTGGAATTTAAAAGGGGAAAATAGGGGAGGGAGGGCATTACCATGGTATATTGCTTACAATCATGGAAGTTGTTAATAAAAAATAAATTAAAGAAAAGGGTGAGTAGTCCAGCGTGGTGGTACATACCTTTAACCCAAGCACTTGGGAGGCAGAGGTAGGAGAATTGCTGTGAATTCAAGACCACATTGAGACTGCATAGTGAGTTCCAGACCAACTTGGACTAGGGTGAGACCCTACCTTTGAAAAAGAAAAAAAAAAACAACAAAACACATGGCTTACAATGTTGCCATGTGATCTCTTATATCTCATGGTCCTGCCACTGTAATGATCCATGCCAGGAGGCTCTCACCACAGAGGTGCCATAACATGGTCATCTGATCTTGGATTTTCAGCTTGAAAAACTGAGCTAAATAAATATTCTTATTTAAAAAAAGCCTCAAAAAATTTAAAAAATCCAATCTCATTTATTTACAACTTGAGAGGGTATCTTGGTAAGCACACAGCCTTCTGCTAGTTCTCCCAGGATTTCATCTGCACGTCTCAGAGTGTATGAAGTCTTCCAGAATCTCCTTGGTGACTCTCCAAATAAAACAGAAAAGGAATATTTTTCTCAGCCACTCAAGTTCATTGTTGGGGAAAGTATGTTACATTGCTGCAGCAAAGTACCTGGCAAGAACAACGTGAGGATTTGAAGTTTCAGTCCTACATCACAAGGAAAATATGGCAGCAGGAGCGTGAAGCTGCTGGTCAACATGGCACCTACAGCCAGGAAGTAGAGAGGGGTGAATGCTGCTGCTCAGCCAGCCTCCTTTTCTGATGTCTAGAACCCAGAAATTAGAATGATGCCACCCACATTTAGGATTGTTCTTCCTATGTCCACTAATCTTACCTAGAAAATTCCCATAGGCATCCCCTGAGATCTCACACACACACACACACACACACACACACACACACACACACACACAGACAGTATCTCTCACCTCAAAGGGAGTAAGAGGTAGTTTAAGGCACACTCTTTTGCTACTGTTGCCACCTAATGTTGGCTAGGTGATATGCAGCCTCTGTTCATGCTATGTTTCCCCCTGCCCTCATGGAGTTAAGTCTGTAAGCTAAAATAAACCCTTATTTCCCACAAACTGTTTTTGGTTGGTGCTTTGTACCAGCAATACAAAATTCACTGCAGCAATAAAATTGGTACCAAGAAGCAGGGTCATTGATGCTAGAAACATAACTGTGTGGCTTTTGACCTTTTGGAACTGATTTGCAAGAGGAATGTATAAGGATTTGAAACCTTGCTCTAAGAAGTACCTTGCAGTAGTGAAAGCGGAGTTTCATGGACTATTCTGGTGAGATTTAAAACACCTGAATACAATAAGAACTATGGACTGTGATGTTTGGCTTATGAGGGGAAGAAAGAACTTTGTTGGTTAATTAAACTAGAAGCAGTCTGTGTGAGAGGCTTGCTGCATTCTGTCTGCCTGTGTTCTGATAACATGTACAAGGTTATGTTGCACAGAAGTGGACTGGTGTGAGTGGACATATATGGCACAGAAAAAGTGGGACTTTTGAGCCAAAACTCCTGCCCGTTTATCAGCAACTCTTTAAAAGATAACAACCATTGAGACTGGGCCAGCTGTTCTGCATTGGAACAGCAGGAAGAATGCTAACATTTCAAGGTTGAGGCCCTGAATGCTGAAGGAATGTCCTACTCATCAAAGTTGGCTTTATTCCCTCCTGGATTAAAAATTTTGATAGCCAACCTAATACTATGGAGTATTACAAACTCAGGAAAGAGGCTCATTGGATTTGCAAACTGATTTTGTTTCTGCAAATAGTCATGGGCAATGTGAAGCAGTTTTGTTGGATTAACTACATGGATGCCTGATAGAGACATGAAGATGAACTGTGGGTAGCAGTGGAGATGCCAGGACTTGGATGGCTGCCAAGGAGAGTTGTCAGCTTGGGATTGTTCCCCCAGCTGAGAACAGACTTGCTGGAGGTGTGGTATTGGAACTCTAGAGATGTACTGGTTAGAGAAGTCAGACTTGGAACTATGGTTTTATTTTTGGTTTTTACAGGCTAACAAGAGTTTATGGGGACACCTAATTCAAATCATCATATTCCACCCCTGGTCCCCATAAACTAATAACGATACATGATGTAACCTACAATGCATTCTGTCCAACTTTAAAAGCCCCCATAGTTTTTACCACACCTTTAATCCTAGCACTTGGGAGACAGAAGAGGGAGGCTCGCCATGAGGTTCTAAGTCATCCTGAGACTACAGAGTAAGTTCCAGGTCAGCCTGGGCTAGAGTGAGACCCTACCTTGAAAAACAAAACAGAAAGGAAGGAAGAAAGGTAGTAAAGGGTTTATTTCTGCTTCCAGTCTTGAGAAGTTTCATCATGGCATGACAGAGCAGAGGCTGGCCATCAAATCTTGCCACAGCAGCTGTCAAGTAGCAGCAAGAATAAGCTGGCTAGTTCTGGCAAGTGGGAGCTGGGCTGTAACATCCCTAAGGTTGTACCCAGCAACACGTCCCTTCCAGCAAGGCTCCATCTCCCAAACTGCCATCAGCTGAGGACCAAGTATAAGACTTAATCACAAACACATGAGGCTATGGGAGACCCCTTACATTCAAACAACCACACTGTATAAACACTGGTGCAAAAGTTCCAAAGAAGGAGCCAGGCATGGTGGTGCATGCTTTTAATCCCTGCACTCGGGAGGGAGAGGTAAGAGGATCATTGTGAGTTCGAGGCCACCCTGAGACTCCATAGTGAATTCCAGGTCAGCCTGGGCTAGAGTGAGACCCTACCTCGAAAAAAAAAAAAAAAAAAAAAAAAAAAAAAAACAACAAATAAAAAAAAATCCAAAGAAAATGTTGGGAAACTGAATCCTGTTACTTATTAAAAAAAAAATGCATCATGGTATCGAGTTTATAGCAGGAATAGAAAGCTAGATTAGCAACATAAAACACTTTTTTAAAGCCAGGTGTGGTGTCACATGCCTTTTTAAATCCCAGTACTCAAGAAGCAGAGCTAAAAGGATCGCTGTGATTTTGAGGCCACCCTGGGACTACATAGTGAATTCCAGGTCATCCTGGGCTAGAGTGAGACCCTACCTCAAAAAAATAAATAAATAAATAAATAAAAAGAAATTCACTATGTAGTCTCAGGGTAGCCTTGAACTCACGGCAATCCTCCTACTTCTGCCTCCTGAGTGCTGGGATTAAATGTGTGTGCCACCATACCTGCCCCCCCCTTTTAAAATATTTTATTTATTTACTTATTTATGAGAGAGAAAGACACAGATAGAAAGAGAGAATGGGCATGCCAGGGCCTCTAGCCACTACATATGAACCCCAGACACATTTGCCCCCTTGTGCAATCTGGCTCACATGGGTCCTGAGGAATCAAACCCCGGTCCTTAGGCTTCGCAGGCCAATGCTGTAACCACTAAGCCATTTCCCCAGCCCCAAACCACCCTCCCTTTAAAAAAAATTGAGAAAGAGTCTCACTGAACTGGGACTGCAGGCATGAACTAATTACAGAAAATCTGTTTAAAAGTAAAAAAATGGGTGGTTTGTCATGGACTTCCAGGTAAGATGGTGGCACAGAAGCCATGCCAAACCAGCCTAGGGAGGGATTTAAGCAAAATCCCAGCAAAATACACTCTTCTGAAAAATGAAGGAGTAGAGGTTATTCTTAGACCCAGTGGAGAAGCTGGAGAGACCACGACCCACCAGAAAGGAGGAAAACGGCCAGAGTCCCACGGAGGCACTCTGGGCCCACGATCCACACACCACTTAGTGCCACCTGCCAGGTGCACCAGGTGGCGGCAGCAGCAGCAGAGACCAAGCGACAGATATTTCAACTCCATCAGCTTTCTTGCAAAGTTAAGAAATCTGAAGGAAAGACAGCTGAGATCAACTAAAGAGCTATTGGAAGTGCGAGCAACTCCAGAAGTCTGAACTTTCTCATCTTCCACCATCAGATCCACAAACCTCCAGCATTCAGCCCCCATGGCAGCACAGCCAGCAGAGCGGATCAGAGGTACAGCTGCACAGCACAACATGGAGGGATCGAGGCGGGCACTCAGCTAATCTCTCTTTCCTGGTCAGGGCAGGTTATGGGGTATATATTCTTGGTTGGCTATACCATTTTCACATAACCTGTATTTGGGGATTGAATATTGTTGCCTTTGATGCTTTCATATATAGAGAGAGAGGGCCTTTGTTTTTTGCTTCTGTTATAATCGGGGGCAGGGTCTGATCCAGATCCATGATGACCTGGATCCCAACTCAGAACAGAAATCTCTACCTCCCAGCTTACAAGATTAAGGCTGTAGAACAACACACCCCCTTAGGGATTTTGACTTTATATGACTATCTGTTTGTTTTAATCCCCACAATTGCATACTTTGTGCTGGTTTTTATTGATGTATATGTTACTTGGTAGAAGTTTAGAATTTTCCAGTAAATTTTTCCACCCAGTCCACTGGAATACTTTCTTTTTAAAAAAAATTTTTTGTGTTTATTTTATTTATTTATTTGAGAGCAACAGACAGAGAGAGAAAGAGGCAGAGAGAGAGAGAGAGAGAATGGGCACGCCAGGGCTTCCAGCCACTGCAAACTAACTCCAGATCCATGTGCCTCCTTGTGAATCTGGCTTATGTGGGTCCTGGGGAATTGAGCCTCAAGCCAGGGTCCTTAGGCTTCACAGGCAAGCACTTAACCGCTAAGCCATCTCTCCAGCCCGACTAGAATACTTTCTTAGCAGCAAACTCAACACCTAGGATTACTTCTGTGGCTTGAATGGGGGACAAGAGCTATACCTGGTACCTTGAAATCATATCCTGAGAGTTTATAAAGGTGGATTTCCATGTCTGGGAACACTGCAGATAAGTACAAAACCCAAGTATCAAATCAATTCAGGATGCAAAAGTTGCTACAATATAATACAAGAAACTCAAAAAGTCAAGACAATACAGTCCCACCAAAAACTATAATCCCATCAGAAATGATCACCAATGAGACTTTTTTTTTTTTGTTTTGTTTTTTGTTTTTCAAGGTAGGGTCTCACTCTGACCCAGGCTGACCTGCAATTAACTATGTAGTCTCAGGGTGGTCTTGAACTCACGGCATCCTCCTACCTCTGCCTCCCAAGTGCTAGGATTAAAGGCATGCGCCACCATACCCAGCTACCAATGAGACTGTTTTAGATGAAATGCCTGACAAAGATTTCAAGAGAATGATGATATCTATGCTCAAAGAAATCAGAGAAGAAATGAAGGGCATCAAAAAAACCACAAAGGAATTAAAGAAGAAAACAAACTTCTGAAAGAGAACACAGGAAACCAGCTTAATGAAATAAAGAGATCATTACAAGACTTGAATAAGGAAACAGAAATACTGAAGAAAAACCAGGCTGAAATCCTGGTTCTGAAGAATACAGTCAATGAAGTAAAAAAACTCTGTGGAAAGTCTCACCAGTCGAATGGATGAAGGAGAGAACAGAATATCTAAACTAGAAGACCAAGTGGCAGATCTAATACAGTCCAACAAAGAGAAAGACAAGCTGATAGCAAGGTATGAATGGCAATTTCAAGATGTCTGGGACACTATGAAAAGATCAAACATAAGAATTCAGGGTATAACAGAAGGAGAAGAATTTCAGTCCAAAGGCTTAGTGTTGTCAACAAAATCATAGAAGACAAATTTCCCCAAATTGGGAAAGAAATGCCTATGTAGATACAAGAAGCTTTTAGAACACCAAACAGACAAAACCTGGAAAGAACATCTCCTCTCCATGTTATAATTAAATTACTAAACACATAAACCAAAGAAAATATATTGAAAGCAGTTAGAGAGAAGCAAGTCACCTACAAAGGCAAGCCCATCAGAATAACTGCAGACTACTCAATACAAACTTTAAAAGTCGGAAAGGCTTGGAATAATGTATTCCAAGTTCTGAAAGATAACAACTGTCAACCAAGATTACTTTATCCTGCAAAACTATCCAAATTGATGGAGAAATAAGGCCATTCCACAACAAAAACAGGTTAAAGGAATTTATGACAACTAAACCAGCTCTACAGAAAATACTTGCAGAAATTCTTAATGCCAAAGAGAAAGGAGGAAATAGGAAAAAATAAACCACACTCTAATAACAGTTAAAGCAAACGATTAAAGGGAAAATAGGAAACACTACAAAATAAGAATGGTGAGAATAAATGCATACCATTCAATAATAACCCTTAATATCAATGGCCTCAATGCACCATCCAAAAGACACAGGCTTGCAGATTGGATTAAAAGGCAGAATCCTGCCATTTGTTGCCTCTAGGAAACTCATCTCTCAAAACATAGACACCACCTTAGGGTAAAAGGATGGAAAATGGTATTTCAAGCAAATGGGTCTAGGAAACAAGCAGAGGTTGCTATCCTAATATCTGACAGGATAGACTTCAAACCAACATTAGTGAGGAAAGATAAGGATTAAAGGAACACTCCAGCAGGGGGACATTACAATACTAAACATATATGCACCTAACATGGGGGCTCCCAGTTGCATCAAACACTATTAGACTTAAGGTCACAGATAACAACAAACACAATTGTAGTGGGACACTTCAATACCCCACTCTCATCACTTGACAGGTCATCCTGGCAAAAAATAAACAAAGAGACATCATCTGAATTAAATGATGGCATGGAACAAATGGACCTAACAGATATCTACAAAACATTCCATCCAAATGCTGCAGAATATACATTTGTTTCAGCAGCACATGGAACATTCTCTAAAATATACCATATATTAGGACACAAAGCAAATCTCCACAAATATAGGAAAATTGAAATATTCCCTTATACTCTATCTGACCACAATGGGAGTAAACTGCAAATCAGCAACAAGTAAAGCTACATAGCATACAGAAATTCATAGAGACTAAAAAGTACACTATTGAATGATCAATGGGTCATTGAAGAAATTAAAAAGGAAATCAATAAATTCATAGACTCAAATGATAATAATAATACAACATACCAATACCTTTGGGGCACAATGAAGGCAGTCCTAAGAGGGAAATTTATAGGTCTAAGTGCCTCTATTATGAAATTAGATAAATCGGATAACTCAGTGATATATAGAAACATTGTGACTTAAAAGCCGAGACAGAAATTTAAGTCTTTTTTTTTGTTTTGTTTTGTTTTTCGAGGTAGGGTCTCACTCTGGTCCAGGCTGACCTGGAAATAACTCTGTCATCTCAGGGTGGCCTTGAACTCATGGCAATCCTCCTACCTCTGCCTCCCGAGTGCTGGGATTAAAGGCATGCGCCACCACAACCGGCTTAAGTCATTTTTAAACTTAGGAAAATCTTCACTTCAGTGGCAACTCTCGTCATTGGGATCTTAACATATTTTTGTTAATTTAAATAAAGGATATTTTCATGTGACTAAAAAAAAAAAAGAAATTAGAGAATTCACAAATAAACCATTTAATGCTTCACCTTAAGGCTTGGAAAAAGAATAGCAAGGCAAACCAAAAATCAGAAGACAAGAAGAAATCATAAAGACTCAGGCAGAAATTAATAAAATAGAAATTTAAAAAAATACAATCCAAAGAATCAACAATACAAAGAGTTGGCTCTTTGAAAGAATAAACAAGATTGACAAACCCTTAGCAAATTTGACCAGAAGAAAGAGAGAAGAGACAAAAGTTAATAAAATTAGAGATGAAAAGGCACCATTACAACAGATACTGAAGAAATTCAGACCATTGTACAGATATACTTTAAGAATATATGTGCCTCTAAGCTTGAAAATCTGAAAGAAATGGATGATTTCCTTGATTCATATGACCTACCAAAATTAAGTCAAGATGAGATAAACCATTTAAACAGACCTATAACAAGTACAGAGATCCAAGCAGTTATAAAGTCTCCCAACTAAAAAAACCTAGGCCCAGATGGGTTCACTGGTGAATTTTACCAGACCTTCATGGAAGAATTAACACCAATGTTTCTGAAACTTTTCCATAAGATAGAAAAGGAAGAAATTCTACTGAACTCCTTCTATGGAGCCAGCATCACCCTGATACCAAAACCAGCCAAAGACAGAACAAAAAAAAATTATAGTCCAACCCCCCTCATGAATATAGATGCAAAAATTCTCAACAAGGGCTGGAGAGATGGCTTAGTGGTTAAGCGCTTGCCTGTCAAGCCTAAGGACCCCAGTTCGAGGCTCAATTCCCCAGGACCCACATTAGCCAGATGCTCAAGGGGCGCACGTGTCTGGAGGTCCTTTGCAGTGGCTAGAGGCCCTGATGTGCCCATTCTCTATCTATCTATCTGCCTCTTTCTCTTTCTGTCTGTTGCTCTCAAATAAATAAATAAAAAACAAAAAATTTAAAAAAATTCTCAACAAAATACTGGCAAACAGAATACAAGTATATATCAAAATTATTCACCCCGACCAAGTTGGCTTTATCCCAGGGATGCAGGGATGGCTCAACATATGCAAATCGATAAATGTAATACATCATATAAATGATCTGAAGGACAAAAACCACATGATCATCTCAACAGATGCAGAAAATGCATGCAACAAAGTCCAACATCTTTTCACGGTAAAAGTATTACAGAAACTGGGAATAGAAGGAACATATCTCAACACAATAAAAGCTATTTATGACAAACCTACAGCCTACATAATACTAAATGGTGAAAAACTCGAATCTTTTCCACTAAATTCAGGAACGAAACAAGTGTGTCATTGTCCCCACTTTTATTTAATATGGTACTGGAAGTCATAGCAATAGCAATAAGGCAAGAGACACTCATAAAAGGGATACAAATTGAAAAGGAAGAGATCAAATTATCACTATTCGCAGATGATATGATTCTATACATAAAAGACCTTAAAAACTCTACCAGCAAACTCTTAGAGCTGAAAAACACTTTTAGCAATGTAGCAGGATACAAAATAAATACACAGAAATCAGTAGGTCTCCTATATACTAACAACAAACATGCAGAAAATGAAATCAGGTAGTCTCTCCCATTCACAATTGCCTCAAAAACATACATAAAGTACCTTGGAATAAATTTAATTAAGGAAGTGAAGGGTCTCTAAATGAGAACTTTAAAACACTCAAGTGAGAAATTGTAAAAGACACAAGGAAATGGAAAGACATCCCATGTTCTTGGATTAGAAGAATCAATATTGTGAAAATAGCAATCTTACTAAAAGCAATCTATACATTATGAAGTGGAAAGTGGAGGAAGGAAGGAGAGGGAAATACCATGTTTTTTCTTGTAAGTATAGAAGTTGTCAATAAAAATATATATTAAAAAGGTGAAAAAAATGGGTAATATTAGTAGATAAGGAAACTAGATTACATTTAAATCCCATTCAAGATAAGTCAAACTCTTAGCCAACTAAAAGTGGCAGAAAACTTTGTAACCTGTTGCAAATATCAAGGGCTGGAGAGATTGCTTAGTGGTTAAGGTGCTTGCCTGCAAAGCCAAAGGACCCAGGTTTGATTCCCCAGGATCCACATAAACCAGATGTACACGGGGCACATGTGTCTGGAGTTCATTTGCAGTGGCTGGAAGCCTTGGGTGAATCCATTCTCTCTCTCTCTCTCTAACTCTTTGTCTCTTTTAAATAAAAATAAAAACAATATGTATCAAGCCAGGTGTGGTGGCACTTGCCTTTAATACCAGCACTCAGGGGG
The DNA here is from genome assembly GCF_020740685.1 of Jaculus jaculus. Lineage (NCBI taxonomy): Eukaryota > Metazoa > Chordata > Mammalia > Rodentia > Dipodidae > Jaculus > Jaculus jaculus. The sequence continues at coordinate 86,007,727 of NC_059104.1, forward strand.
CAGAGGTAGGAGTAGTGCTGTGATTTCAAGGCCACCCTGAGACTACATACTGAATTCCAGTTCAGCTTAGGCTAGAGTGAGACCCTACTTCAAAAGAAAAAAAAAAAAAAAGAAAGAAACAGAAAAAGAAAAAGAAAAAGAAAAAAGTATGTATCAAGGCTAGCATGTCAGACATGCCTGTAACCCTGGCATTTGAGAGGTGGAGGCAGGAGGATCAAGAGTCCAAGACTATCCTAAGATATTCAACAAGTTCTAGACCAGTCTGGACTACAAGACCTTGTGTAAAAAGAAAGAAGTCAGAACCCTTCAACATATATTGGTCTTGGCAAAGACTTTCTGAATACAACCCCAATTGCTCAGGCAATAAAACCACAGATTAATTACTGGGACCTCATGAAATTACAAAGATTTTGTACTGCCAAGGACACAGTGAAAAAAGCAAAGAGGCAACCTACAGAATGGGAAAAAATCTTCGCCAGCTATATATCTGATAGAGGATTAATATCTAGGATATACAAAGAACTCAAAAAGTTAAATAATAAGGAATCAAACAAGCCCATCAAAAAATGGGCTATGGAGCTAAATAGAGAGTTCTCAAAGGAAGAAATACGAATGGCATATAAGCATCTCAAAAAATGTTCTACGTCACTAGTCATCAGGGAAATGCAGATTAAAACTACATTGAGATTCCATCTCACTCCTGTCAGATTGGCCACCATCATGAAAACAAATGATCATAAATGTTGGTGGGGATGTGGAAAAAAAGGAACTCTTCTACACTATTGGTGGGAATGCAATCTGGTCCAGCCATTGTGGAAATCAGTGTGGAGGTTCCTAAAACAGCTAAAGATTGATCTACCATATGACCCAGCTATAACACTCCTAGGCATATATCCAAAGGACTCATCTCATTTCCTTAGAAGTACATGCTCAACTATGTTTATTGCTGCTCAATTTATAATAGCTGGGAAATGGAACCAGCCTAGATGTCCCTCAACAGAAGAGTGGATAATGAAGATGTGGCACATTTATACAATGGAGTTCTACTCAGCGGTAAAGAAAAATGAAGTTATGAAATTTGTAGAAAAATGGATGGACCTGGAAAGTATTATACTAAGTGAGGTAACCCAGGCCCAGAAAGCCAAGCGCCACATGTTCTCTCTCATATGTGGATCCCAGCTACAGATGATTGGGCTTCTGCGTGAGAATGAAAATACTTAGTAGCAGAGGCCACTAAGGAGACATCAAGGGTAGAGAAAGGAAGGGAGGAGGATACTTAATAGGTTGATATTGTATATATGTAATTACAATGATTGTAATGGGGAGGTAATATGATGGAGAATGGAATTTCAAATGGGAAAGTGTGGGGGTGGGGAGGGAGGGAATTACCATGGGATATATTTTATAATCATGGAAAATGTTAATACAATTTTTTAATTTAAAAAAAAAAGAAAGAAAGAAGTCAGGTGTGGTGGCACATGCCTTTAATCCCAGCACTCGGGAGGCAGAGGTAGAAGGACTGTTGTGAGTTCGAGGCCACCCTAAGAATACAGAGTGAATTCCAGGTCAGCCTGGGGTAGAGTGAGACCCTACCTCAAAAAACCAAAAAAAAAAAAAAAAAAAATACAGAGAAAGAAAGAAAAAGTTCCAACTATGTGTGATGATGGATGCCTGCAGTCCTAAGCACTTGGGAGATGGAGGCAGGAGGATCAAGAGTTCAATGTCATCCAGAGCTACAGAGAGTTGTAGGCTAACCTGGGATACATTAAGACTCTATTTCAAAGAAAAGGGTTTTAAAATCTTACAGCAAACACATTTAATGACAAATGACATTTTTGTCTTTTGTCTAAAATGGCATTCCCTTTAAGGAATGAAACAGCAGTGACTGTTAGGGCCACTTCCCTGTTTCATTGGAGAGCCCAGGACACATGGAAAGGAACTGTAGTTTTGGCTTTGCTTTGCAAATTATATGACTATTTATAGGATGCCCCATATAATCTAAGTTTTGTAGAATAATTCAGCACATTGCTTAATAGCCAACATACAATATATAATGCTTTATATCAGTAGCAGATTAGCATATGTGTATCTGCTTTGTAAAAACTCTTTACAATAGTAGCAGAAATATACAATGATAAGGAATAAATCTAGTAAAAGATGAGACCAACAAATATGAAAAGGATTGTACAGCTTTCTTGAAATACATTTAAAGACAAATACCATTTTATGGATAGGAAAGCTTTATCATAACAGTAATTGTTTCTAAATAAATCTATAAATTAAACATAACTCCAATAAAAATACAGGCTTTTTTCTTAGAACATGACAGTATGACTAGACAATACAGAAAAACAGGAACAACATCAGAGTGCAACAACAAGAGACAGCCTGGTGTAGTGGTGTATGCCTTAGTCCGGGCACTTGGGAGGCTGAGGTAGGAAGACTGCTGTGAGTTAAAGGCTAACCTGGGACTACAGGTCAGGTCAGCCTGGGCTACAGTGAGACACTACCTTGGAAAAGCCAAAACAAATAAAATAAAATAAAATAAAACAAAATAAAAAGGGTGATTTACATGAACATTAAGAGTTGGAAGAATTGCCCTGTAAACTATTAAAGCTTATTAAAAGACTATGTGGCACCAATACAGGGAACATGAAGAGAACAGGGAAACAGCAACAGACAATGTAGCAAAAGGGATATCTCAGTTGGTGGGGATAGGATGGATTAGTGACTATCTGATAGAAACTGAGGAGGAAGAGTTGGGTATCTGGCTTAAAAGAAATAGTAGGCATGATGTCTTATGATCCCTGTAATCTCCACAATTGGGGGACTGAATCAGGAGGGTCTCAAGTTTAAGGCCTGCCTGTCTCAGACAAAAATAAGAAAAGCAAGCTTGGGCATGGTGGTACACATCTTTAATCCCAGCACTTGGGAGGCAGAGGTAGGAGGATCACTGTGAGTTCAAGGCCACCCTGAGACTACACAGTGAATTCCAGGTCAGCCTAGCCTAGAGTGAGACCCTACCTCAAAAGACAAAAACAAAACAAACAACAACAACAAAAAACCCAAATAGATAGACTAAAGAGCTACATGTAAAAAGAAATTCTTCTGGAAGAAAATGCAATCTCTTGTCACCTCCTTCTTCTTCTTCTTCTTCTTTTTTTTTGCAAGATCAAATGTAGGAGTAACACAAGAACTTTATGAGACAAAAATCGCAGGCAATATTTTATATTTAGAGGAAATATAAAACTTCACAAGATACTATAGTTGTGCTTTATAAAAAGTATGTAGTAATTTAAACTTCCAGGGGAAGACTACCAGTGTGCCATCTTCCTGTCCACACAAGCAGTGGAAATGACACCACTGACACCAGCATTTCTTGCTGCCACTTTCAATTTCTGGTTTCCTCTTTGCCTTTCCAGGGGAGTCCCCATGCTCCTCCCCAACTTCCCTATGGTCTTTCTGAGGAGCTCACAGGATTGTAAGCCTGGTGGGCAACCTGATCCTGTGTCATGTGCAAAGTGCAGTTGGTTCTGACTTCTGATACCTCCAGCTATATATCTGTAGAATCCAAGGGCTAGCATGTGCCATTTCCAGCTTCACTCCAACTTTTTGGTCCCATGATGGCATTAGTGTCAATGAAGTGTTTCCAGATCTGAAAGAGACCAAACAGAATCACGGGACTTGTCACTCTACCAAAATTAGCAACTGCTTATCCCCAACAGGTCTCACATCTATGTTTTTTTTTGTTTGTTTGTTTTTGAGGTAGGGTCTCACTCTAGCCCAGGCTGACCTGGAACTCACTCTGTAGTCTCAGACTGGCCTTGAACTAACTCATAGTAATCCTCCTACCTTTGATTACTGGGTGCTGGGATTAAAGGCTTGCTCCACCATACCTGGCTCGCCTCTCTATTTTTTTTTTTATCATTTTTCTAACCCATTATAATAAAATAAACCTCCTCTCAGTATACTCACTAGTCATCTACAATTCTTTCCTACTACTTTTAGTACTTTACTGAATTGATGTCACTCCCAGTGTCTTGAAAGACACCTCTAACCCAATTTCAGTGAGAAATCTATTTCTTTAAAATTTTTTTTATTCATTTCTTTATTTGACAGAGAGAGAGAGAGAAGAGGCAGATGGAGAAAAACAGAATGGGCACTCCAGGGCACCCAGCCACTGCAAATGAACTCAAGATGCATGCGCCACCTTCTGCATCTGGCTTACGTGGGTCCTGGGGAATTGAACCTGGGTCCTTAGGCTTTGCAGGCAAGTGCTTTAACTGCTAAGCCATTTCTCCAGCCCGAGAAATCTATTTCTATCTTACCATTTCTACTTGCTAACATGGGTTAAGGATGTGATGTGTGCTATACCCTGTCTGTTAGGAATACCTGCCATGTACCAGGCCACGTTCTTACTCTTCTTACTTTACATCAATGAAAACCTGAATAACAATGAGAAATTCAAGTCCAGAGGGGTTCAATAATTTGCCCAACTAACTTCTCAAATACTAATGGATGAAGGCACCAGGATACAAACCCAATCAATCTTTCTCAGAGCCTGTTCATAAGAGCTGCATGAGGTGTCTCCTAATGGCCTCACAGATCACTGTGGATTACTCCCTTTCCCTTTCTCCCCCCACCCCCGATATCTTACAGCGCAGGACAGCTTCCTTGACTTGATAAAAGCCACCATCCCGGCCTCTTCCATCCACATAGTACATGAATCGGAGCTCAGGGGGGTAAGATGCTCTGGTCAGGCCTGACAGCAGGGGGATGGTGCAGCCCTCAGATCCCGGGGCCTCTGTCAAGGCCTGCAGCATCTGGTACTTGCACCAGGGATCCTGAAGGAAGCCTGGGGTGATGAGCAGGACTCGACAGTGACTACTGCTCAGCCCTTGGCACAGCTCAGACACGATGGCGCCACCTGGAGTGGCATCCCGAAGCTGCAGGAAACAGCGTAGGCTGCTAGTGCTGTCCTCTAGGTAGGAGACCAGCTCCTGGGCGGCCACCAGGTCCTCCTCACTGTGGCACACACAGACGTCATAGTCTTTGCCCCAGCGGCCACTACTGCTGGTGTCCACATGTGTTGATAGGTGAGTGGGAGATGCATCTGAACTGAAGCTTAGGGGTGAGCTGAAGCTGGAAGGTGGGAGACTCTCCTGTGAGGATGGCTGTGAATCATCACTGGCATGGCTTTCCTGGGAGACGGGCATCTTCTTGGGCTTCTTCAACAGTGCCTGTCTGAACCAGTCTGAGGAAAAGAAACACTGTGCTGAGGCCTGCTGTCTCCACAGTGACCCAGGAAAAACCTTACTGCAAAGAAAGATAGGCGGGATTCCAGCCAGCTCCACTGTACTCTCAAGAGTCCCACTCCCCTGTATGTATGTATATTCCTTAGGTCTTGCCTAAGTGCTCCCTCTGTCTTCATGGGTTCCCAAAATACTGAGTGAATTTGGAATCCTATGGGACTGTTTTACTAGCCTGATTTAGAGAGGTGACCTAGCCAACTGCCTGTATGTAGTCCTTGCTACTCAGAAGGCTGAGACAGTAAGGTCAAGAGTTTCAAGCCAGCCTGGGCAACACAGGGAAATAGATCCCCTTCTCAAAAATAAAATAGCTAAGCCGGGCATGGTGGCACATGCCTTTAATCCCAGCACTCAGGAGGCAGAGGTAGAAGGATTGCCGTGAGTTCGAGGCCACCCTGAGACTCCATAGTGAATTCTAGGTCAGCCTGGGTTAGAGCAAGACCCTACTTTGTAAACAAAAACCAAATAAAATAAAATAGATATTTAAATTAAATATAATAATTAAATGGAATATGGATGGCTTTGTTTGGTTCCAGGTCCTTTGATATCTGACATTCTCAGCCCAACCTAAAGCAGAAGGATCCACTCACTACCACCATGTGCGCATCTGCTAGGAGAGCTATGTGCACAGACGAGGATCAGTCAGGCCCAAAGCCCACTTCCAGCACTTAGAGGAGGTGATTTAGGTTAGTGTAGGAAAGGAAAGCTGTACACTGAGGAGGCGGCAGATATGATGACATATGGCTATAATCCTGGTAGTTGGGAAGTTGAGGCAGGGGTTATACTCAGTTACCTAGCAAGTTCAAGGCAGCTCTGGTCTTTCTGAGACCCTGTCTCAAAAAAAAAAAAAAAAAAGGAAGAGGAAGAAAAGGACAAGAGGAATAAAGGAATTGGCATCTATCTGTTTGCTGCTAAATAGAAGAGGGCTGTTGAGGAGTACTGAGCTTGGTGCTTCAAAACCCACACCTTGGTCAGACACTGAGAATTGACTACATGTGTTGGTTGCTTTCTCTATGACCATAAGCAAGTCAGTCTAGATCTCTATTTCCTCATCTAAAAAATGGGGTTGTTTAGTTCCTGAAGGTTAAGGGAGACAATGCAGTGCCCTCAATATTGTCAGCACTCCAAACATTAAAACTCATTCGTTGATAAGGTGAAATTCAACATTAATTCTGGGAACTAATTAATACTCTCCTTGTTTTTTTCCTATGAATGATATCAAAGATTTAGCTGACACCAGACATAGTGGTGCACACCTTTAATTCCGGCACTTGGGAGGGAGAGTAGGAGGATTGCTGTGAGTTTGGGGCCACCCTGAGACTACATAGTGAATTCCATGTCAGCCTGGGCTACAGCAAGACCCTACCTCAAAAAACAAAACAAAACAAAACAAAAACAAGAACAAACAAAAAAAAATAGCTGACAAGAGACTCAGGACAGTGGTTTCTAGGCAGAATAAGCCCAGGAGACATCTGAAACCATGATAGGCCTCCCATGAAGTATCGCCCTTTCAAGACCCATCAGTAGCTTCTGACCATCATCAGTCTTCTTGCTTCTCTCTCCTGTTTGGACCAGTCAGGCCTCCCTCCTCACCAGCATGGGAACTGGAGATTACTCTCTTAGGAGTCAGGACAGAATTAGGAAACTGGATCCACTCACCAGCTATCTTGTCCCGAGGCTTCTTGGATGGGGAGGAAGCAGCTGGAAGGGAAGCCGGTGAAGCCATAGTGCTGGGCTGCACACAAGCCTGGGGACAGCAGGCATCGGGAAAGCAGCAGGAGACAGGGAAGAGCCAGTCCTGCCCTCACGGAACAGCCATCCTACAGAGGACAGAGTCATGAAAGCTGGACCCACCTGGAAATTCATTCGTAGTACCTAACAGCTTGGTCTCTAAACAGATCCAAATCATGGAACCAGGGAAAGACACACTATGACTTAGATTTGTATTGTGTGATTGCACTCACAGGATATGGATTCAGCAGGACAGGCAGAGTGATTATTCTCTACTCCACCCAGCCAGGATTCAAGGTCTGGGAAAACACAACCACCAGGCATTACTCTGGAGACTTCCTGTGTGAATGCTGAAATGGGAGAAAGACAGTGGCTATTTGGGTAGGTAGACTGGTACTGAGCAGTAGGAGTGCTTTGGAGACATCTGTGATCGTTTGAATAGATGACCCTCCCCCATCCAATATATTCAGTGTTTTATTAGTTTGTAGTTTGCATCTGCAGCCACCTGGATGGAGGCGGTGTCATTGGGCGGATCTTAAGGTGTGGTGATGGGTTTGAGATTTCATTCTAAAGATATGCAAAGTGTGTGCCTAGCTAGAGTTCCTGAAGTATGCTGTGCTGTGTGGCTTTTGGCTTTTAGGTTGTATTTTGGTCCAGTGAAAGCAGGCCAGCTTCTTCCACCATTATGGAACTTCCCCTGCATCTGTAAACCTCAATAAATCCATTCCTCCATAATTGTACCTGGTCCAGAAGTTCATCTCAGCAAACCTGAAACTGTCTGCTACAATATCTTATTAGACTTCCTCCAAATCTGTCTTCCTTGTGAACATCCTCACCCATCCACCCATCCCTCAACTGTCAGCTCAGAGAAACAAAGTCACAAAGTGGTGAAGGCTGCACACTGCAGGCAGAGTGCCTGGATTCTCATCTTAAGAGTTAACTAACCATGGCCTTGGGTAACCTTGCCAGGTTTTAATCTCTCCCTCCGTGAAATGGAAATACTGTAATACTAGAAACTGCAACTCAGTGTTGGATAACATGATAGTGTGGGTAAAGTGTTGACAGGATTTGTTGAGTTAGTGTCTTTAATCTAACCAGATGTGGTAATATAAACTTGTGTGGATCCAGCCACTCAAAAGGCTTGAGTCCAGGAGACTGAAACCAGCCTGGCAAGACTATCTCAAAACACACAAAATAATCGAGACAGGGAAGGAATGTGATATGTTGGGTTTATAAGGCTCAATACTATGATATTCATTTTCCCAAATCTAGTCTTTAATTCAGTGCTATTTGATTTCAGAAGATTTTGCTTTTGGATTTTGGTGGTGAGATTATGAAATTACTCCTGAATTTGTTTGGAAATGCTAGGGAACAGGAACACCTTAGATGGGTAGCAAATACAGAGGATGGTCCTGATGCTGGAGGCTCTTTTGGCTTTGGTTTCTAGGAAAAGATTTTGTGGGGTGAAGCCTGCCCTAATATGAGAATCCGACCATTATAGAGATGTTTCTCCAGCACAAGGGCTGGTGCAGAGCTTGACCTGGGAGCTGAGAAGCAGCAGGCAGATGGCCACTTTCTAACTCTTGGCTGGATTTGCAGAGAAACAAAGCTTCCCTCCAAGAACTCACAGAGAAACAAATCTCATTATTGCACACATTCTATAATTAGTGGTTTCAAATTTTTTTTTTTCGAGGTAAGGTCTCACTCTGGTCCAGGCTGATCTGGAATTAACTCTGTCATCTCAGGGTGGCCTTGAACTCATGGCAATCCTCCTACTTCTGCCTCCCAAGTGCTGGGATTAAAGGCGTGCACCACCACGCCTGGCTCAAAGTTTTAAAAATATTACTTTATATTAAACATTAATGCTTTGCTCATTGATGCTGAACACTATTAACATCAAAACTGACAAAACTAAGCCGGGTGTGGTGGCGCACGCCTTTAATCCCAGCACTCGGGAGGCAGAGGTAGGAGGATTGCCGTGAGTTCAAGGCCACCCTGAGACTCCATAGTGAATTCCAGGTCAGCCTGAGCCAGAGTGAGACCCTACCTCGAAAAACAAAACCAAAAAAAAACAAACAAAAAAAAACTGACAAAACTAGAGATGAATATTTACCACAGTTCTAAAAAGTAACACTGTAAAACTGGGCGTGGTGGCGCACACCTTTAATCCAAGCACTCGGGAGGCAGAGGTAGAAGGATCACTGTGAGTTCAAGGCCACCCTGAGACTACATAGTGAATTCCAGGTCAGCCTGAGCTACAGTGAAACTCTACCTTAAAAAAAAAAAAAAAAAAGTAGCCGGGCGTGGTGGTACACGCCTTTAATACCAGCACTCAGGAGGCAGAGGTAGGAGGATCGCTGTGAGTTCAAGGCCACCCTGAGACTACAGAGTTAATTCCAGGTCAGCCTGGACCACAGTGAGACCCTACCTCGAAAAGCCAAAAACCAAAAACCAAAAACAAAAAACAAAACAAAAAAAAAAAGTAACACTGAAGTAGCAAAGGGGAAAGGTATGCGATGATTAGTCTTGACTGAAATGAGGCCTGTCAGGTACTCCACTGGGTGTATCTATGAGTTATTTCCAGGGAAGATTAGCTTTTTGTTGTTGTTGTTGTTGTTTTGGTTTTTTGAGGTAGGGTCTCGCTCTGGCTCAGGCTGATTTTGGAATTCACTATGTCGTCTCTAATGTCCCAAGTGCTGTGATTAAAAATGTGTGCCACCATGCCCAGCTTCCAGGGATGGATTAGAACAACAGAGCTCTGAGGGGATTCATCCCTTCAGGGATTCATTTGAGGACACTGCAGGGAGGTACTAAAGGTAGGAAGTGGGCCTATTTGGAGGTAGGTAACTAGAGGCGTGTCCTTGGAGCTATATCTTGGTCTTCCTTTTCCTGTTTTTCCTTTTCTCTGCTTTCTGGCTCTATAACATGAACTGCTATGCTCTACTATGTCCTTCTCCCCATGACGTACTAAAGCCTTAGAAACTGAGAGCCAAAATCAATCTTTCCTTCTCAGGTATTTGTCACAGTGATAAAATCTGACTAATCAGAGGGCAAAAAGAAGAGCGCAGGAACCAAAGACAAGAGCTGAAAGAGAAAAGCAGTTAACTGCCGAACCACGAGGAAGGACACCCGAAGTGGGCTGCTCGTGTGTCTATGCTTCTTTTCTTTCTTCATATCCTGTGGGTTCTGACAATCTACATGGGAGGCTGCAGCTATGCAACACCTCACACTATGAGAGGGTTTGAAGTCCTTTTCCTGATCCTGGCTGCTATCTCTGTGTCATCATGAAGCCACTCAAAATGCCCTTTTCTTCTAGCAGCAAACAGCACTTATCTAAAAACTATTTTTTATTTTAATTTAAAATTCATTATTTGACTTTAATACAAACTGAAAATTCATTTAATTTCTTAAATATTACTCTAAAAATTTAAAAATTAACACAAGGAATTAGTATGGGGGGGAGGGAATTATTATGGTTTATTGTCCATAATTATAGAAGTTGTGAAGTTTTTTTTGCATATAGGGACTAGATTTTTTTTTGCACAAAGAAATAAACAATTTTTATTTATATATTTTTGAATTTTTGTTGTTGTTGTTTGCTTTTTTAACATTTTTGTTAGCATTTTCCATGATTATAAAAAAATATCCCATGGTAATTCCCTCGCTCCCCTCCACACTTTCCCCTTTGAAATTCCATTCTCCATCATATTACCTCCCCATCTCAATCATTGTACTCACATATATATAAAACATCAACCTATTAAGTACCCTTCTCCCTTCCTTTCTCTTCTCTTTATGTCTCCTTTTCAACTTACTGGCCTCTGCTACTAAGTATTTTCATTCTCACGCAGAAGCCCAATCATCTGTAGCTAGGATCCACATATGAGAGAGAACATGTGGCGCTTGGCTTTCTGGGCCTGGGTTACCTCACTTAGTATAATCCTTTCCAGGTCCATCCAGTTTTCTGCAAATTTCATAACTTCATTTTTCTTTACCGCTGAGTAGAACTCCATTGTATAAATGTGCTACATCTTCATTATCCACTCATCAGTTGAGGGACATCTAGGCTGGTTCCATTTCCCAGCTATTATAAATTGAGCAGCAATAAACATAGTTGAGCACATACTTCTAAGGAAATGAGATGAGTCCTTCGGATATATGCCTAGGAGTGCTATAGTTGGGTCATATGGTAGATCAATCTTTAGCTGTTTTAGGAACCTCCACACTGATTTCCACAATGGCTGGACCAGATTGCATTCCCACCAGCAGTGTAGAAGGGTTCCTTTTTTCCACATCCCCGCCAACATTTATGATCATTTGTTTTCATGATGGTGGCCAATCTGACAAGAATGAGATGGAATTTCAATGTAGTTTTAATCTGCATTTCCCTGATGACTAGTGACATAGAACATTTTTTGAGATGCTTATATGCCATTCGTATTTCTTCCTTTAAGAATGCTCTATTTAGCTCCATAGCCCATTTTTTGATTGGCTTGTTTGATTCCTTATTATTTAACTTTTTGAGTTCTTTGTATATCCTAGATATTAATCCTCTATCAGATATATATTTTAAAATTTTTTAAAAGTTAAAAAAAAAAAAAGAAATCAGGGGCTGGAGAGATGGCTTACTGGTTAAGGCATTTGTTTGCCTGCAAAGCCAGAGGATCCCAAATCTGGAGTTTGTTTGCAGTGGCTGGTGGCCCTGGCGTGTCCATTCTCTCTGTCTCTCTCTGTTTCTCTCTCTCAAAAAAAAATTTAAAAAAGAACAGGAGGGCTGGAGAGATGGCGTAGCGGTTAAGCGCTTGCCTGTGAAGCCTAAGAACCCTGGTTCGAGGCTCGGTTCCCCAGGTCCCACGTTAGCCAGATGCACAAGGGGACGCACGCGTCTGGAGTTCGTTTGCAGAGGCTGGAAGCCCTGGCGCACCCATTCTCTCTCTCTCCCTCTACCTGTCTTTCTGTGTCTGTCGCTCTCAAATAAATAAATAAAAAAAAAAAAAAAAAAAGAACAGGAGGCTGGAGAGAAGGTTTAGCAGTTAAGGCATTTGCCTGCAAAGCCAAAGGACCCTGGTTCAACTCTACAGTACCCATATAAGCCAGATGCACAAGGGGACGTATGCATCTGGAGTTCGTTTGTAGTGGCTGGAGGGCCTGGTGTTCCCATTCTTTTTCTCTCTCTCTCTGCCTTTCTCAAATAAATAAATAAAACATATTTTTTAAAAAAGAAAAGAACATCAGACCTGAAACTCTGAAACTGTTAGGGGAAAAAGTAGGGGAAACCCTTCAACATATTGGTCTTGGCAAAGACTTTCTGAATACAACTCCAACTGCTCAGGCAATAAAACCACAGATTAACCACTGGAACCTCATGAAATTACAAAGATTTTGTACTGCAAAGTACACTGTGAATAAAGCAAAGGGGCAACCTACAGAATGGGAAAAAATCTTCACCAGCTATATATCTGATAGAGGATTAATATCTAGGATATACAAAGAACTCAAAAAGTTAACTAATAAGGAATCAAACAAGCCAATCAGAAAATGGGCTATGGAGCTAAACAGCATTCTCAAAGGAAGAAATACGAATGGCATATAAGCATCTAAAAAATTGTTCTACATCCCTAGTCATCAGGGAAATGCAGATTAAAACTACATTGAGATTCCATCTCACTCCTGTCAGATTGGCCACCATCATCTCATTTCCTTAGAAGTATGTCCTCAACCATGTTTATTGCTGCTCAATTTATAATAGCTGGGAAATGGAACCAGCCTAGAAGTCTCTCAACTCCACAACTGATGAGTGGATAATGAAGATGGGGCACATTTATACAATGGAGTTCTACTCAGCAGTAAAGAAAAATGAAGTTATGAAATTTGCAGAAAACTGGATGGACCTGGAAAGGATTATACTAAGTGAGGTAACCCAGGCTCAGAAAGCCAAGTGCTGCATGTTCTCTCTCATATGTGGATCTTAGCTACAGATGATTAGGCTTCTGTGTGAGAAGGAAAAAACTCAGTAGCAGAGGCCAGTAAGCTAAAAAGACATACAAAGGGAAGAGAAAGGAAGGGAGGAGGGTACTTAGTAGGTTGGTATTGTATATATGTAAGTAGAAGAATAGATTCACAGGGGTGAAAAGGCCCAAAGTGAGGTCAAGGGAGGAGATTGAGTAAAGGAAAGGTGGAGAGAGGGCTAATCAAAATCTAAGAGGATATAAATAAATCAAATGGAATCCTTCGGTTTTGGACAATGGAACACTCAGGAGCCATAGATCATTGCTAGAAAATTTTCAGTGCCAGGGATGGGATACCATCCAGTGCGTTGTTGGCCAGGGAGGTCCCGGATGCCCCCAAATCATTATAGGCCATTGCTGAGGCCCTTGGTTTCCCACCAGGAATTGTTGAAGACTCCATATACTTGGGCTGCAAGGCCACTGAGAAATCCTGCTGGAACTGATGATAACCTCCTCCATGTAGACCAGCTGACAAAAAGCTGGAAGAAGCCATTCTGCATGCATTTCAATGGGAGAAAGATACACCTCCAGTGAAGATACTCAACAGTGGACACTACCTTATAATTGGCCAGCCAGGCCAAATGAGCCAACGGGTGCAATTGTGGCTCGTCTGTCATGGTGGAAACCAACTGCCCTCCAATTGCCTGGAGGACCACTCCAAGGGAGGAGATACATCCCTGATACTGAAAACTTAAAACAGGGGTAGTCATAAGCCCTAGGGGTGTAACATCTGCTGATGTCTGGATAAGTGTATATACTATGCTTATCAAACTGCCCAGTAAGCACTTCTCTTAATATTTATACTCTTATATTAATACTACTCTCACTTTGGGTAGAGAATCTTCTCTTTTCAGATGGCAGTAACCTTGGGACGACTCAGAAGGTATCATGGTGCTGGAAAGAAGCGACTAGAGTACCGAGTAACATCTCGATCACACCTTCCAAGGCTCAGGGTCTAATGTGGAAGAGGTGGTGGAAAGAATGTAAGAGCCAAAGGAAAGGTAGGACTTCTTACAACGTGCTCCCTCCAGACAAAAAATGGCCTCGATATCCATGACCTCATAGTGCTTGACACTACCTACACAAGACTATCATAAGGGGAGGGAAAGATCATGACATCAAAATAAAAGAGAGACTGATTGAGATGGGGAGAGGATATGATGGAGAATGGAATTTCAAAGGGGAAAAAGGGGGGGTACTAGCATGGGATATTTTTTATAATCATGGAAAATGTTTTAAAAAATTGAGAAAAAATAAAATAAATTTTTTAAAAAAGAACAAAGAAAAAAGAGAATTTTATGAAATAAGTTGTTCTTTTGGCAACACATCCTAATTTTGGGTAACTGTCTTTTTCTTTTATTTTGCCTTTTTATTTTATTTATTTACTTATTAGAGAGAGAGAGAGAGAATGGATGCACCAGGACCTCTAGCACTACAAACAAACTCCATACGCATGTGTCACCTTGTGCATCTGGCTTACATGGGTCCTGGTGAATCAAATCTGGGTCCTTAGGCTTTGTAGGCAAGTGGCTTAACCTCTAAGCCATCTCTCCACCCCGCCCCCTTTTTGGAGGTAGAGTCTTGTTTTAGCTCAGGCTGACCTGGAATTCACTAGGTAGTCTCAGGGTGGCCTTGAACTCACGGGGATCCTCCTACCTGTGCCTCCTGAGTGCTGGCTTTAAAGGTTTGTGCCACCACGCCTGGCTGAGAAGTGACATCTTTAACAAGATAATTGAGCAAGGTGGCAGATAAGTTCCAGTAACCACAGACTTCCTTGTTTCTTGTCAGCCCTTAGGCAGCCAGGGCTATGAAGCAATCACCCAAACATGATTCAGTTTTTCCAAGACTCAGCAGTGACCAAGTAGGTAAGATAGTGAACCTAAATCTCAGCTGGAAGGTCTAGTCACTAGCTGTCTAGTCTTTGGTTTGCTATGTGGTTGTATACATAGTCACTTTTTCATTTATTTATTTATGAATAAGAGAAATGGCAAGAAAGTGTGTATGGGTACACCAGATCCTCTTGCTATTGCAAAATGAATTCCAGATGCATGTCCCACTTTATGCATCTGGCTTTATGTGGGTACTGGAGAATCGAACTCAGGTTATCAGGCTTTGCAAGCAAGTTTCTTTAACCACTAAGCCATCTCTTCAGCCCCATAGTTATTTGTTCTTATGCTTAACAAAACCATAAAGAAAGGCCAGGCATGGTGTTACATGCCTTAAATCCCAGCACTTGGGAGGCAGAGATAGGAGGATTTCCATGAGTTTGCAGCTACTTTGAGACTATGTAGTGAATTCCAGGTCAGCCTGGGCTAGTGATTATAATGTAATGTAATGTAATGTAATGTAATGTAATGTAATGTAATGTAATATAATATAATATAATATAATATAATATAATATAATATAATATAATATATAATATAATATAGCACAAAGTAGAATGATACTTGAATATTATGTTATAGAGAAAAACAGACTTAATAGAAAATTAGTAAGGAGATTTTAAAAAAGAAGAATCAGGACCCTGGGGCGATGGCTCATGGATAACACTGCTTGCTGCCCAAACACGAGTAACCAAGTTCAATTCCCACAGAACCAGTGCAAAATGCTAGGGTTGCCATGCACACCTGAGAAAAGCAGAACAGGAGGATTGCTGGGGCTTGCTGGTCAGCTAGTCTGACCATGCTTAGTGAGAGACCCTGTCTCAAGGAAATAAGGTAACAGTGGGATAGAGGAGGAGACCCAACATCCTCCGCTGGCCTCCACATGTATGAATGTGGGGTGTGAACATCCTCAGGTACACACCTACATACACCATACTACACATGCACATACCATAAAAAGGAACCAGCATGAAATCTGGGTGTTGTGGCACATGCCTGGGAGGCTAGGGCAAGAAGATCACTTCCAGTTAAAGCCCATCCTGGACTAAAAAGTAAGACTGTCTCAAAAATCAAACCAAAAGCCAAATAACTCCCAAACAAACAAAGAAAGCTACAGATATTCCCATTAGTTCTAATTTAGTTGTTCAGAAGGAAGGCCCAATGTCGTTCAATGAGCTTCCCAGGAAATTCTGATGCACAGAAACAATTCTAGATGCTATAGGTGTATATGTATGTATACATATGACTATATATATATATACACACATATATGCTGTATATGTGTGTATACATACGACATTTTAAAATATCTTTTTTTAAAAATTTTTTATTTATTTATTTGAGAGCGACAGACATAGAGAGAAAGACAGATGGAGCGAGAGAGAATGGGCGCGCCAGGGCTTCCAGCCTCTGCAAACGAACTCCAGACGCGTGTGCCCCCTTGTGCATCTGGCTAACGTGGGACCTGGGGAACTGAGCCTCGAACCGGGGTCCTTAGGCTTCAAAGGCAAGCGCTTACCCACTAAGCCATCTCTCCAGCCCTACATATGACATTTTATATGTACATATATATGCATATAGTCTCCAGCACCCCAGGTTGTCCTCCAACATACTGTGTAGTTGAATAAGACCTTGAACTTCTGATCTTCCCACCTCCACTTCCCCTCCAGAGTGCTGGGATTATAAGTGTGTGCCACTAAACCCAATTTTATGTGGTGTTGGGCATTTAACCTAGGGCCCTGGACATGTTAGGCAAGCACTCTACCAACTGAACTACATCCCCAGGCCCCATCTTTATTATTTTTTTTATTTTTGTTTTTTTTTTTTTAAGGAAAACACCACCATGCTTGGCTCAAGTGTTTTTTTTTTAAATTTTTTATTTATTAATTTGAGCGCGATAGACACAGAGAGAAAGACAGGTAGAGGGAGAGAGAGAGAATGGGCGTGCCAGGGCTTCCAGCCTCTGCAAACGAACTCCAGATGCGTGCGCCCCCTTGTGCATCTGGCTAACGTGGGACCTGGGGAACCGAGCCTCGAACCGGGGTCCTTAGGCTTCACAGGCAAGCGCTTAACCGCTAAGCCATCTCTCCAGCCCCCCATCTTTATTTTTGAGACAAGATCTTACTATGTATCCCAGCCTAGTCTTAAATTCATAATCCTTCTGTTTCAACTTCCTGAGTGCTAGGATTACAGCTTTATGCCACCACACTTGTGTTATTTATATATCTATATATTTATAAAAAGTGAGGTGCCAAGGATGTAGCTCAGTTTGCCTGGCATGTATGAGGTCCTGGGTTTGATCCCTACCACTGGGGAAAAAAAAAGTGCTGGAATCTGGGAGTGGTAGCACATGCCTATAATCAGTGAAATTATTTATTTTTACTTGAAGGGGGGGGGTCACATGTAACACAAGTTGGCCTTTAACTTGCTCTGAAGTTGAAGATGACTTTAAAGTCCTGATCATCCTGCCTCCATCTCCCAGGTGATAGGATTACAGGCACAAACTACATAGTCAGCTAGCAATGAAATAATTTAAAAAATCTTGGATTTGGTCTGTGAAATAAAAATTCCAAGATACTGACTTTGCTACAAAGTCACAGGCAAGAAACAGAATTCTAGTTAATAACTGCAGTCTTATGACTTATTTTATTTTTATTTATTTGCAAGAGGAGTAAAAAACAGAATGGGAATGGGCACATCAGCCAGCCATTGCAAACAAACTCCAGATGCATGCACCACTTTGTATATCTGGCTTTATGTGGGTACTGGGAAATCAAACCCAGGTCCTTGGGCTTTGCAGGCAAGTACCTTAACTATGAAGCCATCTCTCCAGCCCTTACGACTTATTTTAAAGTAAATAATTTGATTAATACATTTCAAGGGACATACAGATACAACACTAAAATTTTCAAATTAAAGAATTAAAGATGTCAAAAAATATGTGGATGAGGGAGGCTGGAAACCTGGGTTCAATTTCCCAGGATTCATGTAAAACCAGATGTACAAAGTGGCGTGTGTGTCTGGAATTCATCTGTAGCTAGAGGCCCTGGTGTGTCCATTTTCTCTCTTTTACCCAGGCTGGCCTCAAACTCATGATTCCCAAGTGCTGGGATTAAAGGCATACACCACCACACCCAACATAAATTATATATATATATTTTTTTTTTCAAGGTAGGGTCTCACTCTGGTCCCCAGCTAACCTGGAATTCATTATGTAGTCTCAGGGTGGCCTCAAACTCACAGCAACCCTCCTACTTCTGCCTCCTGAGGGCTGGGATAAAAGGCGTGAGCCCCCATATCCAGCTCTTAGTATACTTTTTAAAAAGGCTTTATGGGGAAGGTTGGAGAAAAGTATCCAAGATGCTGAAGAACCACTGACCTATGTTAATACCAGAGTATTAGGATTGATTATAAGCCAACTGGAATTCATGAACAGCAACTTTGGTGGGGAAGGACAAACCAACCAATATAAAAATAGAGTGCTGGGCTGGGAAGATGTTTAGGCTTAGGGCCTGAGAGGGTCTGATTCACCTGGAGTTTAGTTCCCTGGTGCCCAGGTAAACAGCTAGGTAAGACCACACACCTGTAACTCCAGCCCCGTGGGAAGCTGAGACAGGAGAATTGCTGAGGCTTACTAGTCAGCCCGGCTGACTGAAAATGGCTTCCCAGTCTTAAGGAAACATGAGGATGAGTGATAAAAGAGGCCACCTGATGTTCTTCTCTGGCCTCTGCAAAGTGTGTGCATATATCATACACACAGCATCTGTATGCTCTCCTGAGTATGGCAGTGGTGACACTGAAATGTAATATAGAAAAACAGTGGGGAAAGATTTTTTTTTTAAACTTCTGATTGTGCCTCCCAAGTACATGGATTGCAGGCCTGTGCTACCACAGCCAGTTTTATGCAATGCTGGGGATCTAATGGAGGGAGCTTTGTGCATGTTAGACAAGCTCTCTAACAAAAGAACTACAACTCCTACCCCAGCAAGATGGCTATTTCAATATGAAGGATTAAATCAACCTAGATAACATTGTGGGAAAAAAAAAATCAAGCTATTTAAAAATTAATTCCAAGTGGACAAGGGTTACACCTGTAAATAATGAGACAACAAAGCTTTCAGAGCAAAATGTAAGAAATGATTTACCTTTGTAGTAGACAAAAAGGTGCTTTGTTTTTTTTTTCCAGGAAGGCTCTCACTCTAGCCCAGACTGACTTGGAATTCACTCAGTAGCCTCAAACTCACAGTGATCTTCCTACCTCTTCCTCCCAAGTGCTGGGATTAAAGGAGTGCACCAACACACCTGTCCAAGAAAAAAAAAAAAAAAAGGTGGTTTTGTTTAGATATCACTCTGCAGCCCAAGGTAGCTTTAAACATATAGCAATCCTCCTGCCTCAACCTCCTGAGGGCTGGGATTACAAGTGTAAGCCAACACACCTGCATCTTGCTAAACAAAGCTTTTCAAACCCAATACTAATAGTACACCCATAAGGAGGAAATGATAAATTGGAAAATACTGACATGAAGACTTCTGTTCAAATGTATCATTAAGAGAGTGAAGAAGCAATCCACTGAGGAAGGGAAAATGTTTCAAATACATATCCAACCAAGGTCATTTAGCTGAAGTATTTCAAGTACTCATACAGACTCTTGAGACAAATGTGCACAAGATTTGAATAGGCACTTCACAAAATGATATTCAAATGACCAGCAAATGCAAATTAAAAACCTCAGTTCTTCAAAGCTAGGCACCCAGCAGAACAGCTGCATGGAGGAGGTGGAGCATTGGTAAGGGTATAGAGAGAGGACGAGGAACTCATATGCATGGCTAGGAATGAAAACTGGCACCATTATTTTTTGTTTTGTTCTGGAGCAGGGTTTCACTGGATATCCCTGGCTGGACTTGAATTCACAACCCTCCTGTTTCTACCTTCAGAGTGCTGAGATTTCAGATGTATGCCATCGTAGCCAACAAATACAACGATTGATAGAGCTGTTGGGCGCTATATACTAAACATCCATGCAGTCATACACAAAAGACACACACAAACTACTACTATTCAAAGTCGCCTAAAATTGGAAACAAGCTGCCCATCAACCCATGTATAGGAAAATGGATAACTAACTTGTGGTCTAGCCTTCCAGCAGAATATGACATCAATAGGCATGAATGAATTACTACTAAGCACAATGTAGATGAATCTCATGAAACATATTTACGTGCATAATGTCATTTACAAGGAGTTCCTAAGATCTAATTTCATGGGCTGGGCAGATGGTTCAGTGGTTAGAGGCACTTCCTTGCAAAGCCCTGGCATGCCCATACTCACTCACTCATTCCTTCTCTCTGTACTTACAAATAAGGAAATAAAATTTAAAAAAAATCTGGGGCTGAGCCAGGTGTGGTGGCACATGCCTTTAATCCCAGCATTTGGGAGGCAGAATAAGAGGACCACTGTGAGTTTGAGGCCAGCCTGCAAGTACAGAGTGTCAGGTCAGCCTGGGCTACAGTGAGATCCTACCTCAAAGAAAGCAAAAAACAAAATATCTGGGGCTGGAGAGATGGCTCAGCGGTTAAGGCACTTTTCTGCAAAGTTTAACAACTAGGATTCCATTCCCCAGTGCTCATGTAATGAATGCCAGATGTACAAAGTGGCACATTCATCTGGAGTTTGTTTGCTGTGGCTATAAGCCCATTCATGTTCTCTCTCCCCCTTGCAAATAAATTAATAAAATATTTTAAACAATTTGATTTAATGGACCAAATGTTTAAAACCAGACAAAGGTATTCAAATAGTGTCAGAAGTCAGGATAATAATCACCCCTAGGGGCAGGCAGTGATGGGAAATGGGCACAAGAGGGCTCTGGGGTCCTAGTAATGGTTTACTTACCGGTCTAGACATAGGTTGCCCCAGAAAACCTGTGAGAAAGGGTTCGGGAGCACTCTTAGGACCTGTGCATGTTTCCATATGTATGTTCTGTGTCGTTCTTTCAAGATTCTAAAACTAACTAGATATAACCTCTGAGTCATTTCGGGGAGGTGTCTCACCTGGAGTACTCCATACTTCCCCTCTCAGTTCTTCTCTGGTGCATTGGTTTACCTGTCACCATGAGAACCAGAGGACTGAATCCGTCCTGTTTCGTGTCCTTTTGGTACTTGACACAGTGGGTAGTCCCTGCTGGATATTTATTAAACGTTGAACATCCTCAACTCTAAATAAAGCTGTTCTTACAGAAACCAAAGCCAACCCCAGGAGCAGGGGAGTGGCAAAGCATGTAAAGAGAGGGTTTTAAACTCTTTCGCGTTAAAGACGGAAACCACCTGACAGCTAGAGTATCCCCGCACCGGCGTCAACTGTCTCAGAACAGGGGACAGTGGGAGAGTCGTGGCGGCGGCCAGGTGGAAGGAGCTGGAGACGGAAGCCGTTCCCGGGGGCAGAGGCGCCCTGGGCCGGAACAAGGCCTGCGGCTGAGTCCGTGGAGACGCGGGTCCCAGCCCTCCCCGGCCCTCGGTCCCGCGCCCCGCTCACCTGCGCGGCCGGCCGGTGCAGGCCGGGCCGGGAGCTGCGCGCGCCGCCCGCCGGGATGCCGGAAGCCTCGCGGCACCGCCCGCCGCCCGCCGCGCCCCACGCCGCGCGCCGGCCTGTCCCGGAGCGCGAGCCCGGCCCCCAGCCGGGGGGAGGGGGGGCTGTCCCGGCCGCAGCGACGGAGGCCCTGCCGCGCCCCCAGCCCGCCACACCTGGGGCTCAGTCCGCACGCCAGAGTTCGCCCAAAGTCACCGTGAAAGCCCGCCCCTGGAGCGCTCTGGGGGAAGGACAGCGAGGAGAGAAAGGCCTCCACCACGGTAGAGGCATGCCTTATTTTCTTTCATGCAGTTGAGATAAGAAAGGCTCGGAGGGCCTAAACGGCTTTGAACCCTGATCCTCCTGCCTTCAATTTTCTGGTGGTGGGATTACTAACCACTCTACTTGACTGCTAAAACCTTGCTTTTGTTGTTGTTTTTCTTCCGAGGTAGGGGTTTGGTCTGCTTACCTGGAAGTCGCCATGTAGTCTCAGGTGGCCTCAACTCAAGTTGTCCTCCTACCTCCGGAGCACTAAGATTAAAGGCGTGTGCCACACGCCCAGCAAAAGACTTTTTGTTTGTTTGCTTGTTTTATTTTTCCGAGGTAGCGTCTCTAGTCCAGGCTGACCTGGAATTCACTATGTAGTCTCAGGGTGGCTTCAAACTCATGGCAATCCTCCTACCTCTGCCTTCCAAGTGCTGTAATTAAAGGCGTGTGCCACCACGCCCGGCAAAAGCCTTTTTTAATGAGCTCAGAAATCCTTTTGGCTTGGCAGATCCTCGTTGCCCTGGAGATTCCAGGAAGGGACCCTCATGGTCCAACAGGACAGCATTGACAAGTACAAGACATCCTCTGAGGTGGCTGGGTGTTGGGATAAAGACAAGGGTTTATTTCAGTGCCAGGGATGGGATACCTTCCAGTGAGTTGTTGGCCAATGAGGTCCCTGATGCCCCCCAAACATTACAGGCCATTGCCGAGGCCTTTGATTTCTCACCAGGAATAGATGATAAGACCCTATTGCAGAAGACTCCACATACTTGGGCTGCAAGGCCACTGAGAAATCCTGCTGGAGCTGAGCTGTAAACCTCCTCCATACAGCTGACAGAAAGCTGGAAGAAGCCATGCTGCATGCAGTTCAATGGGAGAGAGAGAAATCACCAGTGAAGATACCCAACAGCGAACACTGCACGCCTTATATTTGGCCAGCCAGGCCAAATGAGCCAACAGGTGCAATAGTGACACATCCGTTTTGGGGGAAACCAGCAGCTCTCTAATTTGACTGGATGGGAGGGAATATATCCCTGATACTGAAAACCTACAACAGGGATAGTCATTAGCCCTAGGGGTGTAATGTCTCCTGGTGTCTGGCTAAAAGTATATACTATGTTCACCAAACAGCCCAGAGAGCACTTCTCTTAATGTTCATACCCAAATATTAATGCTACTCTCACTTTTGGTAGAGAACCTTCTCTTTTCAGATGACAGTG
The DNA here is from genome assembly GCF_020740685.1 of Jaculus jaculus. Taxonomy (NCBI): domain Eukaryota; kingdom Metazoa; phylum Chordata; class Mammalia; order Rodentia; family Dipodidae; genus Jaculus; species Jaculus jaculus. Next base: position 86,030,710 of record NC_059104.1, read on the forward strand.
ACCTTGGGATGATTCAGAAGGCGCCAGGGTGCTGAGAAGAAGTGACAGAGAGTGCTCCACACTGAAATATATCAATCACACCTTCTATGGCTCAGGATCCATTGTGAAAGAGGTGGCAGAAAGAATGTAAGAGCCAAAGGAAGGGTAGGACTCCTTACAACATGTTCCTCAAGACACAGAATGGCCTGGACATCCATGGCCTCACAGTGCCTGACACTACTTACATGAGACCATCATAATAGAAGGAAAAGATCATGAAAACACAATAAAACAGAGACTGATTGAGAGGGCAAGGGGATATGATGGTGAGTGGAGTTTCAAAGGGTAAAGTGTGTGGGGGGATTACCATGGGATATTGTTTACAATAATGGAATTTGTCAATAAAAAAAATTAAAAAAGAAAAAAAAAGGCTTGGAGCCAGGCATGGTGGTGCACACCCTTTAATCCAGAGGCAGAGGCAGGAGGATCACTGAGAGTTTGAGGCCACCCGGAGACTACATAGTGAGTTCCAGGTCAGCCTAGACTAGTGTGAGACCCTACATCAAAAAACAAACAATCAAAAAACAACAACAAAAGGTTGATGGCTTGGTTCAGGCCCTCATAATTTAAAAAGCAAGGTAGAACTTTAGGCCCCTGTGGTGGTTTGATTCAGGTGTCCCCCCATAAACTTAGGTGTTTCAAATGCTAGGTCCCCAGCTGATGGATATTTGGGAATTAATGCCTCCTAGAGGGAGTGTATTGTTGGGGGCAGGTTTATGGGTTTTATAGCCAGTTTCCCCTTGCCAGTGTTTGGCACACCCTCCTGTTGCTGTGGTCCACCTTATGTTGGCCAGGGGATTATGTCCACCCTCTGCTCATGCCATTGTTTTCCCCTGCCATCGTGGAGCTTCCCCTCAAGCCTGTAAGCCAAAATAAATCTCTTTTTCCCAGAAGCTGCTCTTGGTTGGGTGGTTTCTACCAGCAACACAAACTGGACTGCAACAGTAAAGTAGTACTGAATGGGATTTCTGATAGACACCTGACTGTGGCTTTGGCCTTTTGGAGCTGATTTTCAAGAGGAATGTGGTAGGATTTGAAACCTTGGTTTAAGAAATGCTTTGCAGTGCCATAGTACAGCTTGATGGACTATTCTGGTCTGAGCTCCAAGACCTGAATACAGTAAGAACTATGGGCTGTGAGGTTTGGCTTATGAAGGTGAGAAAGAGCTGTGCCTGGACTGGGCTAGCAGTTTGTGTGAGAAGCTTGTTGTTATGCCCATGTTCTGAGAAGTTGTGCAGGGCTGCTTTGCATAGAAATGAACTGGTGTGAGCAGAGGGATATGGCACAGAAAGAAAAATCTTTGGGTGAACCGTTGCCTGTTCAGCTGCAACTGAGAGATTACAACCTATGAGACTGGGCTAGCTGACCTGCGCTGGGGCAACAGGAAGAATGTCGATTCTTTTGAAGGGGCCTGAGTGCTCAAGGAGTGCCCTGTTCTTCAAAGTCTGTTTTATTCACCCCTGGATTAACAAATTGGCACCCTACCTGGTATTGTGGAGTATAAGAAATGCAGGAAAGAAAGGGTCATTGAGTTTGCAACACTGTCTTGTGTTTTGGAAATGGCCATGGACAGTGTGAAGCAGGTTGCCTGCATGGAGACCCCCTGAGGCCATGAGGATGAACTGTGGATTGCAGTGGAGACCCAGTGGAGATGCCAGGACCACAAGATGGCTGCCGAGGAGCTGCCAGCCCAGTCAAGTTTTCCAGGACTGAGAGTAGCCTAGCTGGAGGCAGAATTGGAACTCCAGAAGCTTGTTGCTGGTTTGAGTTGTTGGACTTGGAGCTAGAGTGTTTGATGTTTGCCCTGTTTAAATCTTGTATTGGTTGAATATTTCTTTGCCAATGCCATCTTTTGCAGTGTGTTTATTCTATGCGATTATGGTTTTTTTGGGTAATTTTTTGGTATTATGGCTCTGGATGTATGATCGTCATCGGAACTGATAAAAAGTATGGGGACTTTTAAAGTTGAATGAATGCACTGCATTTTACATTATATATGGTTTATCAGTTTATGGGGGCCAGGGGCGGAATATGATGGTTTGATTCAGGGTTTCCCATAAATTTAGGTGTCCTGAATGCCAGGTTCCCAGCTGATGGAGATTTGGGAATTAATGCCTCCTGGAGGCAGTGTTGTTGGGGGTGGGCTTATGGGTATGACAACCAGATCCCCCTTTGCTAGTGTTTGGCACACTCTTCTGTTGCTATGGTCCACCTTATGTTGGCCAGGGGTTGATGTCCACCTTCGGCTCATGCCATCATTTTCCTGTCATCATGGAGCTTTCCCCTTCAGCCTGTAAGCCAAAACAACCACCCTCCTCCCAAGCTGCTCTTGGTTGGGTGATTTCTACCAGCAATGCAAACCTGACTGTAAGAGGCTGGATGCCCTTGACCTCCCCACCCCAGGCCTTCTACTTCCTCACCGTGCATGGCATCCCTCCCCCCACTCCTGGATGTGAGGCTTGCCTCTATCTTTTACATTTCATTCTCTCTAATGGCCACCTTTTTTTTTGGGGGGGGGGCTTCGAGGTAGGGTCTCACTGTAGCACAGGCTGACCTGGATTTCACTCTATTTTAAGGGTGGCCTTGTACTCAGCAATCCTCCTACCTCTGCCTCCGAAGTGCTGGGATTAAAGGTGTGCACCACCACACGTGGCTTCCAATGGCTACTTCTGAGAAGGGAGGAGGCTCTATTCTAGTTTACTTCTCTGTAGCTAGCTGGGCCTTAAACTGGGCTTCCTGAGGTCACTACTGACCTACTTGGTTCTGAACCCTCATGATATGTGGCATTTCATACCAGTGCCCACTTCTTAGTTTCCATGGTCCAGACTACTGAAATTTCTCCTTCCTATATGTTGGTGGGATCCCTCCAGCTTCCCTGCATAGCCCTTTCCTCCCTCCACTGACGATACTGTCCATTACAGGTCCCACTTGGGTGCCCTATGGGCCCTCGTTGTTTGCATGCTCCACACTGGACCAGTTCATTTTGTTCTCCCTGTGTTCGGCTCTGTAAGAAGCACCACATCCATTTAGCTGTCCATCCAGAGTGCTAGGAGTTACCTGACTCCATTTCATGTCATCACTGTTGCTGCTTGACACCATGACAGTTCAGGCACTGGTGTCTCTGCTATGTGGCCTGCAGCCACAGCACCATCTGGCCTGCCTTGACATCTGAACCTTGTTCTTCCTATGGGAGCCATGGTGATGAACCCCAGAGCTCCTTCCTGTGCTGATGCTGAGCATCTCAGCCAGAGCCTTCCACATGGTAAGCACTCCACCGCTGCTGGCCCCTTACCAGAGGGACTATATGGACAGAATTTATGCCATTATGGAAGAGGGAGAAGGGCTCTGCTTATGCCTGCTGCCATCTCTTAAGTGAAAGCAAGCACTTATAGACATCCAATCTGCTGACCACTGCACCTTAGACTTTATAGCTGCTGGAATAACAGTAACGTTTCTGTTTACAAATTGTCCCACCTAAGGTATTTGGTTACAGCAGCTCAAATGAACTAAGCTACTGTCCTTGAGTTATTTATTTTTTTTTAAATTTATTTGAGAGAGAAATAGGGAGCTATGGTGGTGGTGGGGGCAGGGAGATAAAAAGAGAATGGGCATGCCAGTGCCTTCAGCCACTGTAAACAAACTCCAGCTGCATGTGCCACCTTTTGCAGGGGGCTTCTGTGGGCCCTGGGGAATGGAACTTGGATCCTTTGGCTTTGCAGGCAATGCCTTAGCCACTAAACCATCTCTCCAGCCCTGAGTTTTGTTAATTCTTGTCTCTGCACCTTTGTATTCACTTTGTTAACTGCCTATCCTTTAAGTTCAGCCCAGAAGGACAAATTTCCTTGAAAGCTGCTTGGCAAAACACTATTCCCAACTGTGTGCCTCCCAACCTAGAAGAGGTGAGTGCCTTGAGGCTCATTTTAGCTCTGCAGTGGTCACACACTATCTAGGAGTAAGGGGAGAAGAACAGGACAGCCACATATTATGCAGGGTGAGGTGGAACCCGCCCATAATCCCAGCATATAATAGGTGAAGGTGGAGAATAAAGAGTTCGAGACTTGCCTGGGTGACATAGTGAGGCTGTTTCAAAAGAAAGATACACTTGTAAGCTTTGCTCTTCTGGCTGGCTTATCTTTCATATGTAAACCTGAGTTTGGCCAGGAGTTGAGTCTTAATAAATACTGATTAAATGAATGATCCCATCCCAGTCCTCTAGAACCCGTGTTCCTACAAGAACTTGGAAACAGGTTATACTAGATTGCAAACAGGGAGCCTCCTGGACTTGTGCAAATGTGACCACTTGGGTTTGGATGCCCAGAACCCACATAAAGCTGAACACAGTATGAACATCTGTGATCAGTATTTTTTTCTCTGCAGTGGTGAACAAGATACCCTGCATCAGACAAGATGGAAGGTGAGGACTTACACTTGGGGTTGTCCTCTGACCTCAACATGTGTCATAGCACACACATCCACATACATGCATACAAAAAACCCATCAAGATGTCTCCTGCATAGGACCTAAGAACAGTGTCCAAGACGCCAGTGCTGTGCTCTCAAAAGATAGCAAGACACTTCCCAAGTTTCTGTCAGGGGAGGAAAGAGCAAAAAGAACAGAAGACCAAAGGGAAGAGTCAATACATGTATTGATTGATGAAGAGGTTAACAGACAAGTCAATAAATCTGGGCCAGACTGATCCAGAATGCTCTGTGCCTGGGATCTGCCCAAAAGGTCAGAGACCCTTTTTCAGCACCAGGCAGGAGCCAGTCCTGTGCCCCATACTCAGGATGCCAAATATACTGACTACCTTAGGGGTGTCATTTCTGGGGTCCAATCCCACCACTTCCTACTGGCCTTGGCCTCATTGCCTATGCTTATGTCCTGCCCAGTCACATAGGAGCAGAATGGCTTGGCTGGGAGGGCAAGGGAGTTGGAGGGAGGAATGCAGGCCAGGCACAGTTCTGGAAGGACCAAAGCGTGACCATGGGCCAGAGTGAGGCAACGGTGATACGTGTGTCTGTGAGGCCCAGGGAAGAGGTTCCACACTCAGAGGATATTGTAGTCCTGTAACTTCTCTCCCAAATAAAAGCGGCTGAAGAGGAAGGGGCTCATGTTGATGGTCTCGAACCCACCCTGCAGCACCATCTCTGCCACAGCTCGACCGATGCCAGGCGCATGCTGTAGCCCATGACCACTGAAGCCCGTAGCGAAGTACATGTTGACAACCAGTGGGTGGGGGCCCACCACACCATTCTGATCAAAAGTGTTGTAGTCGTAATAGCCAGCCCAGGCACTGTGAACCTGTGGGTGCATAAGACACTGAGGTTCTCAGTGAAGCTGCAGATATGTGCAACCCACACTCCAGGCCAGAGCCAGCTGCTGAGGGGTTCATAAAATTGATGGATCCAACAGATTACTCAGCAGTTGTAAGATGGAGCAAACATGACAATGAACAGGTCTAAGGGGACCAAGATAATCCAGTATTATCCATTCTGTCCAATATCTAAAACTAAACAGGAAAATCTACCCCTTGCTAATTACCTTTAGAGTCTCAAAAGCTGGTACCCTCTGGGCCAAATGGGGCAACACCTTCTTCTGAAAGAAATCATGGTCCACTTCTAGGTTTGCTGGGTCTGGTTCCTCCTCCTGGGTGCGTGGGGACAAGACTTACACTGTTATATAGCCTGGAATACAGGGGCAAACCCAGACCTCACTGAGCCTTTTAGCCATTCTTTTCAGTGAGTCCCAATTCTAACCTTAATAATACAGCACAGGGCTCTCCAAAAGGCCAACCTCTTTAATGGCAACTGCTCTATGTCTCCGTGCAATATAGCTTACCTCAGTGGGGCTACAGCCACCTAGGTAGTTGCTGCCCAAACCTTCCCGGCGGAAGTAGACTCCACTGGTGTCTGCAACCAATGGTGCCTCCAGGCCTGGTCCCTGAGGGCAGTGCCATAAGTACACATACCTGCAATGATTGGGAGAGTTAGGACTTTGCAGTAATAGCAAGGCCACCAATCCTCTGTCCTACCCCCTGCCCTTAGATACACACATACACATGTATGCAGGTACAATGCACTCACTCACCCCAAACTTTTGTATTATTTCTTTCTCTCACCAACCTCCTCAGCTGCCCTGAGGGAAGCTACCTTTTCCTTGGCTCCACAGGTAGCTTGGTGCCCTGCAGGGTGCCAGGCGGTCCATTCCCAATACCAGCCAGTTCTGCAATTTGCCCAGACCAGGCTCCTGCAGCATTGATTACTACGGCACACTCCACTGGCTGGTACTCTAGGCTATTGTCCATCTTCACCTGCAGGCACCAGAGGAGGAGAGCAAGTAAGGCATCATGAGAGGCCCATACCCCCCTGGGCTTCATGTCACCAGTGCTGGAAGGCAGGAAGGCCTTCCTCTTCTTGCTATTGCCTTTGTCCCACTGTAGTGAGAAGTGCACAGGCTTGGGGACTTACGTGAACTTCATGGATCCTTTTTAAGATCACTTCTTCCCTGCTTGAGGTCTCCATGTGGCTAGATGAAGTGATGAAACCTATAGGAAAAGAAAGAAAAACTAAGCCCTGTGGGGATGAGGGGATAGCTCAGGAGCAGAGCACATTTGTACTATACACCAGGCCAAGTTCCACGCCCAGTGTCCCCATTACCAAAACAAACAAACAAACAAAACCACTGAGGCAGGAAATGTGAATCTACTGGTCCACCTTCCCACCTTTTTTTCGGGGGAGGGGGAAGAAACAGAAAAGGTCTCATTTAACCCAGGCTAGCCTCAAACTCACTATATAGCTGAGGAGGACCTTGAACCTGTAGTCTTCCTGCCTCTACCTCTCAAGTGCTAGGATTACAGGTATATGCCAGAACATCTAGGTTATGCAGTGCTAGGGATATGACCCAGGGCAACACTCTACCAACTGAGCTACATTCCCCAGGCCTCCTCTCCTCCACTGATTGTGTCAGGAACGAAAGTAGGAAGGGCAAGCACTGTCTCAGATACTAAAGAGAACACAGATCAGAAAACTAGGGTGACTTTAGCTACACAGGGACAAGACAGCACTGGAGCTGTTAATAGAAAGCAGCTCAATGAGGAGTGAGTCGGAGTACCCTGAATTTGTCTCTCAAGAACAGGCTGTTCCCCATCCTGGCTGAGCCTGTGAGAGTAGGATAGGTCTTGCCCTGGTCACTGAAGACACAGCGGATAGAATAGGTATTTGGACTCACGTGTCACCTCTCCCTGGCAGAAAAGGACTCCCATTGACTGAACCTTTCGACGAAGGCCATGGAGCAGAGACCAAGGGTCAAACCAACCTTCATCCTCCATTCCTGAGGTAAGAAAAAAGAGAACTCATTAAAAAGACTAGAACCCAGCCTCTCCTAATGTATGCCTGGTCCTATTCCTGTATTGTTCTAGAGCTTAGAAACAGGAAGAAAGCACCTTGACCAACTACATCAGAGTCCAATTATGCTGAAAGCCAGAGAAGGGATGGTCCGGGGCAGGCCTTGTTCCTCAGGAAGAAAGCTGCCCCTTTTCAGTGTGGTCATAGCATGCAAAGACTTCCAAACCAAGTAGCCCTTCAATCCCCATCTTCAGGGAAAAGGTGAGTCTCACCATAAGATGCTAGAGCCACTCCCTCTGTATTTATCCAGGGAAACTTGTTCTGTAGCTGTTCAGCAGACATTAGACAAATCTTGGCCCCTTCCTGCCTGAGAGAAATGTATGCAAGTGACTATAGGAATTAGGGTGAGTATGAGGGGGGGAGGAACATGGACCCTGACTCCATGAGAGAGATTCCAGTGCACCGATGGCACTTCTCCTACTTTATCTCCTTTTGTGACAGCGTGTGGAACTATGTTCCATTTACTCCTGTCCAAATGCCTTCCTCCCCACTCCCTAATACAATCCCATTCTCCTCAGCACACATGTCTGTGCTGGGACACTGTCCACCAAAGGCAGAAGAATGTGGCTGCTAAAACAAACACTCCCATGAGCCAAGGTGCCATTTGCCAAATCTTCTGGCCCCTGTTTTTCCACATGTAAAATGATAATGTTCTGATGCGATTAGAGTGTTAAGAAAGCCTGCATTGCACAGATACACAATCTTGATTGATTTTGAGGCTCACAAAAGCAGAGTTGTCAAAATCCACCCTGCTTTCATATGTAAGCAACAAGCACTTATATTTTAGTTTATGGGTGCTCCTGTGCTATGTTGGCAGAGCAGAATGAATGCTACAAAGATTGAATGGTTGGCAAAGCCTAAAATATTTACCACTTGCCCATTTGCTGATATCTAAATTAAGGCTGTTGTTAAAGTTCCTGTTCTCAGGCCTCTCCCCTGAAATTCTGTTCATTAGGCTTAGGATGTGTCCCTAAGCCAATCTTATGATCTGGCAAGTGTAGGCACTATGGTCTACCATGTCTGGATTGTAGCACTCACCACAGGACACTGAGGGTCTGTGTGTGTCTGTCTCTCCTGACAGTCTGAGCTCCCAGAGAGGAAGCACCTGTGATATCACCTCAGCTTCCCTGCTCCTAACGTGGTGCAGGAGCTCCCTGCATGTGTGAAGCCAGGCCGAAGCTCAGGGCTGCACTGGGACCCACCTCTGCACTCTGACCTTGTTCTCTAAGGATGCAGCATCCTTTTCTGAAGCCAGCACGAGATAGCCTGCAGGGTTGAACTTAAGGTCCACTGGAGGAGCATCCACCACAGCCAGGTGCTCCTGCATGCACAGAGAAGCTGTTCTTACAAAGAGCTGCTGTGGGGCTGGAGAGATGGCTTAGCGGTTAAGCGCTTGCCTGTGAAGCCTAAGGACCCCGGTTCGAGGCTCGGTTCCCCAGGTCCCACGTTAGCCAGATGCACAAGGGGGCGCACGTGTCTGGAGTTCGTTTGTAGAGGCTGGAAGCCCTGGTGCGCCCTTTCTCTCTCTCTCCCTCTATCTGTCTTTCTCTCTGTGTCTGTTGCTCTCAAATAAATAAATAAATAAATAATCTCTCTCTTTAAAAAAAAAGAGCTGCTGTGAAGAGGAGCTTTCCTGGCCTCCTCACTGTGGATTCCAGGGTCACTGCTCCAAAGTAGAAGCCCTCCTCTAGTCAAGAACACTGGGAAGAAAGGCAATGCTTTGTTGTCTCAAGAACTCCTTTTCTATGGATCCCTTTGCCAGCTCAGCCATCCTCTCTAGTTTAAAGAAGGGGTCACCACCTCAGCCCCCCAAAACTCACTGCACATACATTGATGTTCCGTAGAAAGTTGATTGAAAAGAGGGATAACTGGATATTCTCAGGTAAGGAGAACTGCTGCCAAATCCCACCCACAGAAAGCCCTGTGGAGGCCTTTGAATACTGTAAAGAGACAAGAAAAATTGAGGTAGACTAGCATGTTGTCATATGTGAATGAAATCCTGCAATGGAAGCTATAAGTTAAATGTATAAGTAAAGAGGAGCAGAGTGGATGAACCTGCATGCAAGCCAACCAGCAGCCCAAAGATGAACACAGTGCTTACAACCATCACTGACAGTGGAACAAAGGTGAATCATCTGCAAAGCGCTGGGCACAGTGGACTATATGATGATGGTCTAAAAATCCAAGGGCAGGCAGGAGGTTGACATCTGATTACTAATTAAAAAATAAAAGGATAGGACCACAAGTAGAGCTGTTGCCAACAGCAATGTCTTATTTATTTTTCCCTGAGGCAAGGTCTCACTGTATCTCAGGATGCCCTAGAACTCTCTCTATAGTCCCAGGATGGCCTTGAACTCACAGCAATCCTCCTACTTCAGGGTCCAGAGTGCTACCATGCTCAGCTGCAAATATTTTAGAACAGAGCCTGAAAGAAGGTAGACACAGCTGTTTGCATTAATAAGTAGCTTGAATGCAGGCTGTCTTGGCTAGGCCTTGTCATAGAATCAACATTGTGGAGTCTGCTTTCAAAAGCAAAACCATAGATAACTGTAGTGGAGCATGTATGTAATACCAACACTCAAGCAGCTGATGCAGGTTAGGAGGGTGCTGAGTTTGAGGCCAGCCTGGGATTAATTGTGAGACTCGGTTTCAAGGGGTGGGGTGGGGGTGACAGAACACAAAGGAGAAAAACAAAACAAAACAAAAGACCTTCTCTTGCTAAAACAACAACACAAACCCAAAATCTTACTGCCAAGGTTCTTGGTTTAAGGAAGACCCTGGGAATATTTCTCAAGGTCCAAAGCACAGTTCTTTCCCCTCAGCCCTTCAAAGACTTTCTTCCTTCTCCTCTTTATCCATTGCTTTTAGAAGCCTTCATAAAACCACACTGGCAGAAGTGAATGAATGCAAGAGATTGAATGGCTGGCCTCCCCATGACTGCCCTATCCCATATCTTACCGTGTGGTCTTGTTCCACCACTAGCACCCGAATAGCATCTCGTTTCTTTTCCAGCTTCTTCAACCAAAAGGCCACAGACAGACCAAGGATCCCACCTCCCACAATCACCACATCTGAGTGTTCTGGGGGCAAGTGGCTGGTGTCATGCAGTTCCAAGGGCTCTCCGGGGAGGATGGACCTTAACTTCTTCTTAACCTCCAACACCTGTGCTTCCCAGTCTGTGGGTCAAAGTTAGAATTAGAGGGCCTTATTTCTCCTTCCCACATGGCAGGGGGCTAAGGAGGAGCACAAGATGAGTTCAGCTGGCAAATCTCTATGGTCATCCTTCCTCATAACTTCTCATAATAACGCCCAGCAGCAGTGTTGTCACAACTTTGCTGTTTATCTATGTTCCATTAATCTCCATCTTCATGTATTATGTGCACTACTTCAAGATTCAACTTCCTAATAGCACACGTTTAACTCTTTTTACAAGGTAGGTGACTCACATATTTCTCTCCTGCAGGCTTCTCTCTACTGAGCCCCAGACTGTCAACTGCACTGTCATCTCCACTAAGGTATCCCAGGCGCGCAGAACAGCAGGTCCGGATAAACTCCATATTGCAGTACCCGCTAACGCATGATACCTCTAACTGGTCCCGTATCCTGAGTATTTATTACCAACAGCACCAATCTTCCATTTATGTAGACCATTAAGAAGGGCTTCACTGGGATTTAGGCACTTGTCTAGGCTCCATTAACTGACAGGTTTCTCAGTTCTCCCAGCCAACTCGTTCTCCTACCAGGGGGACCAGGGTCTCCAGTCTAAAGTCACATGTGTGGAGTTTGTGGGCACCCCAGAACCACTATTCCCCTCTGCTGTCCACTTTACCCAGGGTAAAACTTCCTCTACGCGTGCCCAGTCCCCGGGTTAAGCGGCCTGGGCCCAAGCCAAGCTGCAGCACTCTCCGAAACATAGCCGTTCTGAGCCGGTCTCCGCGGCGTCCGCGGCCTCCGAGCCCGACTCAGGACCTCGAGGTCATCGGCCCGCGCCCGCGCCGTCAGCCCCTTGGAGCCCCACCCCTCTACGCTACAGGTAGCCGGCTCCCGGCGAGCCCCGTCCACAGCTGCCATTGGCCAGCCTTCAGCTGACGTCATCAGGAGCGTCCTGGACGGAGAGGGGGTGGGAACCCGGCTCCGAGCGGAAGTGCGGCGGAGCGGGTTTCCGGAGCCGCTGGTGTGACGTGTCCCGCGCTTGGCGCAGCAGGAAGCGGCGGCGGTAGCGGCCCGAGCTCCCGGCGCCGGCCTCGGCCCCAGATCCTTTCCTGCTGCAGCCATGCTTGACTTTTTCACCATCTTCTCCAAAGGTGGGCTTGTGCTCTGGTGTTTCCAGGGCGTGAGCGATTCCTGCACCGGGCCTGTTAACGCGTTGATTCGCTCCGTGCTGCTGCAGGTACCACCCCCGGGGGTCAGAACTCCGGGCCCGTATAACACCGGCTCTCGGCCCTTCGACCACTAATCTTGTGCCTCCCACCCATCCTAACTGGCCGCTTCCCGGCCGCCGACACACTACTTTCGCATCTAACTCCTCCCTCAACTTTGAGACGTCCGACCACTGGGACTCTTGCTGTATCCCAGCGCCTCTTTGGGCCTTTCCTCCTCCTCTCCACTCATCCCAGGCAGATTGATTTTGTTGTTTTGAGTCTGGGTTAAGGTTGCGGTTGAGAGAACGTCTTTAAGGCCATTAAATAGTGGGCAGCTGCTAGTAGATGGTTTGTTATGACTGTTTCCTTCTCGCTCACACGTGTGCTACCCTCCCAACTTCCCTGATTTCAGCTTGGTGTCTCTCTTCTTGGGATGCTAGAGAGAAATGCTGGCCGTGGGGATAGGCTTGGTGGTGAGGGGAATGTCTAGTTCTAAAGGCCCTGGAGGGCCCAAAGTTGAGTTTTGCTGTGGATAGCTTGAGCCCTGAGACATGTTTTTTTTCTCCCCCCTCCCCCCAGGAACGGGGAGGTAACAACTCCTTCACTCATGAGGCCCTCACACTCAAGTATAAACTGGACAACCAGTTTGAGTTGGTGTTTGTGGTAAGTGGGGTTATTTTTGAACAGCAGTTACATTCTCAACATAGCCTCCATTAAGAACTCAGATTGGGGTGGGAAGATAGCTTTATTTTGGTAAACTGCTTGCCTTATGAGCATGAGAATTGGAATTTGATACCCAGAACTCACATAAAAAATGCAGGCATGTTACTCCGTCTGGAGACAGGAGGCTCCATCCTAGCTTGCTGTTAGCCACTCCTAATTGGTGATCTCCAGACAAGTTAGAATGTGGCTCAAAAGGAGGTGGACAGCATTCCTGTAGATAACAATCTGGTTTACACATACATGCAAAAGATTTAATGCTATAAACTTGCTATTGAAGAGAATAACACTAATAGGTATGGCATGAGGTGACCAAGAAAACTAGAAAGGTGAAGAGAAAAAAGAAAGCAATTTTTGGACCGGGTAGACCGCTTGGCTAACTCAGGACAGGGAAACTTGCCAGGTAGCTGAGCCTATCTGGCAGCCTAGGTTGAGTTGGCTCTCTTCCATTCTGGGCTCACATGTAAGCAGATCTCTTGGCTCTGTTTCTTCCCCCTAACAGGTTGGTTTTCAGAAGATCCTAACACTAACGTACGTAGACAAGTTGATAGATGATGTGCACCGGCTGTTTCGGGACAAGTACCGCACAGAGATCCAACAACAAAGTGCTTTAAGTTTATTGAATGGCACTTTTGATTTCCAAAATGACTTCCTGCAGCTCCTTCGGTGAGAAGTTTCCCCTTTCCAGTCTCTGTTTCCATGACTTCATGAGCTTCCTGCCTGAAGGTGGCTCAAAAGTAGATTAGGGGTTCAAAGAAACTTATAATTTGTGGTTCATTTCTGATTTTTCTGGTAGATAGGTCCTTTCTCTCAAGTCAGTCTTTTATCCCCCTCTTGCTGGGATAGAAAAATCAATTCTTCTCTTTTCTCTTTAGTGAAGCGGAGGAGAGCAGTAAGATCCGTGCTCCCACTACCATGAAGAAATTTGAAGATTCTGAAAAGGCTAAGAAACCTGTAAGGTCCATGATTGAAACACGAGGAGAAAAGGCCAAAGAAAAAGCAAAGAACAGTAAAAAAAAGGGGGCCAAGAAAGAAGGTGTGTTTGAGCTCCTTGGACATGCTGGGGCATGAAAGCTATGAACACTAATACCTGAGTTGCACCTTTTGTCATTGCTTGCCTCCCTCAAATATACACCCTATTATCCTTGGGCCTTGTGACTCCCAAGGTGTCTGGTATGTTTCCCCTTAAGAATTTGGAAGTATAAAAATGGTTGGGATTTCTTCTCTACAGTGAGGTTTCTCTTAACAGGTTCTGATGGCCCTTTGGCTACCAGCAAAACAGCCCCTGCAGAAAAGTCAGGTCTCCCATTGGGGACTGAAAATGGAGAACTTTCTAAAGAGGAGCTAATACGCAGGAAGAGAGAAGAGTTCATTCAGAAGCATGGGAAGGGTCTGGACAAGTCCAGGTGAGCAGCTGTCAACAGTTCTTTGAAGACTGTCAATCTAGCTGTATTGGTGAGCAGTCTTTGTATCATGTGTACTGCTTCTCCGCCATAACCCTGTATCCTATGATCCCTTAACAGCAAGCCTACGAAGTCAGATGCTCCAAAGGAGAAGGGTAAGAAAGCACCCCGAGTGTGGGAACTGGGAGGCTGTGCTAACAAAGAAGTGTTGGATTATAGTACTCCTACCACCAATGGAACCCCAGAAGCTTCCCTGTCTGAGGATATCAACTTGGTAAGAGGCTTGAGACCAGAATGTTCACAATTAGAAATTGGCAAGTAGAATAGGATGGTATATACCTGGATATGAGGGAGGAAGTGAACTGCATTTGGAGTTTCTCTGAATCAGAGAAGCTTTGTGGACAGGGTAAATTGTGGGCTCTTTACTTCATCCCAGTGTCCCTGATCCCATCTCCTTTCTATACCCATGCCCTCCAGATTCGAGGAACTGGGCCTGGCAGTCAGCTTCAAGATCTGGATTGTAGCAGCTCAGATGATGAAGGTGCCACTCAGAACTCCACAAAACCAAGGTAGAGAGATTGCAGGTGGGAGGTAGTGCAGATGGCTGTAAAATTGATGAACTAGCTGTATGTGTATTGGTGATGTTGTGTGCTTCCAGTGCTACCAAGGGGACTCTAGGTGGCATGTTTGGGATGCTGAAGGGCCTAGTGGGTTCTAAGAGCCTGAGTCGTGAAGATATGGAATCTGTGCTGGATAAGATGCGTGATCATCTTATAGGTAAGTTCTGAGAACTGAGCTGATATGTTTGTGGGGTAGAGCTGATTGGAAACAACCTAGTGTTTCTCCTGTACCATGTGGATTGATTACTGTTATACACAGAATTTACACATCTGCCTCATATTTCAGCTAAGAATGTGGCTGCTGACATTGCTCTCCAGCTTTGTGAATCTGTTGCCAACAAGTTGGAAGGGAAAGTGATGGGGACATTCAGCAGTAAGTATCTCCACAAGTCACAAAGAACACTTAATTCCTAAATAATAGTTACATAATGTAGACCTTAGAGCTATTAGGAAGATTAAATGAGTACATAGAACAATATGGTCCTGAGGAAAAATGGTCCTAGTCCCCTTGGAAAGATGTTGGGTGATTTTTTTGTTTACTGTCTTCTTTTTGAGGCAGGTTATAACTCTAGTCAGGGCTGACCTGCAACTCACTGTAGCCCAAGCTGGCCTCAAAAAAGCAGTGATCTTTCTTCAGCCTCCCAAGTGCTAGGATTAAAGGCATGAATCATTACGCACCCCCCCCCCCCGCCCCATGACATTGGGTATTTTTGAGTACATTCTTTGGTGTTACGGCTATGTTCCCTTTATCTCCCTTCTCAGCGGTGACTTCCACAGTCAAGCAAGCTCTACAGGAGTCCCTGGTACAGATTCTGCAGCCACAGCGTCGTGTAGACATGCTTAGGGATATCATGGATGCCCAGCGTCGCCAGCGCCCGTATGTTGTCACGTTCTGTGGTGTGAATGGAGTGGGAAAGTCTACTAATCTTGCCAAGGTCAGCACAGGGTACCCTGTTTTATTACCCATACCACACTCTACACATTTTAGAATCCTGGTTCTAGACGGCAGTTTTCTTAATTCTTTTGCAGATTTCCTTCTGGCTTTTGGAGAATGGCTTCAGTGTCCTCATTGCTGCCTGTGATACCTTTCGTGCTGGGGCTGTAGAGCAGCTGCGCACACACACTCGGCGCCTGACTGCCTTACATCCCCCCGAGAACCATGGTGGCCGCACAATGGTGCAGTTGTTTGAAAAAGGCTATGGCAAGGATGCTGCCGGCATTGCCATGGAAGCTATTGCCTTTGGTAAAGTGTGCGGTGGATCAGTTTGCAGTCAGACTTAAATGACTAAGCTTACTACTCAGAACAGGGAAGTCTGAGTAAGGTTCTTGCTGTGCTCTAATTGTGGGTAATGTGTGTAGTTAAAGGCAAAACTGACAGATCCTAACCAGAGACCTGAGTGTGTGTTCACCTTTATCCCACTTCAGTCCTTACCCTGAATGTTTTTGGTGGTGGCCAAGAATAGGACAGGTTTTTCCTCATATTACCTTGTAACTGAATCCAGTGCCTGAGTAAGTAAACAGCCAGACTAGGACATCTTGCGAGGAAGCTGGCAGTGAGCATGACGGACAGGTGCCTGGAACTGACTACTTTTTTCTTTCTAGCACGTAACCAAGGCTTCGATGTGGTATTGGTGGATACAGCTGGCCGCATGCAAGACAATGCTCCCCTGATGACTGCCCTGGCCAAACTCATTACTGTCAATACACCTGACTTGGTGCTGTTTGTAGGGGAAGCCTTAGTAGGCAATGAAGCCGTGGACCAGCTGGTGAGGGCTTGTGACCATCTCCCTTTACAACTTAAACTTTGGCAAATTAGATGGGTTGTTACATCTTTTCCCTTTACAGGTCAAGTTCAACAGAGCCTTGGCTGACCATTCTATGGCTCAGACACCTCGGCTCATTGATGGCATTGTCCTTACCAAATTTGACACCATTGATGATAAGGTATATATAAGTAGATGACACAGGACCCTGGGACTGGAGGGAGGAATGGGTTGTACAAGCAGATGGGGCCTTAAGAGAATGTTGGTTCCAGCTAACCTGTTACTGAGGTTGTGAAAAGGGGGCTTACTTATCTTCTTTGTCCACTTCAGGTGGGAGCTGCTATTTCTATGACATACATCACAAGCAAACCCATCGTCTTTGTGGGCACTGGCCAGACCTACTGTGACTTACGCAGTCTCAACGCCAAGGCTGTAGTGGCTGCCCTCATGAAGGCTTAATGTGTCTCTTGCCTAATACCAAATTGCCGCTTGTCCCAAGTCCCTACTCCGGTGTCAAGAATGTGCTTTAGACTATGTGAGCAATTTGTCTTCAAGTGTAGTACAAAGGCAGAGTGAGGAGGGAACTCCAAGGACTTGAAGATCCCTCTAATCCCACTCCCCGTTTAGCCCAGCCTCTGTCTTTAAGGAGGGCCTAATCATGTTACAATCACTGCCCAATGACCCTTCTCCCCATGAGCCTTCCTCTTCCTACTCAGGCATCCCCTTCACTCTGCTTACAGACTCAGTCTCGTTACAGCTTTGACCAATGGTTGGAAAACTCAGAGTTTTGCTAATTAGTGTGATCACAAAGCCACCTGTGCTATGGAGCAGTTTGAAGCCCCTCGCTCCATTGGGTTCAGAGGTGTCCAAAGCCAACTCTGGGTCTTGAATGGCATCCCCTCCCTCAAATACACAGCTTTCAGGTCCCTGGTGCCAGGAAGACAACCACCTCACTTGGCAGTACATGGTGGCCCATTCTTAATTGCTGCTAATTCTATATCTGATAAACTCCTACCCCATTTTTGCCCCAAAGCCACACTTCCCCTCTCAAAGGGAGCTGAGTTGCAGTGTTACATAGGCTTCTCAGACGTCCAACTCTTCCCCACTACCAGAATCCAGAGTAAGCTTTGCATGTCCACCTTCTTGGGAGAAAAGCAACTGTCAGAAAGGGTGCCTGTTGCCCCCTCCCCCATCCAACCTTTGGCCTCCTGAGCAGGTCCTGGCTTTCCTCATCCCTCTCTTCTACAGTGCCTGGTAGACAAGTGCTAAGTTGAATACAAACTCTTGTTAAGACATGTTCTGTAGCTTGGTATTACAGATGTGCTACTAGTGCAATAAGGTGAAGGCTGTCTGCCCAGAGAAATACATAATTTATATAAGAAAATAAATTTCATAAATAAACTGCCTCCTAGGTCTGCACATTATTTTATGTAGGATTCTGAACTAAAATCCAAGTCACTAGCCATGGTCCTGGGGCCCGTCTATGATTTAAAAAAAAAGAAGCCGGGTGTGGTGGCACATGCCTTTAATCTCAGCACTCAGGAGGCAGAGGTAGGAGGATCGCTGTGAGTTTGAGGCCACCCTGAGAATGCAGAGTGAATTCCAGGTCAGCCTGAGCTAGAGTGAGACCCTACCCTGGGGGGGGAAGGCCCAATAAGGGAACTGCTAATGCTCCTAGAAATTGGCTAAGTGTCCTGAGAATGAGATTCCCTCCTCCCACCCCTCAAATAAGGTGAAGAGAACTCTAAAAATTGAAGTTACAGTCTTAGTACCTTGATGCCGGCTTAGATTTTACAGTAACTCTCAAAGCACAGCCAAGGTCCTGGCAAGTAAATGAACAAGCTTTTAATACAGCTCAGTTATGTAAAATACTGTACACTGTAAAAGATCTAGAAAACTAGAGCTTCGAGTTATGTTTTTAAAAAAGCCATTAAGCTTAATTGAAAAACCAAGTAGAGTACAAAACTGCAACAAGAGCCCACTGACTCCATGACGTCAAACCCCAAGTCTTTCCTGCAGAGCTGCAGCCAGAGCAGTCATCACATTGGTCTGCTGTGTGGACACAAGCATGTCCAGCCTGGGGATGGTGAGGGCTGCATTGCGTCCTGATGTCATTTAGGTATTGAACTGGACCAGGCAGAGGAATATCAAGAAGTAGCCAGCATGAAGGAAAAGGTGGAATATTTCCAGCCTATTCTACCCAAACTTCAACTTCTGGATAATGGTACTTCCTGGGAGCTGTGCTGGGTTCTTGTAAGTCTGCATGTTAAACACTGTCCACAGGAAGGCCTCACAGCATGGTGTAATGGTAATTTCTTCATCCTGCTCATGTACTACAGCCTAGAGAGAGAAAGGGTAGAGAGTGAAATAAAGCTTGACAAAACAGGTTTATGTATCTACATCTGCAGATCAGTCCTAACTTTTCTTTCTTTCTTTTTTTTTTGGTTTTTCGAGGTAGGGTCTCACTCTGGTCCAGGCAGTCCTAACTTTTCAAAAGGCAAGATGGCAGATTCTGAGAATTTTATAATAGACTTGACAGAAAAATAATCATGAACAGGTTGAATAGGTAAATTACGATTTTCCAGTCTTAACATTTTAGGACAGATTGATAAACAAGTAGTATACCTCTTATTTCATCATGTACTGCAGATGAACCATTTAGCTGGCCTTCTTTCACCATTCCTGCTAAATACAGAGTATATCATTATGCATCAGAAAAACAAAAAGTGATTAAAACAAAACAGGAAGTAAAGGAATATGGAATGACTAACAACAGAGGATGACACAAGGTGAGGGGGGAGATTAATTGCATTCAGGCTTTCACATTAGCAGCATTAGGTTTCTTGTTGCACCAAGGCTGCTTGGGGATTTTGTTGGAGATGGGTCTCTGTTGCCCAGGGTGGACTTCAATTCTCTGGCCTATTTTCCTGGTAGCTGGGATTATATGTTCTACTGTCCCCAGCAAGACTGCTTATAAGCAAAACGTATCTGCTGTATCTACATACACAAACTACATAAAAAATTTTATGTGCTCAGGGATGGGGGGATGTGAGTTAGGAAATTCAGCCACACAGAGGATGAAAAGTGGCAGAGAAGCCCATAATGATTACTCAGTTTCAAATTAAAAGTTCTGTTCCTCAATTTCAGTATGTATTAGTGAATAAGCATACACAAGGTGGGGTGATGCATACTTGAAATCTCAGCTTTTGGGAGGCTGAAGCAGAAGGATCAAGTTCAAAGCCAACTTGGGTTATATACCTATAGTTCCAGGCAAACCAAGATAAACAAAACAACTATGTATATTTTGTTTTTGGAAAAATGTCAAGCTGAAAGGTTTGTTTTTCTAAGACTTCCTAAGCCTCTAGAAAAAGTACATAGTCTGCAATGTACCCTTACAGTTACATTACTCCCCTCCACACATTTTTTCTTTTTCTTCTTGAGACAGTTTCACACTTGTATCCTAGGCTGACCTGGAACTCTTGACAATCCTGTTTCAGCCTCCTAAGCTTTGGGATTCTAAGCATGCGCTACCAAGCCCAGCAGCAACTGCTTTTTAAAAGTTATTTCATCAAAGGAGAGCCATGACAGAACTTGAGGAATTTTTCATTATATTAGAATTCACTTGTCATCTGATTGAGAAAAGAAACTTGGGAAAGAGTAGATTTAGGAAAGTTCTGTATTTCAATAGGGTCCCTTAGATGCATTCTAATGAAATGAAAATACAAATAAAGTTCGTAGCAAGCCTGACATGGTGGCACACACTTATAATCCCAGTACTTGAGAGGCTAACTGAAGAATTGTTAATTTGAGGCCGACTCTGAAGAATTGTTAATTTGAGGCCAGTCAGAGCTACAAAGAGAGACACTGTCTCAAAAAAATAAAATAAACATAAACATAAAAAGGCTCAGTGATATAGTCTGAATTCAGTAGCAGGAAAATATTTTTAGAACTGGTTAGTGTGTCAGAATCGCTATTCCTTGGAACCTTGCTTTATTTAGTTAATGTGAACACTTTTTTTGAAGGTACAGTCTTGCTCTAGGCCAGGGTGACCTGTAATTCCTCAGGGTAGCCTCAAACTCATGTCAATCCTACCTCTGCCTCCTGAGTGCTAGCATTAAAGGCATGTACCACCACGCCCAGCTTCAATGTAAGGTTTTTAAAAAGCATGCCACTATTTAGCTAACACAAGAAACTTGCAATGCATGAGGCCTTTAGTTTAGTCCCCAGCACAGCAAGAACAGACAAAGTTTTTGTTTCCTTTTTTACATTTTGCAGAGTGGTGTATGCCTCTTATCACCCCAAAGCTCCAACAGCAATTGCAGGTGGAGCCAGGAGAATATAGGAAAGCTCATGGGCAAGATCAACTGCACTGTTCAGCAACAATGATAAATAAATAAATAAAACAAGGAAAACCCTGTCTCAAAAAGGAAAGGACTGACAGCTTCTACATGTGTGCCACATATACATGTACATATACATACAAATAACAAAAAAACAATGAAAACATCTTGGGTATTAGTAACTAGTAACCAGACTTAGTAACTAGCATCTTGGGTGCTGGGATTATAGGTTTATGTCCCATCATGCCAGGCTCTGACATTTTATGGTAACTTTCACTTATGGGTTCATTTTTTCACTTAAATAAATGATGTATCTATAGACTCTTACTGATCGGGATATTTAAGGTGCCCACTTTCCAAGTCTTTGCCATTATATATAGTATAGTTTACGATTTTTTTTTTTCTCCCTTTCAAGGTAGGCTCTCATTCTGGCCCAGGCTGATCTGGAATTCACTATGGATTCTCAGGGTGGCCTTGAACTCATGGCAATCCTCTTACCTCTGCCTCCAAAGTACTGGTATTAAAGGTGTGCGCCATCACACCCAGCACCAGTATTTTCTTTTAGTATAAATTGGATTGGTGGAATTTCTTTTTTCAAGGTAAGGTCTCACTCTAGCCCAGGCTGACCTGGAATTCACTATGCAATCTCAGGGTGGCCTTGAACTCAGCAATCCTCCTACCTTGGCCTCCCAAGTGCTGGGATTAAAGGTATGTGTTACCATGCCCAGCCTCGTGGGATTTCATAGTCAATGTTAAATAATTTTTTTAAAATTTTTTATTTATTTATTTGAGAGCAACAGACACAGAGAGAAAGATAGAGAGAGAGAATGGGCACGCCAGGGCCTCCAGGCTCTGCAAACGAACTCCAGACACATGCGCCCCCTTGTGCATCTGGCTAACGTGGGACCTGGGGAACCGAGCCTCGAACCAGGGTCCTTAGGCTTCACAGGCAAGCGCTTAACTGCTAAGCCATCTCTCCAGCCCTAAATAATTTTTAATACATATAAATTTATCCTCATGGAAGCTATAAATTTCCCAATTATAATACATGAAAAATTTCCTTTCTTAGAGCCTTGGCCAAGGCTGAATAAACATTCTCTATTTTGAAATCTGAATTCTAATTGCATGTCACTTGAAGCTAAGCATTTTTACATGTTTTTTTCTTCTATATGTATAATGAATGACTACAGAATGTCTTTTGCCCATTTTCCTATTATCCAAATAGCATGAGAAGACTAATGGTACCTCTTGTTCAGTCTGATTGTGTACTACACATTTCTCAACTTGGCTGTAAATTTTTTTTTTTTTTTTGAGGTATGGTTTTGCACTAGCCCAGGCTGACCTGGAATTCACTAGGTAGTCTCAGAGTGGCCTTGAACTCAATGTGATCCTCTACCCCTGCCTCCTGAGTGCTGGGATTAAAGGTGTGCACCACCACGCCCAGCCTGACTTGGCTATAATTTTATCCATAACAAAACACTAAAGGCCAAAAGGGCTGTTGTTCTCTGACCCCTCCCTTACCTGATTTGCCCCTTGTGGAGATCTCACAGGTCAGTCGCTTGAAATATTCTGGAAGATCAGCATAGTCATTTCCATAGGAGATGACCTTAATTCCCTTGTCCAACATGTTTTCTCGAAGCTTCTTGAACTCATCTACATCTCCTCTCCGAACCAGCATGAAATGTTCTAAGTCAGATTTATGCTTGACAGCCTCTAGGAAAAGGGCCTGGAAAGTCGTGTCATCAACAGTCCAACCACAACCCAGGAAGAGAAATGACTTGTTTTCATAGAGTTTCTGAATCTCTCTCTTGAAGGAAAAAATAACAATATATTAGTCGATACTGAAGACATATCTGAAGCAAAAATGTTAATAGTTCATAACTTCTACATTCAGCAGACTATGGTGACCAACTGACCAAGATTTATGAGAGTAGATATACCCACTAAGGAGTCTCACCTCCAGCTTTTTATTCCCCCACCCACCCCTGATGGATGGTCTCACTGTAGCCCAGGCTGACCTTGAACTCATGGTGATCCTATCTGTGCCTCCCCAGTGCTGGGATTAAAGGCACACACCACTATGCCCAGCTCACCTGCTTATGATTACAACTTGATGTGTAATCTAAAATTTTAATTTTACCCTTGGCAGTCTTTTTATATTTTATTTTTATTTATTTATTTGACAGAGAAAGAGGGAGACACACAGAAAGAATGGGTGCGCCAGGGCCTCCAGCCACCGCAAAGGAACTCCTGACACTTGCGCCCCCTTGTGCAGCTGGCTAACGTGGGTCCTGGGGAATCGAACCTGGGTCTTTTGGCTTTGCAGGCAAATGCCTTAACTGCTAAGCCATCCCTCCAGCCCCCAGTTTTTTTGTTTGTTTGTTTGTTTTTAGATTATGTTCTTATAAGTCATTAGGCAACCAGTGGATCATATCTCTTAGTCTTCCCAATTTCTGGACAAAATGTGCCCCTTTTTGTCTTAGAAACTAAATCAAAGATGACCAGAACAGATAATTCCATCGTGAAGATATGGTTACTTAAAATATGCATATGTATCACATTTGTATGTATATGTGCATCTAAATATTTACACACAAATATAAAAACATTAGAAGTGATTCTACTTGACATCAATGATTGGATGCAGACTACCATTCTATATGACCCATTTTGAGGTATGATCTCACACTATCCCATACTGACCTGGAACTCATTCTATAGTCCCAGGCTGGCCTCAACTACATGGTGATCCTCCTATCTCTGCCTCCTGAGTGCTGGGATCAAAGGCATGTGCCACCATGCCTGGCTACGTAACCAGTTTTAAAAACAGCCAGTGCTGGGGCTGGAGGGATGGCTTAGCGGTTAAGGTGTTTGCCTGCAAAGCCAAAGGACCCAGGTTCAATTCCCTAGGACCCACGTTAGCCAGATGCACAAGAGGGTACAAGTGTCTGGAGTTCATTTGCGGTGGCTGGAGGCCCTGGTGCGCCCATTCTCTACCCCCCCCTTCTCTGTCAAATGAATTTAAAAAAAGAAATATTAAAAAACAAAACAAAACAGCAGCCAGTGCTGAGTTGGAGCTAGTAAATTTCCTAAGTGTCATGGACCATGAAGTGTGTCTGGTTTAAATATGTACATGTGAACAAGTTCAAAGCCTTGAACCCCAAAATACCTACAGACACAATGAAGGAAACTTCCACTTTTATTGGTGTAGACAACTCTTTCTGGCAAGTTTTCCAATTAAGCAGTAAATGTGAATAAGCCACTGCCATATACACAAAATCTCTTCAGAGTGATTGCTCTAGTTGTGGCTGGAAATCTGGCTCAATAGCTATGTGTGCTTCTTGCACAAACATGAGGGCCTGACAGTCCAAAGGAGTTCAAATATCCTACATAAACAGCTGGTCATTACTACGCACATCTGTGACTCCAGTCCTATGGGGAGTGGAGACCAGATAATTCCTGGGGCTGTGAACTGCAAGTGCTGCAGTCAGTAAGAGACGGTTGCAAGTTAAAATAGGTGTGTTAGGCTGGAGAGATGGCTTAGTGGTTAAGGCATTTGCCTGCAAAACCAAAGGACCCAGGTTCAATTCTCCAGAACCCATGTAAGCCAGATGCACAAGGTGGCACATGCATCAGGAGTTCGTTTTCAGTGGCTGAAGGCCCTGGCACAACCCATTCTGTTTATCTGCCTTTCTTCCCCCGCCACCCTCTCAAACAAATAAAACAAAAAGTTAAAAAACAAAAGGTGGTTGAGTGATGGAAAGGCACACCCGATGTTCTTTTCTGGCAGCTGCAAGCCTGGGGGAATCACAGGTGCTGCATCAACACATATGTGTGCATACACCACACATACTATGTACACAATAAAGTAAATGATGAAGGGAAGTTGGGTATTCTGTATATAAGGACAAACCAATGAGGGAGTGTCATCTGCTGGTTGTTCATCAAGCAAAATGAAGCCTATGATCTGACACCTGAAGGGACACTGAGCATTTCTTAGGAGACCCCCCTCCCAGTTTTTGATTAATAAAAAGAAAGTAATATCCTTCTTTAAGACTGATCGTATGTGCAGAATTGTCTTCAGGGTGGAGTTCTTGAGTATAGCTAGGTCAGCACTACTCACCATGACTTCAGTGTTTCTGAGCACATTCTGATAGCCAGCGGGATGGAGGACAATACCGCTAGGGTTGGTGTAGACCCCATGGATATGTAACACACTCAGCTTCCGCTTCTCTTGAGCCCACTCCAGGACCTGCACAACACACACACAGCTCGACCAGGATGGCAGGGTGAGCTCTTGCTTCAAGGTCACAATGAGGAAGAGGCTGTCTGAGAACCAGACTTCTGACATAACTCTCCAGCTTCATGATATCATAGGACAAGAACGCAAAACCTAATGTGGCCCACCCAAACTTTCATTTCAAGTATTACTATCAGGAATGATGGCAGCAAACCTAGTTGACTTCCAAACCATGTGCAATTAGAATTTGCCACCATGTGCAGAACAAGGGCACTTTCCATAGATGATAAACTTGAGAACTCTTGACTATTACTTTGGTGATAGCCTAGGCCTTTGTTCAGTGATAGGCAGGCCACAGGGCTTGATCTAGCCACTAGACACTAGGAAACAGGAAGTCTGAAAAATGTGCTTTTAAAAAATTTAGTTATTTGGCCCCAAGCTACCTTTGAATTTTTTTTCTGTTTATCCAAGGTAGGGTCTTGCTCTAGCCCAGGCTGACCTGGAATTAGTCTCAGGCTGGCCTCGAATTCATAATGATCCTCCTACCTCAGTGCTGGAATTAAAGGGGTATGCCAAAATGCCAGGCCTTTTTCTTTCTTTCTTTTTTTTTTTTGAGACAGTATCTCATGTAGCTCAGGCTGGCCTTGAGCTCATTATGTAGCTGAGAATGATCTTGAATTTCTGATCCTCCTGCCCCCACCTCCTGAGTACTGGGATTGCAGGTGTATGCAGCCATGCCTATTCAGTGCTGGGAATTGAACCCAGGGTTTCATGCATGCTAGTCAGATACTCTACCCACTGAGCAAGACCCCAAGTTTGAACTTTATTTTTGCAAATTTAATTTTATTTTTGGCCATGAATCCTCCCATCTCAGCCTCCTGAGTACTGGGATTATAGAAATATATGGCACAATTCCCTTTAAAAATGTGCTTTCAGGTCAGTAAAACCACCAGATCAGTATTATAACTACTACTACAGCTGAAGCAGGGCTGTGACAATGAAGACCAATGAAGGAATCACTTATCTATTCAGAGTCTAAGCTGGACACAAAGGCAGGTTCTGGAGGAAAACAAAAGAGCATGAAAATTACGACACCACAGAGCAAGGCAACTGAGACCTTAAGGATGTATCTCATAGTTGACAATGACCAACATCTTTAATTCAGGTGGTTTAGGTAGAACACAGGCTACCTTAAGAAGTTACTAAGGGGTCCAATGAACCTTAACCCTCAAGCTGTCACTTGACTTAGAACATGTTGTTTCAAACATCATAAAGTAGTTTTCGTATATTTTCAAGACACGAAAGTATACCAAGAGAGAACTCTCAATAAATGATACATCATTTGAGATTATCAAGAGCTAAGGCGATAGTACAGTTCAAATGACCATTAGCATCACTTTTAAAGCCAAAAATATTTATAAAAGCCCAGAATTTAAAAAAAAAAAAACACCTGTTCATTTTACTGTACAGTGATTTTATGTCAAAAAGAAACAAACCAAACTTCCCAAGAACAACATGCAAGGAAAAGAAGCACCCCTTCTTATTGCTATGGCTTAAATGCGAAATGTTCCCTCTAGGCTACTGTTTTGAAATCTGGTCCCCACCTGGTACTGCTATTTCGGAAGCCTATGGAATCTTTGCAAGGTGGGCCTAGCTGGTACAAGTAAGTCACTAGGGGCGGGCCTTTGGAGGTTATAGCCCCATCCTGATTCTGGTCCACACTCTGCCACATGCTTCCATCATCATGGAGGGACCCACTTTCCATTCCTTTCTGAACATGATGGACTAAAACTGCTGAGACCATGAGCCCAAAGAAACCATTCTTCCCTTAAAGTTGTTTCTATCAGGTATTTGGCCACAGCAAGGTGAAAAGTAATGAATACATCTTTGTTACATATTAATATGCCAGCCAATATGCTTTTCTGATGAAGATATAGTCCATTACCCCACAGAGGAGACAACACTTAATACTTTACCTTTTTTTCATCAGTAAGGTCAAGGGATTCAAGCTGCTTCCCCTGGTCTGCTGCATACAGTTCTAGGAGATTATCAAAATTGGTAGTTAATACTAGGGCTCCATTTTCCATTAAGTGGAGAACTGACTGAAGCAGCTGCTTTCCAGAATCTTCCATCTTTGACTCCAGGTCATCAAATACTTCATATAAACAGTCTTTGAAAAATGTAGAACGAACATTACTTGTTCTCTGGTGAGAGATTTGAAAGAAGAAAATTTATTCAAGTGTTTTGGTAATTTGTTTTAGTTATAAAATTAAATACAGAAATTACCAAGTTATAGAGAAGGCTTAATACTTAAAATAGGGACTAAACATTCTCAGTATCATATTATGAAGGAGAACAGAATGGCACATGATAATCACAATCCTAGCACACAGCAAGAGGTCAATATTATTACATCTCATGCAAATAAGCAAAAGGTGTTTAAATGTTTTTCTTTTTGAGACCGATTTTCCATGCATCCCTGGTTGGCCAAACTTGCAAGGATCCTACCACTTCTGAGTGCTGGCATTACAGGTACATGTCCAGCTTCTAAATAAAATATTATATAGAAAGAAGAGTGCTATCAGAATTAAGAGAGACCTAAGGTACAAAGCACACCACCAATTATCCTCTAATTAGATGCCAGGTAAGAAGGTAATGCTCAGATTTAAATGTGCCCTCTCCTCTCCACTTCCTTTTCTGTTTTTTTTTTTTTTTTGGGGGGGGAAGGTAGTCAGGGGGAAGAAGACACAGGTGAGGAGAGGTACAGAAAGGGTCTTTGTATACAGCCCAGGGTAGTTCTGAACTCACAATGTGGTCCTCAAGCTTGTGGGCCTGCAGCCTTAACATCCTAAGTGCTAGCATTATAGGTGTGTACTACCACATCCAGTTTAGCATGGATTTTTTTTTTCCCCTTATGGTAGGGTCTTGCTGTAGCCTGGGCTGACCTGGAATGCACTATTTAGTTTCAGGGTGGCTTCGAACTCATGGCAATTCTACTACCTCTGCCTCCCAAGTGCTGGGATTAAAGGCTTGGGCCAACATACCCAGCTGGTGTTTTTTCTAATTTTAGCTGTTTTCATGGTTGCTTATGGAGCTAGAAAAAGAACACTTAACATCTTGAACTATTTTTTTCTGGCCTAATTTGGCAATCTGTTCATAGGTTTGCTATGAAAAATACCTAGCATACATTAATAAAAATTACAAAAATTTTAATAAACTTGATAATTCAACATGAGCATTTTGGGGCTGGAGAGATGGCTTATCAGCTAAGGCGCTTGCCTGCAAAGCCTAAGGACCCATGTTCGACTCTCCAGACCCATGTTACCCAGAGGCACAAAGGTGAGGCAAGTGCAAGGTCTCATATGCCCACTAGGTGGTACAAGTGCCTGGAGTTCTACTGCAGTGGCTGAGACCTGGCCAATTCTGTCTCTCTAAAAAAAAATTAAATAAAAGAAATAAAAATTTAGAAACTTTAAGATGCTGGGTTGGAGAGATGGCTCAGTGGTTAAGGCACTTGCCTGTGAAGCCCAAAGACCAATGTTCAACTCTCAAGATCCCATGTAAGCCAGATGCAAAAAGGTGAGTCAAGTGCAAGGTTGCACATGCCCACTAGGTGGCAAAAGTGCCTGGCATCAATCGCAGTGGCTGAGGCTCTGGCGTGCCAAAATTTTCTCTCTCTGTCTCTCTTTAAAATAAAATAAAAAATTAGCATTCTACAACTGGTTTTGTAGTATTGGGCATATAACTGATGGCCCTGGGCTTGTACCACTGAGTATAGCTGTTAAAAATATACTAAACACTAGTCAATTTGAAACAAACTACCTTAACATATGGTTTAATTAAGTAATTGCCTTCCCAGTTTCATCTTGAACGCATGTAAGTAAGTCATGTGTTTGAAAACAGTGTTTTCTCAATGATGACCATATATACAACAGTGGTCCTATGCAACTGTATCACTTAGTGATGTCATAATCATCTTAATTTGTATAAATATACTCTACAGTGTCTGTACAACAGCTCTATGGCCTAATGTGTTTCTCAGGATGTATCCCACTATTAAGCAATGCATGGCTATATTTAAGGACTAATGAAACAGAATACCAACTTCAGGTGGGAAGCTGTTATAACTTACAGGGCAAAGTGATTCTTGGGACAAAAGGAATTTGAAATGGGCAAGTAACTAGGTAATGTGTCATACCTAGTGTCAGATCCCTTGTCTGTCCCTAAAGTATTTTATTAGATAAGACTAGGGGGAAAATTACATTATTAGTTTGCCTGATTTTAAGATGGGTCTCAGTATGTTGTTCAGGCTAGCCTCCATCTCCTAGAGTAAAGTAATTCTGCCTTAGTCTCAAGAGAAGCTGGGACTACAAGTTTAAGCCACAATGCCTGGCTCCTATTCAAGCTACAATTGACAGCATCTAGCTACCAGGGAGCAGACAGCTCCTTCTGTTTTCCCTCAAAGTAGTCCTCCTGACACTTTGCTGGTTTCTTTGTGTTTGTATCTAAGAGTGCAATGCTCAAATAAAGCTGTTTCCATGGAAACTTTTAAGCAGATGGCATATCAATGTGCTAATTTTTTTTCCTAACTTGACACAGCAGTTTATAAGATGATCAATTCTTTAGTCATACTTACCAAATAAATGCTATTTCTATAATGAAAACATTAGAACACAGAGTTGACACTATCTCTCTGTCTGATGGGCACAGATGGTGGTTTTAAAGAGCTCAGCCCACCATGGTTCTATGCTGCTTTGCCTCTAGAACAAAGGGTTCTTACTGTGCCCTGCTGTCAGTGGCTTCAAATATTCTTTTCTAGTGCTTAATACATGAAGCAATCCATAGTGCTGGTCACAGTCTTCAAAGATTCCTCTGACTAAATTATATTACAGTCCCCTGTTGATTGCCTGTAAGGTATAACTGGGATGGAATTATGACACTGTGAAATGAAATCAGATAAACTTCACACTGCCCAAGTTATCCAAAGCCTTATATCTATGAGTTATAACTTCTCATATAAAATCTGGCATACCAACATAAAAAGGAAAGAGGCTTGGAATTCTAAGTGCTGGGATTGCAGGTGTGCCCCACCATGCTCGTTTTGGCCACAGACTTGTCACTCTATCAATTTCCTCAGATTTGAAATGAAAGTTTTTCTTATATAAGGTGACTCTAGAACTAAATTTCCCACCAGTGGCCTCTCTGAGGACAAAAGAAGAAAAACAAACAGGGAGGTTCAGAAGTCAAAAGGAAATGCCAGACTCCCACACAACTTCCAAGGATCTTTTTCCATTCACTTAAAACAGTGAAGTAAATCTCATGCTACTTCACTTCCTAGTACCCTATAGCTCAGTTTCTAGTTCCACATACAGAAACAACAACCACCACAACAAATCTTCTCCTCTTACCTCATGATTATTAACATTTCTAATTTACTTTGTGCACTACTTTTATTCTATCAAGTAAAATTGGTGTTTGATGAAAATAAGTGGCTAAAATAATCACTGAGGTGTTACTATGTGTCACTCATTCATCACAAAACCCTATGAGTAATATCACAAGTTTGTTTTCCTTTCTTTCTTGCTGGGGATCCAACCATCCAACTACATCTACTACAGGGCTGCAAACTCCCATCCTGATCCCAGGTCTATCCTGCAAATGCAAAAGCAAATGCCTAGAAGTCAGATGATCTGCCCAGGGTTCTGATGTATTTCAATGGCAAGATCTTGCTAATTCTGATAAGCAAGCTCTCAGCCCTAAATCCACAATGACACATCCCTACTGGAAACCAGATTAGTAGATGGGCTGATTAGCCCTGCTATAATACTGCTAATTGTTTTTTTTTTTTGTTTTATTTTGTTTTTTGTTTTTCCTAGGTAGGGTTTCACTCTAGCTCAGGCTCTCCTAGAATTCAATATGTAGTCTTAAGGTGACCTCGAACTCATGGCAATCCTTCTACCTGTGCCTCCTGAGTGCTGGGATTAAAGGCATGCACCACCATGCCCAGCTTACTTTTCTTTTTTTTTAAAGACATTTTTATTTTTATTTATCTATTAAGATACATAGAGAGAGGGAGAGAGAGTGACTGAGTAAGAATGGGGGCAGCAGGGCCTCTAGCCACTGCAAACGAACTCCAGACACGTGCGCCACCATGTGCTTACATGGGACCTGGAGAATCGAACCTGGGTCCTTAGGCAGGCAAACGCCTTAACCACTAAGCCACTGTGATAGTTAAGGTGTTGTCAACTTGATCTGTTTAGTAATCCACAGGCTGCTTCTAGGAAGGATCAACTAAAGGAGGAGGTCTTTCTCCCAGGGTGAGCCCTTCCCCCAGAGTGGGCGGCCCCGCTCAGAGAGGGACTTGATATAAGGAAGCTCTGGGTAGAAGAGTCCCTTTTCCTTCCTTCCTTCCACTTGGCTGCCGGAGCTGCTCCCTACCTTCTAGCGTGGATTGAAGACCAGTACAGACTAAAGACCAACATCAACTGAAGACCCACGTGGATCGAAACCCAGCGGCTCCTCAGGAAGCCTCCAGGCTTTCCGGCACCACTGCTGAGGCATCTGGCCACGTGGACTGAGCAGCTACCAGGTTCGGTGATTCTCAGGCCTGCAACTGCTATTGGACTACTGTAAGGTAATCCAATAAATTCCCTTTATAAAATAATTCATTCTAGTAATTCTGTTCCTCTAGAGAACCCTGACCAATACAGCCATCTTTCCAGCCCCACTTTCATTTTTTTGACACAGACATTTCCAGACAAACATAAGTAAAAATAAAACATTTGTATTACATATGAAAAGCTCGGGGTTCAATCCCCAGCCCTGAAATAAACAAATATATAGTATAATACCTTTTCCCCCATGCACCCTTCATTTAATTTTAACAATTAAAGCTCATGGTCAATCTTCTTTAACCTAAACTCTCACATATTGTCTTCCCAACCTCACTGAATTTTGAGGAGCTAATTCTCACTACACAATTTCTTTCAGACATTTTATTACACTTCCTAAAAGATAAAGGCCTTCTTTTATACATTAAAGAACATGTCCTGGATATGGTGAAACACAATAGTAATTCCAGCACTTGGAAGGTAGAGATCGAATTGTGAACTGAACCTTTCTTAGGAAAAACAAAGAACTACAATATGGAGAAGGTGGCTCAGCAGTTAAAGGTGCTTGCACGCACAGCCTACATTCCCAGGTTCCATTCCCAAACCACCCACATTTGTGTGCAAAGCATGGTGGCACATGCCTTTAGCCTCAGCACTCAACAGACAGAGGTAGGAGGATCGCTGTGAGTTCGAGGCAACCTGAGACTACTTAGTGAATTCCAAGTCAGCCTGGGCTATAGCCTTAAAAAACAAACAGAAAACCGACTGTGTATCACTGTTAAACCTAAAAAGGAGGTTACTTTTCTTTTGTCCTTGCTCCCCTCTTCCTTCTCTTTCTCTTTCAAGACCTGTTGTTATTTTTTGGTGGTAGTGCATGCTAGGCAAGCATTCTACCATTGAGCTATGTATGACTGTATGAATCCACCTTTTTCTTTTTGTTTGTTTGTTGAGATAGGGTCTCCCTCTACCTCAGGCTAACCTGGAATTCACTATGTAGTCTCAGGGTGCCCTTGAACTCATAGTGATCCTCCTACCTCTGCTTCCCGAGTGCTGGGATTAAAGGTGTGCACCACCACGCCCAGCTACTTTTACTTATTTATGAGAGAGAAAGAGAATGGGCATATCAGGGTATCTAGCCATTGCAAACAAACTCCAGACACATGTGTCACCTGTGCATATGGCTTACATGGGTATTGGGGAATTGAACAAGGGTCCTTAGGCTTTATAGGAAAGCTAAGCCATCTCTCCAGCCCCCCTTTTTTTTCCCTCAAGGTAGGGTCTCACTCTAGCCCAGGCTGACTTGGAATTCACTATGTAGTCCCAGGGTGACCGTGAACTCACAGGGATTCTCTTACCTCTTCCTCTCGAGTGCTGGGATTAAAGGTGTGCGCCACCATGCCCAGCATGGAGGGTGGTTTTTGAGGTAGGGTCTCGCTCACTTCATTGCTTAAGCTTGCCTTGAATTCTGTTTTCCAGGTAGGCCCTGAACTTTTAATCCTCCTGCCTCAGCTTCCCAAATAGTTGAGTTTACAGGCCTTCTGCTGACAGGTCTAACAAAGGCACTTTTCCTTTAGTCATTCTTGTTTTTTATTATTATTATATATCTTTTATTGAAAAGATTCTCAAAATGAGACTCTGATCCTCATTAGATCCCTGGGGGAAGGCTCTGCCAAGTAAAAGTTATTTTCCTAATAATGCTAAGAATTCACTTGGGGGACTGGAGAGATGGCTTAGCTGTTAACATCCTTATCTGCAAAGCCTAAGGATGCAGGTTCCATTCCTCAGTACCCATGTGAACCAGATGCACAAGGTGGCACATGCGTCCAGATTTTGTTTGCAGTGGCTGGAGGCCCTGGCATGCCCATCTCTCTTTCTCTCTCAATTGAATAATTATTTTTTAAAGAAAGAATTCTCTTGGGGCTGGAAAGAAGGTTTAGCAGTTAAGGTGCTTGCCTGCAAAGCCTAATGATCCAGGTCCAAATCCCCAGTACCCACATAAAGCCAGATGCACAAGGTGGTGCATGCATCTGGAGTTTGTTTGCAGTGACTAGAGGGGCTCATTCTCTCTATATATCTGCTGTTCTTTCTCCCAAATAAATCAATAAATAAAATATTTTTTTAAAAAAAGAATTCTCACCGGGTGTGGTGGTACACGCCTTTAATCCAAGCACTTGGGAGGCAGAGGTAGGAGGACCAATCTGAGTTCAGGTCACCCTGAGACTACGTAGTGAAATCCAGATCAGCCTGGACTACAGAGAGACCCTACCTTGAACAACCAAAAAAAAAAAAAACCTCTCTCTCTTTTTGTCTTATTTTTTGAGGTAGGATCTCACTCTAGTCCAGACTGACCTGGAATTCACTCTGTATTCTCAGGGTGGCCTCAAACTTATGGTGATCCTCCTACCTCTGCCTCCCGAGTGCTGGGATTAAAGGTGTACGCCACTATGCCCAGCTAAGAATTCACTTTTATTTTTTAAAATTAATTTAAGAGGGCTGGAGAGATGGCTTAGCGGTTAAGCGCTTGCCTGTGAAGCCTAAGAACCCTGGTTCGAGGCTCGATTCCCCAGGACCCACGTTAGCCAGATGCACAAGGGGGCGCAAGCATCTGGAGTTCGTTTGCAGAGGCTGGAAGCCCTGGTGTGCCCATTCTCTCTCTCTCTCTCCCTCTCTCTCTCTCTGTCAAATAAATAAATAAACTTTAAAAAAAATTAATTTAAGAGAGGGGGTAAGGGAGCATGCACACATGTGCACAGCAGGGCCTCTAGCCACTACAAATGAACTCCAAACACATGCTCCACTTGTGCATCTGGCTTAGGTGGGTCCTGGGGAATTAAACTGAGGTCCTTTGGCTTTGTAGGCAAATGCCTTAACTGCTAAGCCATCTCTCCAGGCCCTCTTATTACACTAAGGAGGCAGAGGTAGGAGGATTGCTCTAAGTCTGAGGCCAGCCTGGGACTACATAGTGACTTCTAGGTTAGCATGGGCTAGAGTGACCCTACCTCAAAAAACAACAATAACAACAACAAAAAACTCCAGATGAATATGCCACTTTATATATCTTGCATTTATGTAGGTTATAGGATTGAACCTGGGCCTTCAGGCTTTGTAAGGCTGAGCCATCTCTCTAGCCCAAGACTTGTCTTTTAAATTGCACTGGAATATACAAAGATGGCACAACAGCATCTACAGACAAACTCCAGCCCATTCACATAAACAGAACAGTCAAGCCAAATTGTGCCAATAACCACTACATTTTTCACCTGGCAGCAAGTGGTTGAGAAGCCAGTTTTACTTCAGATTGTCCTAAAGCAGCAAAAATTATCAATTATACTCCATCTTGACCCTTGTGTACATGACATTTTAATTATTTGGTACAGAGAATCGAGCAGTATGAGTAAAGCTGCCTCCAGGCACAATAGGACAGAGCCTAAGCTGAACCTCTCACCTTTTTATTTTTTTTAATCAAGCACCATTTTAACTTAAAGGGATGGCTGACTAAAGCTGCCTCCAGGCACAATAGGACAGAGCCTAAGCTGAACCTCTCACCTTTTTATTTTTTTTAATCAAGCACCATTTTAACTTAAAGGGATGGCTGACAAAGTAAGGTCATGCAACAGATTTGGGGATGCTCAGGCACGTTCTCAAAAATGAATGAAGTGGCTTGTCATTTTGATGAAACCACAATTGGTGTTCATTGCTAATGATAAAATCTGAAATTGCAGGGCTGGAGAGATGGCCTAGAGGTTAAGGTGCTTGCCTGAGAAGCTTAAAGGTTCTAGGTTCAATTCCCCAGGACCCACGTAAGACAGATGCACAAGGTGGCAAATGTGTCTGGAGTTGGTTTGCAGTGCCTAGAGGCCCTGGAATGCCCATTCTCTTTCCCTCTCTCAAATAAATAAATAAATAAATAATGTTTATTTATTTATTTTTTGCTGGGTGTGAAGGCGCACGCCTTTAGTCCCAGCACTTGGGAAGCAGAGGTAGGAGGATTGCCGTGAGTTCAAGGCCATCCTGAGACTAACTACATAATGAGCTCCAGGTCAGCTTGGGCTAGAGTGAGACCCTACCTTGAAAATCAAAAAAACTGAAAAAAAAACCCACCTTTTTTTAAAAGTCTGAATTTGCAAGCCAAAAACCGAATTTCAGAAATGTACAACCCACCATAAGCTTAAGTCTGGTGACATATTCATGAATGTAATTCTTCCCCCCCTCCACCGAGGTAGGGTCTCGCTCTAGCTCAGGCTGACCTGGAAATTCACTATGCAGCCTCAGGGTCGCCTTGAACTCATGAAGTCCTACCTCTGCCTCCCAAGTGCTGGGATTAAAGGTGTGCTCCACCATGCCCGGCTCATGAATGTAATTCTTTTTGATTAAGTGAAGAGTGCCAACATTTGCAGGGTGTGTACAACTCAGGGAGCCATTATTTTCCAAAAGGCAATACAAGAAATTACAGAATCCCACATGAATAAGGGCTCATGCTAGGTGTCTGGTCACCAATGAATTTCAGCACAACAGTGTAGGATATGCTCACTGGCAGCATTTTTTACTCCACAATGCTACTACCATTTACAACCACTGTGTGAAATTAGATTTTCTTCATACTGTCAAGCCAAAACAACAAGGTAAGAACATAATAAAGCTGGTCATGGTGGTGCATAGCTTTAGTCCTTGTAGTAGACACAGAGGTACAATGAGACCCTGGCTCTCTGTACATGAACTCCAGATGTATGACCCACTTTGTGCATCTAGCTTTACTTGGGTACTGGTGAACTGAACCCAGGCCATTAGGCTTTGCAGGCAAACACCCTTAAATGCTGAGTCAACTTTCTGGTACATGCTTTTTTCTTCTTATGTAAAGGGCCTCATGTAGCCCAGGCTGGCTTTGAACCTTCTATGTAGGCAAGGATGACTTTGAACTTCTGTTAAGAATTTCTGTCTCTACCCCTGGATGCTGAGATTATAGGCATGTGCCACCATGCCCAGTTAGTGCAGGACTGGGGATTGAACCCAGGGTTTCTTGTATAACAGGCAAGCATTCTACCAACTAAGCTACATTAGTAGGCTAAATGGAATTATTTTTTGCAGGGTGAGAGGTTTGAAGCAGGGTCTCACTAGCCCAGGCTGACCTGGATTATGTAGTCTCAGGCTGGACCCCCTGAGTGCTGGGATTAAAAGGATGTACCATCACACTCAGGAGAGAGAGGGAGAGGGAGGGAGGAAGAGAGAGATAGAAAGTAAGTACACCTGGGCCTCTAGCCATTTGCAAATGAAGTCCAGACACATGAGCCACTTTGTGCATATGGCTTTAAGTGGGTACTGGGAAAATGAAGTCAGGTTGTTAGGCTTTATGGATAAGCACATTAACTGCTGAGCCACCTCTCCAGTCCTGATTTTTATTTATTTATTTTTTATGTAGACTCAGAGTGGCCTCAAACTCATGGCAGTTCTCCTACCTCTGCTTCCCGAGTGCTGGGATTAAAGGTGTGCACAACCATGCCTGGCTAGTTTTCTTTTATTAGATTTTTTATTTATTTTTTACTACTGACAAATTCTATAATTATAAACAATAAGCCATGATTTCCTGTTCCCTCACATTCCCCTTCCAAACTCTACTCTCCACCATATTCCCCCTCAATCACTCTTTTATTTTGATGTTATCTTTTTTTTTAATTTGAGAGAGCGAGAGAGAGAGAGCGAGAGAGAGAGAAATGGGTGTGCCAGGACTTCCAGCCACTGCAAACAGATGCATGTGCCACCTTGTGCATCTGGCTTACATGGGTCCTGGGAAATCGAACCAGGTCCTTCAGCTTTGCAGGCAAATGCCTTAATCACTAAATCTTGTGTAGGTAGAGCCAGGCACTGTAAGATCATGGATATTTAGATCATTTTGTGTCTGGAAAAGTGCATTGTTAAGGAGCCCTATTTATC
Organism: Jaculus jaculus; assembly: GCF_020740685.1. NCBI lineage: Eukaryota > Metazoa > Chordata > Mammalia > Rodentia > Dipodidae > Jaculus > Jaculus jaculus. The sequence goes on from NC_059104.1 coordinate 86,068,139, forward strand.
TTTTTCTAATTTTTTTTTAATTAACCACTTCCATGATGATAAACAATATCCCATGGTAATAATGCCCTTCCTCCCCCACTTTCCCTTTTGAAACTCCACTCTCCATCATATCCGCTCCTCCTCTCAATCAGTCTCTCTTTTATTTTGATGTCATCTTTTCCTCCTATTATGATGATCTTGTGTAGGTAGTGTCAGGCACTGTGAGGTCATGAATATCCAGGCCATTTTGTGTCTGGAGGGAGCACACTGTAAGGAGGAGACTTATTCTTCCTTCGGCTCTTACATTCTTTCTGCTTTGTCTTCTGCAACAGACCCTATAGTAGACACCTTCAGGTTCACTGAGATGAACTTCCAAATCAAACATAGTAATGGAAGAAGGGATATTTATTGAAGCCTACGGATCCAGGGGAAGCTCTATAATTGTAGAAGTTGGCCTCAAAAGGAACAGGCAGAGAGAAAAAGCCAAAAGCAAAACCACACAGCACACTTCAGGAAGTAGGCAGAACTAGGTACGAAACACTGAATATATTGGAGGCCAGGCCCTGAGCCCTGTAAGGTGTGACAGAGATGTTTCAGTGTTGAGCACTCCTCTGTGACTTATTCTCAGCACTATGGTACCTTCTGAGTCATCCCAGTGATCACCGCCATCTGAAAAGAGAAGTTTCTCTAACCAAAAGTGAGAATAGCATTAATATATAGGTATGAACATTAAGAAAAGTGCTACTTGGGCAGTTTGGTGAGCATAATATATGCATTTAGCTATACACCGCTAGGGCTCATGACTCCCCCCACTCCGTCATAGGTTTTCAGTATCAGGCATGATATTCCCTCAGGTGGAGCAAGCCTTCAGTCCAATTACAGGGCAGTTGTTTTCCCCCATAACAGACATGCCACTATTGTACCCACTGGCTCCTTTGGACTTGCTAGCCCATCTTAAGGCTTGCAGTGTCCACTATTGTTTATCTCCACTGATGACTTCTCTCTTCCCCATTAAGCTGCATGCAATGTAGCTTTTTCCAACATTCTGTCAGCTGGTCTACTCAGAGGTTTTCAGCTCAGCTCCAGCAAGATTTCTCAGTGACCCTGTAGCCCAAGCATATGGAGTCTTCGACAATACCATCTATTCCTGGGGAAACCAAGAGCCTTGGCAATGGCCTGTAATGTTTGGGGGGCACTAGGGTCCTCCCTGGCCAGCAACTCACTGGAAGGTATCCCATCCCTGGCACTGAAAATTTTCTGGTAACAATCTATGGCTTCTGGATATGGCATTGTCCAAAAAAGGTTTCCATATGACTTATTCATACCCTCTTAGATTTTGATTAGCCCTCCTCCCATCTTTCCTTTACTCAGTCTCTTCCCTTTACCTCACTTAAGGCTCCCCCCGCCCCAATTAAGCAGTTCTTCTATTTACATATATACAATACAATACCCTTAAGTCCTCCCTCCCTTATAGCCCCTTTCTAGCTTAATGGGACTCTGAGTTTTATTCTAACTCACACACAAGTCCAAACCTTTGTAGCTAGGATCCACTTACGAGATGGAACATGTGGCACTTGGTTTTCTGGACCTGGATTACCTCACTAAATATAATCATTTCCAGGTCCATCAATTTCCTTCATTTTTCTTTACCACGGACTAGAACTCCATTGTATAAATGTACATCTTCATTAACCACTCAGTATAGGGACAGCTAGGCTGGTTCCATTTCCCAGCTATTGTGAAGAGTGGCAATAAGCATGGATAGGCAAGTATCTCTAAGTATCTATATCTACATATAGCTAAGGTGTCACAAATCCTTAGGATATATCCTTAGGAGTGGTATAGCTGGGTCATATGGTAAATCTAATTTTAGCTGTCTTAGTAACTTCCACATTGATTTCCACATGACCATTCCAGATTACATTCCCACCAACAGTATAGAGGGGTTCCTTTTCTTCTGCATCCTTACTTGTCACTTGATTTCTTGATGATAGCCTTTCTGACAGGAGTGAGCCAATCTCAAAGTTTTAATTTGCATTTTCCTAATGGCTAAGGATATAGAACATTTTTTTAGATGGTTGTATGCCATCTGTATTTCTTCTTTTGAGAATTCTCTATTTAGTTCCATAGCTGACCCCCCCACCCTTTTTAAAGTTTTTCTAGGTAGGGTATTACTGTGGTCCAGGCTGACCTGGAACTAACTATGTAGTCTCAGGGTGGCCTCAAACTCATGGTGATCCTCCTACCTCTGGCTCCTGAGTGCTGGGATTAAAGGCATGTGCCACCATGCCTGGATCCCACAGCCTTTTTTTAATTGGGCTGTTTGACTTTAGTTTTTTGAGTTCTTTGTATGTGTCAGATATATAGCTGGCAAAGATTTTTCTTTTCCCATTCTGCAGGTTGCCTCTTTGCTCTATTCATTGTCCTTTGCTGTACAAAAGCATTGTAATTTAATGAAGTACCAGCAGTTGATTAGTGATTTTATTTCCTGAGCAACTGGGTTTATATTCAAAAAGTCTCTGCCAATACCATTATGTTGAAGGGTTTCCCCTACTTTTTCCTCTAGCAGTTTCAGAGTTTCAGGTCTGATACTAAGGTCTTTGATCCATTTACACTTAATCCTTGTGCATGGAGAGAGAGAGGAGGATTTATTCTTATCCTTCTGCATACAGATATCCAGTTTTCCCAGCACCATTTGTTGGAAAGACTGTCTTTTCTCCAATGAGTATTTTTGTTGAAGATCAGGTGGTTGTATCTGCCCGGACTTACATCTGGGTCCTCTATTCTGTACCATTCATCGATGTGACTGTTTTAGTGCTGTTTTTGTTATTATGGCTCTGTAATATGGGTTGAAATCAGGTATGGTGATAACACCACCCTTATTTTTTCTAATTAAAAAAAATTGTTCATTTATTTATTTGAGAGCAACAGACACAGAGAGAAAGGGGGGCTGGGGGGGGGGGAGAATGGGCGCGCCAGGGCCTCCAGGCACTGCAAACAAACTCCAGACGCATGCACCCCCTTGTGCATCTGGCTAACACGGGTCCTGGGGAACCGACCCTCAAACCGGGGTCCTTAGGCTTCACAGGCAAGTGCTTAACCGCTAAGGCATCTCTCCAGCCCCACCAGCCTTATTTTTGTTGCTCAAAATGTTTCAGATATTTGAGGTTTTTTGTGCTTCCAAATGAATCTTAGGTTTGTTTTATATTTCTGTGAAGAATACCATTGGAATTTTGATGGGGATTGCATTCAATGTGTACACTGCTTTTGGTAAGATTGCCATTTTCACAATATTGACTCTTCCAATCCAAGAACAAGGGATGTCTTTCCATTTCCTAGTGTCTTCTGCAGCTTCTCGCTTGAGTGTTTTAAAGTTTTCATTGTAGAGATCCTTCACTTCCTTGGTTAGGTTTATCCAAGGTTTGTACTTTCCTTTCCCTTTCTCCCCTCCCTTTCTTTCCTTCCTTCCTTCTCTTTCTTCCTTTCCTTCCTCCCCTCTTTTTTTTTTTTTCAGGCTTAATCCACTTTTATTTTTTTTTTTCTGTATAAAACCCTTATGTGGTAGCCACAGCTGGAGCCTGGGTCCTCTGCACTGAGACTCTGGTGTGGGTTTTCACAAGATGGTCAGTGAATTCCTGGTAAGGAGACTTGGTGAACACAGTCTCTTTCCAGAGGTCGGGGGTTAGAGAGCTGTAGGTCTTAGAGATGGCGTCAAAAGTGGCCTTAGCAAAGTTGCCCAGGGTGGCAGTGCAGCCCCTGGCTGAAGTGTAGCAGTCATCAATACCAGCCATCATCAGCAGCTTCTTGGGCTCGGGGGCAGAGACAATGCCAGTGCCCCTAGGGGCAGGGATAAGGCGCACCAGCACAGAGCCACAGCGGCCTGTCACTTTACAGGGGACTGTGTGGCCTTGCCCATCTTGTTCCCCCAGTAGCCTCTCCGGACAGGCACAATGGAGAGCTTGGCCAAGATGATGGCCCCTCGGATGGCAGTGGCTACCTCCGTAGAGCACTTGACACCCAGGCCGACGTGACCGTTGTAGTCCCCAATGGCGACAAAAGCCTTGAACCTGGTACGCTGACCAGCGCGAGTCTGCTTTTGCACTGGCATGATCTTCAAAACTTCATCCTTAAGGGACGCGCCCAAGAAGAAATCAATAATCTCAGACTCCTTGATGGGCAGGGAGAACAGACAGATCTCCTCCAGGGACTTGATCTTCATGTCTTTGACCAGGCGTCCCAGCTTAGTCACGGGGATCCACTCCTTGTCTTCGGCTTTGCCTCCAGGAGCCCCGCAGCCTCGGCCCGACCACGGCCACGCCCACAACTGGGGCGAAACCTCCACGGAAGCCGCCGCGGCCTCCCAGGACCGGGCACCCGGGTCCTCTGGGCCCTCCCGCTGCACCAGCGTCATCCGCCATTTGGTGTTTTCCCGAGGAAGAAGCCTCCCCTCTCTTTCTTTCTTTCTTCTTTCTGAGGCAATTGTGAATGAGAGTGACTCCCTGATTTTTATCCTCAGCAGTTTGTTGTTAGTATTTACGAAGGCTACTTATTTCTGTTTGTTTATTTTGTATCCTGTTTCATTGCTAAAAGTGTTTTTCAGCTCTAACACTTTGCTGGTAGAGTCTTTAAGATCCTTTATGTATAAAATCATTATCATCTGCAAATAATTTAATCTCTTCCTTTCCAATTTGTATTAATCTTATGTGTGTCTGTTGCCTTATTGCTATAGAAAAGACTTCAAGTACTATATTAAATAAAAGTGGGAACAGTGGACACCCTTGACTTGTTCCTGATTTTAGTGGAAAAGTTTCAATTTTTTCCCCATTTAGTATTATTTTGGTTGTACGTTTGTCATAAGTAGCCTTTATTATGTTGAGATGTGTTCCTTCTATTCCCAGTTTCTGTTGACTTTTATCATGAAGGGATGTTGGATTTTGTCAATTGCCTTTTCTGCATCTATTGAGATGATCAAGTGATTTTTGTCCTTTAGTCCACTTATGTAGTGTATTATATTTACCAATTTGCATATGTTGAGCCATTCCTGCATCTCTGTGATTAAAGCCTACTTGGTCAGGGTGAATGATCTTTTTGATATATTCTTGTATTCTGTTTGTCAGTATCTTGTTGAAAATTTTTGCATCTATGTTCATGAGGGAGATTGGTCTATAGTTTTCTTTTTTTGTTCTCTGCATGGTTTTGGTATCAGAGTGATGCTGGCTTTGTAAAAGGAGTTTGGTAGGATCCCTTCCTTTTCTATTTTATGGAAAACTGTGAGAAGCAGTGGGGTTAGTTCTTACATGAAGGCCTGGTAAAATATACCAGTGAATCCATTTGTGTCTGGGTTTTTTTTCTTTTTTTTTGTTGGGAGATTTTTTTAATAACTGGCTGGAATTCCATACTTGTTATAGGTCTATTTAAGTGGTTAATCTCATCTCAATTTAATTTTGGTAGGTCATAGAAAATCATCCATTTCTTTCAGGTTTTCAAACTCAGTGGATTATATGTTCTTAAAGTATGTTCTTGTGATTTTCTGAGTTTATGTTGATTTTTTTCGTCTCAACTTTTATTAATTTATGTCTCTTTCTTTTGGTCAGATTTGCTAAGGGTTTATCAATCTTGTTTATCCTTTCAAAGAACCAACTCTGTTTCACCGATTCTTTGGATTTTTTTGTTTCTATTTTATTAATTTCTGCCCCAATCTTTATTATTTCTTCCTATCTACTCATTTTTGGTTTGCCTTGTTCTTCTTTTTCCAAGGCCTTAAGGTGAAGCATTAAGTTGTTTACTTGTGACCTTTCTAATTCTTAACATAGGCACTTAACTAACCCTAACCCTATTTCCCTCTTAGGACTGCCTTTATTGTGTCCCAAAGGTTTTGGTATGTTGTGTTTTCATTATCATTTGATTCTATGAATTTTTTAAAAAATGTTGTTTATTTTTATTTATTTGAGGGCGACAGAGGGACACAGAGAGAGAGGCAGATAGAGAGGGAGAGAGAATGGGCATGACAGGGCCTTCAGCTACCGCAAATGAACTCCAGATACATGCGCCACTTAGTGCATCTTGCTTACGTGGGTCCTGGGGAATCAAGCCTCGAACGGGGGTCCTTAGGCTTCACAGACAAGTGCTTAACAGCTAAGCCATTTCTCCAGCCCTGCTTTGTTTTTTGAGGTAGGGTCTCACTCTAGCTCATGCTGACCTAGAATTCACTATGTAGTCTCAGGGTGGCCTTGAACTCACAGCAATCCCCCTACCTCTGCCTCCCAAGTTCTGGGATTAAAGGTGTGTGCCACTACACCTGGCTAATTCTATGAATTTTTTTTTTTTGTATTTTCAAGGTAGGGTCTCACTTTAGCTCAGGCTGACCTACAACTCACAATGTAGTTCCAGGCTGGCTTTGAACTCACAGCGATCCTCCTATCTCTGCCTCCCAAGATGCTGGGCTTAAAGGCCCAGCTTCTATGATTTTTTTTTTTTTATTTCCTTCTTGATTCATTCATTGACCCATTCATCATTTAGTACATGAACATGCTTTTGATTCCTATTCATATATACCTAGTAACAGCTTGGTTTTTGAGACCTACTGAATTGCACCATTTTACAATCCCATGAACAAGTATGTGGGTTCCAATTTACCTACATCCTCATCAACATTTGTTATTATCTTCCTATTATTATTATCAGCCATCCCAGTGGGTATGAAATGGTGCCTCCTTGTGGTTCTGGTAGCTCAGGCTGGCTTTGAACTTGTAATACTCTTGCCTCAGCTTCCCTAGTGTTGGGATTACAGACATGTACCATCATACTCAGGTTTTCATTGGCTCTTTGTATATATTTGCTGGAGAAATATCTATTCAAACCTGTCATCATATGAAAATGGGAGAAGGTCTATGGGGAGGGGGAGAATATAGGGTGGGAGAGGAAGGGGAAAAGAGAAACAAAAAAATTGTATGAAAAAAATAACACAAGGGCTGGGACTTGGTTCAGTGGGTAAAGATGATTGCTGGCTTGCAAAGCCTGCTGACCTAGGTTCACTCCCTCATTACCTAGGTAAAGCCAGATGCACAAAGTGGCACGAGTGTCTGAAGTTCATCTGCAATGCCAAGAGGCTTGCCATGCCTATAATTTTTCTCTTCCTACTTATAAGAACATTTAAGAAAGCTGAAGATATGGCTTAGCATTTAAGGCACCTGCCTGCAAAGCCTAAGGGCCCAGGTTTGACTGCCTAGAACCTACATAAGCCATATGCACAAGGTGATGCATGTGCACAAGGTCACACATGAGCACAAGATGGCACATGCATCTGGAGTTCGACTGCAGTGCCTGGAGGACCTGGCATGCTAATTCTCTCTCATAATTTTTTTTTTTAAAAAGGATAGTTAAACCTACTTATCTGTATGTCTGTATGCTAAAATAATTTAACATACTGAAAGCTTTAAGTTTGGCCAGACAGGCCAAATGACCGAACAGGTGCAATAGTGGCAAGTCTTATGGGAGAAACCAACTGTTCTCTAAATGGACTTGAAGCCTGCTCTATGGGAGGGGGTACATGCCTAGTACTAAAAACCTAATCAATAATCCTATGGCAAGGGTGGTCATGAGCCCTAGGAGTGTGATTCCTGCTCCTGTCTGGCTAAATGCCTTTGTTATGCTCACCAAACTGCCCTGTAAGCCCTTTACCTAATATTTATACCCATATATTAATGCTACTCTCAGTTTTGGTTAGAGAGGTTTCTCTTTGCAGGCAGCAGTGACCATTGAGATGACTCAAAAGGCAACACAGGGCTGAGCAGAAGTGACAGAGCAGTATTTAGCACCGAGACATCTCTATCACATCTTCCAAGGTTCAGGCGACATCGACATTGCGGAAGAGGTGGCAAAAAGAATTTATGAACAAAAGAAGGGTAGAACTGCTTACAATGCAATCATTCAGACACAAATTGGTCTTGATACTAGCACTACCTACACAAGACTCTCATAATAGGAGGAAAAGATGAGGACATCAAAATAAAAGAGACTAATGGAGAGAGGGAGGGGATATGATGGAGAGTGGATTTGTGAAGGGGAAAGTGGGGGGGGGGGATTATGGTTTACAGTCTACGGAAGCTGTTGATCAAAAAAGCTACACAAAACCTGTTATTTAAAATTAGATTATTTGCCTTTTGATTAAAGCCCTGCCAAACTTAGGTTAATGCTTTTTTGTAAGAATTTTATACTTTTAGCTCTGATAGTTAGGTGAGGGATCCACTTTGAATTAATCTTTCATATTGTGTGAGATATAATGATTTTCTTTGTTTTGTTTTGCTTTGTTTCCCGAGGTAGGGTCTCACTCTAGCTCAGGCTGCCTTGGAATTCACTATGTAGTTTCAGGGTGGCCTTGAACTCACAGCAATCCTCCTACCTCTGCCTCTGAGTGCTGGGATTAAAGGCATGTGCCACCACACCCAGGGTGGAATGGGCATGCCAGGGCATCTAGCCACTGCAAATAAACTTCATACGCATGTGCCACTGGCTTTATGTGTATACTAGGGAATTGAATCTGGACCATGAGCTATGGCTTTTCAAGCAAGAGCCTTAACCACTGAGCTATCTCTTCAGCCCCCTGGAGAGATAGGATTGCACTATATATACCACCATACATACCGCCCTGACACACACAATCTCATCTGGTCTCAGAAGCTAAGCAGGGTTGTGGTGGTTTGATTCAGGTGTCCCTCATAAACCTAGGTGTTCCCAGCTGATGGGGATTTAGGAATTAACACCTCTTGGAGGTAGTGTATTGTTGGGGGCAGGCTTATGGGTTTTATAACCAGTTTCCCCTTGCCAATGTTTGGCACACTCTCCTGTTGCTACTGTCCACTTGATGTTGGCGAGGAGGTGATGTCCATCCTTTGCTCATGCTGTCATTTTCCTCTGCCATCATGGAGCTTGCCCTCGAGTCTGTAAGCCAAAATAAACCTGCCCCCTGCCCCCATAAGCTGCTCTTGATTCTGCCAGCAATGCAAACCTGATTTCAACAAAGGTTGAGCCTGGCTAATACTTGGATGAGAGACAGGATCTAGTTAGTCTAGGCAGTCCTCCTGTCTTAGCCTCCCAAGTACTGGGTAAGAGGTATGTACCACTATACTAAGCTTCTCAAGAACTTTTTTTTTTTAAATTTTTTTTTTAAATTATTTATTTGAGAGCGACAGACACAGAGAGAAAGACAGATAGAGGGAGAGAGAGAGAATGGGCGCACCAGGGCCTCCAGCCTCTGCAAACGAACTCCAGATGCGTGCGCCCCCTTGTGCATCTGGCTAACGTGGGACCTGGGGAACCAAGCCTCGAACCGGGGTCCTTAGGCTTCTCGGGCAAGCGCTTAACCGCTAAGCCATCTCTCCAGCCCCTCAAGAACTTTTTTTTTGGGGGGTTTTTCAAGGTAAGGTTCCACTCTAGCTCAGGCTGACCTGCAATTCACTCAATAATGTCAGGGTGACCCTGAACTCACTCACAGCGATCCTCCTACCTCTGTCTCCCAAGTGCTGGGATTATCAAGAATTTTTTAAAACCCATCAATTCTGAACCCACTAATTCTGAATTAGAAACAGTGTACCTCAAGAACAAAGAACTGAAAAGAGGAAATGAAAAGTCCTAAGATTCTGTGATGAGTCATGATCCAATAGGAATCTACTTTTAAAGTATTTATTTTATTTTTAATTATCTGTTAGAGAGAGAGAGAGAGAGAGAGAGAGAGAGAGAGAGAGAGAGAGATGGGGAGGGAGGGAGAGAGGGAGAGAGAGAGAGAGAGAAGGAGGGAGGGGGGGCAGATAATGAGACAGAATGGAAGTACTAGGGCCTCCAGCTGCTGCAAACAAACACCAGGCACATGTGCTACCTTGTGCATCTGGCTTATGTGGGTCCTGGGGAAATGAACCCGGGTCCTTTGGCTTTGCAGGCAAGTGCCTCAACTGCTAAGTCATCTCCCCAGCCCACGAATCTACTTTTAAATGTCTACCTTTAAAGCTGTTATGGACATTTTTTCTGTAGTCATGAGGAAAGGGAGGAAACTGTTCACAGGCGACTTTTTAAGAAACAAGATTCAGCGGGGCAAGGAGGCAGAGATAGGAGGATTGCCGTGAGTTCGAGGCCACCCTGAGATTACATAGTGAATTCCAAGTCAGCCTGGGCTAGAGCAAGACCCTACCTTGAAAAAAACAGACAAGCAACAACAAAAAGGAAAACAAGGCTCATATTTTTTCAAGATGCACTTTAATTATTAAGTCTTGGAACAAGTAGGCAAGAGTGTAGTGGTAGAGTACTTGCTTAGAATGTGTATGAACAAGGGCCTTGGGTTTGGTCCCCAGCACACACACAAAAATGTTTTTATCACTATATTATTTCCAAATATATCTCAAGTAAATCCTCATTTATAGTTTGTTTGTATACTAGAGACAGCATCTCATGTAGCTCAGGCTGGCCTCAAACTATATAGCTAAGGAAGACCCTGAACTTTCAATGCTGGATTATAAGCATTTGGTCCCATGCATCCCAGGCTGGTCTAGAACTCACAATTCTACCTTTATCTGAGTGCTGGGATTACAGGCATGTGCCAGTATTTCCAGCACAAGCAAATCCTGATTTGTAAGAACCTTTAAGGCAAAGAAAGATGATGAAATTTTTCATTCAACTCTGTTTAATAAAATTCCTTCTAAATACTTTTGAGTTACTGGCACTAAAATGAACATTAAAGGCACTGGGGATGCAGCTCAGTTGGTAGAGTGCTTGCCTAGCATGCAGGATACCCTGGGCTCAACCCCCAGCACTGCATAAAGCAGACATGGTGACATATGTCTATAATCACAGCACTCAGGAGGTACAGGAAGGAGTATCAGAAGTTTAAGATCATCCTCAGCTATAGCAAATTCAAGGCTAGCCTGGGATATATGAGATCCTATCTCAAAACAACAATATTAAAACAAACTATATCTAGGGCTGGATAGATGGTTCAGCAGTTAAAGGCACTTGCTTGCAAAGCCTGATGATCCATTTTGATTCCTCAGTACACACACAAAGCCAGATGTACAGAGTGGCACACACATCTGAAGTTTGTAGTAGCAGGAGACCCTGGTGCACCCATTCTCTCTCTCTCTTAAATAAATTAAAAAAAATTTTTTAAAGAATTATTTCCAGCTAGGCAAATGGCATATGCTTATAATCCCAGTACTTGGGAGGCTAAGGCAGGACGACTGTAAGTTGGAGGAACAGCCTAGATTGAGCAACAAGATGTTTCCTCAAGAGAAAAATAATATCTAATCTTTTTGATGTTCCCTTAAACTCAAAAATGCCAGGGAATACAGCCTTTAAAGTAATGTTCATAGAAAAAGTAAAAGTACACTTAAAATATAGCAAAAATATATTAGTAGTCTCATTTTTATACATATAAAATTTCCAACATTACACACACCCAGAGTCAAATGGAGTCAAGATAACAACCCTGAGTAGGGCCCATAAACAACTGTTTCTGGAAGAACCAAATGTCATGCAAATATACACGTTATAAATAAGTATTCCCGCTATATTAAGCATGCTAGTCATGATTTTAGGAAATTTCAAATACTATGGTACCCAGGAGACTACTCACAGGAGACAGTTTCTGAATAAGATCATGTGCAACGTGGACAAGGTTCTTATCTTCCTGGAGACATTTCTGAAACTTTTTGCTCTCCTCATCTTCTAGAAGATCAAAGTCAATTGCAGCGTCTAGTAAGGCTTGAATTAATCCCTTCCAGGATTTCAGGGCCGGAACCTGAGGTGCCACAGCAGCACTAATGCCTGTTCCAATCACCAGCACAAGTTCTCGAGGTTTCTTAGTTTTTAAGCTTGGAAGCAGCTTTCTGAAAAAGCACAATATACAACAGTACTGAAACTACAGTAGATGCGAGATGCTTGAAGAGACTACCCAACCAAACTGTAGTTGGCTCTCAGTTTACCAGCTATTAATCCCTTCAGGTGCAAAGATGACAGATAACAGTTTCTGATACTTCTTCAAAGTGGCTTAAATAAAAGACCAGAATATTATGTCAGTGCTTGCTAGAAGACAAACTATTTTCAGAATCCTAAAATAATTTTTTGAAAATCAATTTTCTCTTTCATAGTCCTTCCAACCTAAGAAAACCAGTATCAGAAAAAAGTTCAAATGCATTACTGCTCAGCTGAGTTCTGCCAACTAAGTTATATTTTATAATAATATTAATTTCAAAAGAACATGTGTGATTAGTTTTCCAGAAGGAAAGGATTTTCATACAAATTAAGTTCATACTACTAAGAAATGTGAAAGACATAAAAGTCAACAAAAAAATTAAATCTGAGTTGCAAAAGCATTACTAAAATAAAACCGAGCATGAGACAGACAAAAATGAGGACATATCTGTTTATGGTTTTCTTTAGAAGTAACTACAAAAAGAAAAGAAGAAAAAAGAAACTGAAGTGGTTACCAGGAATCTGCAAACACCGGTGCCTCACACACTAATAAACAAAGGATATAATACCATGTGAAAACTCCGTTTCTTTATTGCTGTGTAAGCACAGATTTCTGTCCCGAAGCTCTATGTGAAAGCATGGGTACAATTTTGTTTTGGTTCCCCTCTCCTTTTTTCACTGGAGACATTACATTAAAATCACTACTTGCCTTGTCCAAACTCTTTCCCCAAATAATAAATGAGCAGAAATACGATCAGCATTTTGATAAAACCCAAGAAATCTAGATACTTTGAAGCCTTGAGAAACTTGAGAGTTTGGAGAAACCTCAGAATTGCCTTTCCAATGCTTATCGACACTCATTCAACAAGTAGGAAAATCTGTAAACCTCAGATACATACAGGTACGAGGAATACATCTATGTCCAACTCAGTTTGCCCACTGTAAAATACTGTTAACAGACATTACAAGCAAATTATGAGATATGTTTCAGTAAGAGAAATCAAGATGGTGAATGAAAACAGGGTGCGGAGGTACATGTCTGTAATCTTAGCACTTGGGAGATAGAGGTAGGAAGATCAGGACTTTGAGGTAAGTCATGTGAGGGAGGATCAGTCCCAAACACACAAGTAATATACAAATAAACAAAGGAAAGTTCCGAGGAGCTGGCAAGAAGGTGCTCAGCAGGAATGGCAGGGTAAGGACAGGTTAGTGGGGGCTGAATATAATCAAAATACCTTATATACATTTATGAATTTATGAAAAATAATATTTTTAAAAGCTGATGTGGTATAGGCTTGTAATTCCACCACTGGGGAGGTGGAGACAGATGGATCCCTTGGGCAAACTTCAGGATAATAAGTAACCCTGTCTTAAAAAAAGCTGGAGCTGGGGAGATGGCTCAACACTTAAAGGTGCCTGCTTACAAAGCCTGCCAATGAGACCCTGTCTCACAAAGAAATATTAACAGTTATATTTTACTTGCTATTCTTACCAAACAGCTAAATAACAGTCACCTAGGAAGACAACATGGGAAGGGAAAGAAGCACCTGGTTCTAGAATTCCTACATGGCTGGGTGCCAGAAACCTGAACACAGCTGAGACAGTATTTCCTAGGACATATCTCTAGCTAGGATATTAATGAAAAACAACCAGCTGGGCATGGTGGTGCACACATTTAATCTCATCACTTGGAAGGCAGAGATAGGACCATCATTGTGAGTTTGAATTCCAAGTCAGCCTGGGCTAGGGTAAAACCCTACCTCAAAAAAAACAAAAAACAAAACAAAAAAACCATCAGTCAACTATGCCAGATTATTTATCATCTTAGCATGCTTTCCCCTTAAATCTAAACAATGTAATTCATAAAATTTTCTTAAAATTTCATTTACAAAAGGAAATTCTCTGAGAAAATTAAGAAAACAAGCTCATAATTAATTTTAAACCTTAGTTTTCTATGTATGTGTGTTTGAGACAAGGTCTCAGGTAGCTCAGGCTAACCTTGAACACCTGATCTTCATACCTCCACCTCCCAAGTGCTGAACTTACATGGTTGTCATGCCTGCCTGGCTCAAATTTTACTTAAACTCTGCTTAATCTTTAAGCTGTTATAAATTACATCTTTTCCTTTTCCTTTTCTTTGTCCCCCCTCCCACCCCCCCGCGGTAGGATTTCCCTCTAGCCCAGGCTGACCTGGAATTCACAATGTCGTCTCAGGGTGGCCTTGCACTTATGGCAATCCTCCTACCTCGGCTGCCCAAGTGCTGGGACTAAAGGCGTGAGCCACCACACCCGCCTTTTCTTTTCTTTTTAAAAACCTTTTTAACCCCAGGTCAGCCTGGGCTAGAGTGAAATCCTACCTTGAAAAACAAAAACAAACAAAAATATTTTATTTATTAGAGATACAGCAATAGAGAGCAAGAGAAAGAATGAGCATACTAGGCCTCTAGCCACTGCAAATGAACTTGAGAAGCAGGTACCACCATGTGCATCTGGCTTAAGTGGTTACTAGAGAATCGAATCTGAGTCCTTAGGCTTAGCAGGCAAGTGCCTTAACTGCTAAGCCATCTTGTCAGCCCTCTTTGTTTTTTGTTTCTTGAGGTAGGATGCTGCTCAAGCCCAGGCATACCTGGAATTCACTATGTAGTCCTGGACTGGTCTTGAACTCACAGGGATCCTCCTATTTCTGCTTCCTGAGTACCTAAATTACATCCCTTGATAAATGAAATATAACTTAGAAAACCACAGAATCATATGTATATGTGTGTGTGCACGTATATTGTAATGACACTTAAATGTAACTTTCTTGAGAAGTATGCATGCACCCATCTTTGTTTCTTTATTGTACACTTCCTTTCCTTAAGCCTGCCCCTCCCAGCCATCCCTGTACTTAAATTTACACTGTGTACTATCTTAACTTAATAAACTCACTAAATTTGTTTCATTCATTCTGTCTTGTCCTGAAATTATTTTATGTACTACAGTCAAGAATCTGGCTTTAACTGAGTGAAGGTCCCTAAGTGGGGAACTCTTCCGGCTGGCTGCAGTGCTGAGCTGTGTCTCCCTGTCGCAAGTGACAGCACACATACGTAAAGAACAGAATAGAACAACAGGACAGTGGAACGGATGTCAGAGGCAACAGCATTTTAGAAGCTATAGCAGGAAACACAATTCCCTCGGTAGAACCTTGGGGAATGCATGTGAAGCTGGTGCTGAAACCCAGCTGCAAGTCTTTCAAGAACACTCAAGACAAAAGCTTGCCTTCTGGACAGAGTAAGCCATGTGCTGCAGTCAGGTCTGCATTTCTGGCAGAAAATACCAGACCAAGAGCAGCTTGTGGGGGAAAAAATGGTTTACTTTGGCTTACAGTCTCAAGGGGAAGCTCCACAATGGTAGGGGAAATGATGGCATGAGCAGAGGGTAGACATTACCTCCTGGCCAACATTAGATGGACAACAGGAACAGGAGAGAGTACTAACTTACCAGGCAAAGGAAACTGGCTACAACACCTATCAACCTGCCTTCAAAAATATACTGCCTCCAGGAGGTGTTAATTCCCAAATTGCCATCAGCTGGGGACCCAGCACTCAGAACACCTAAGTTTATGGGGGACACCAAATCAAAACACCACACCATAGAACTCTGTACTCTGAAGGAGAGATTAAGTATGAACCTCTGTATGTAATCTAAGACTTTTTCTAACCACTTCCCCTAGGGCAAGGTTCTCAGACACTAGGATTTAACTTTTCCCCTGTAGCTCACTCCATATCCAGTCAGAAGATGGGAGAATTCCTCTTTGGGGAAAAATGGTCAGTATAGACAGGTGGAAGATCCTCAACTGTCCAGGCATCATACACAGAGGGAAGTTCATTAGCACACACATACAGACTCTTGGTTTTTCTAAATTTAAAATGGGCACACCAGGGACTCTAGCCACTGCAAATCAACTCCACACATGCCCCTTTATATATTTGGCTTATGTGGGTACTTACTGGGGAATCAAACTTGGGTCCTTTGCAAACAAGCACTTTAAGCACTAAGCTATCCTTCCAACCCCCAGACTCTTTTTAAAAATATATATTTTATTTATTTGAGAGAGAGAGACAGACACATACAGTGAGTATGGGTGTGTCAGGGCCCCCTGCCTCTGCAACCAAACTCCAGACGCATGTGACACTTTGAAAATCTGGCTTTATGCGGTGTTGCAGTCCAGTTCGCATTGCTGGTAGAAATCACCCAACCAAGAGCAGCTTCTGGGAAAAAGAGGTTTATTTGGCTTACAGTCTCGAGGGGAAGCTCCACGATGGCAGGGGAAAACGATGGCATGAGCAGAGGGTGGACATCACCCCCTGGCCAACAGAAGATGGACCACAGCAACAGGAGGGTGTGCCAAACACTGGCATGGGGAAACTGGCTATAAAGCCCATAAGCCTGCCCCCAACAATATACTCCCTCCAGGAGGCATTAATTCCCAAATATCCATCAGCTGGGAACCTAGCATTCAGAACACCTAAGTTTATGGGGGACACCTGAATCAAACCACCACATTCCGCCCCTGGCCCCCATAAACTGATATCCATACATGATGTAAAATACAATGCATTCAGTCTGACTTTAAAAGTCCCCATAGTTTTTATCAATTCCAATGATGTTCATACATCCCCATAGTTCAAGATCTTTTAACTGAGCCATAATACCAAAATATAATCTCAAAAAACCCATAATGGCACAGAATAAATATTCACACTGCAAAAGATAGCATTGGGCAAAGCAAAGAAACATTCAACCAATACAAGATTTAAAACAACCAGGGCAAACATCAAACTCTGTAGCTTCAAGTCCAGGAACTCTAGCCAGTGACAAATCTTCAAGTCCGGTAATTCTAACCAGCAACAAGTCTCTGGCATTCCAATTCCACCCCTCCAGCTAGGCTACTCACAGTCCTGGAAAACTTCATCGGGGCCGGCAGCTCCTCGGCAGCCATCTCATGGACCCGGCATCTCCACTGGGTCTCCACTGCAAGCCACGGTTCATCCTCATGGCCCCATGAGGTCTCTATGCAGGCAACCAGCAAACCCGCTTCACACTGCCCATGGCCATTTCCAAAACACAAGACCGTGTTGCAAACTCAATGACCCTCTTTCCAGCATTTCTTATACTCCACAATACCAGGTAGGGTGCCAATTTGTTAATCCAGGGGGGAATAAAGCAGACTTTGAAGAACAGGACTCCTTGAGCACTCAGGCCCCTTCAAAAGAGTCTACATTCTTCTTGTTGCCTCAGCGCAGGTCAGCTAGCCCAGTCTCAAAGGTTGTAATGTCTCAGTTGCAGCTGAACGGGCAATAGTTCACCCAAAGATTTTTCTTTCTGTGCCATATCCCTCTGCACACACCAGTTCATTTCTACGCAAAGCAACCCTGCACAACTTCTCAGGACATGGGCACAAGAGCAAGCTTCTCACACAAACTGCTAGCCCAGTCCAGGCAAAGCTTTTTCTCACCCTCATAAGCCAAACCTCACAGTCCATAGTTCTTACTGCCTTCAGGTCTTTCAGCTCTGACCAGATTAGTCCATCAGGCTGTACTTACAGTACTGCAAGGCATCTCTTCTCTTAGGCCAAGATTTCAACTCCTTCCACATTCCTCTTGAAAATCAGCTACAAAAGGCTGAAGCCACATAGTCAGGTGTCCAGCAGCAACCCCACTCCTCGGTACCACTTTACTGTTGCAGTCCGGTTCGCACTGCTGGTAGAAATCACCCAACCAAGAGCAGCTTCTGGGAAAAAGAGGTTTATTTGGCTTACAGGCTCGAGGGGAAGCTCCACGAAGGCAGGGGAAAACGATGGCATGAGCAGAGGGTGGACATCACCCCCTGGCCAACAGAAGATGGACCACAGCAACAGGAGGGTGTGCCAAACACTGGCATGGGGAAACTGGCTATACAGCCCATAAGCCTGCCCCCAACAATATACTCCCTCCAGGAGGCATTAATTCCCAAATATCCATCAGCTGGGAACCTAGCATTCAGAACACCTAAGTTTATGGGGGACACCTGAATCAAACCACCACATGCGGGTAGTGAGGAATTAAACATGGGTGATCCAGTTTGCACGCAAGTACCTTTAACTACCAAGCAACCTCCCCAGCCCTCATACAAACTCTTGGTTGCTTTTTACTGTCTTTTCTTAACCATGAGCAGACAAACAATGGTCAATTCACACCTGCAACATGCACATACTATGAGCTTTACACACAAACAGCAGGCAGAGAGGAATCACTTGGGAATCTGAGGCAGGACAACATTTAGAAGCCAGTCTGGGTTACATAGTAACACCCTTTCTTCAAAATACAAAAGCAATAAAGGCAAATAAGAAAAAAAATTAAAAATATACCAGAAATTAAAAAAAATAAACCTGTAACATAAAACAAAACTTCCAAGAAAACAGAACTGATAAAATAAAAAAGCAGCCAGGTAGGGTGGCACATGCCTACAATTTGAGCTCTCAGAGGCTGATGAAGGACTGAAAGTTGGAGGCTACAATGAGCTGTTGGGAGGGAAGGAGATATCTTAAGGACTCAGGAAGCCATAATAGGCCTCAGAATCATCAACAGGCCTAAGTTTCTGCTCCATCAATAGGCCTAAGTTTCTGCTTCCCATCAAGGTCAGTTTCCTGATAAGGGAATGGACTGTCTGCACCATGCCTTCCTGTGGTCATAGATAAGTTTTCTCAAAATAAGTTTGCTTAAAGTTCTTTGATACATATAGTCAATCACAATAAATGTTACCTAATCTGCTTAGAATTCCTCTAGCCCCTTGCCCACCAGCATCCTAAGCCTATCAGAAAAATACAGGTGCAGTTACTGCTTCACTCAACCAATCATGTATCTATTCCCCTACTTTGTTCAAATCCCTATAAAAACCCTGCCCCCTGCTGCTCAGGGCTCTTGAACGGATCCACTGCACTGGTGAAGTCAAGAGTCTGAGCTTAAGCCCAAAATAAAGCTCCTTGCTTTTGCATTGGTTCTCCTTGGTGGTTACTGGAGGGGGCAGAAAAGTGGGCATAGCAATATCAAGAAAAATATAAGAAAACTAATCCAGAAGCTCCAACATCTGAATAATAAGTGTTTTTACAGACAAAAAAAGTGGAACGAGCTTGAAAAAACTACAGTATCTAGATTCATAAGAAAACACATTGTGAACGTTCATGTTTCTGAGAAGAAAATGGTCTTTACAAGCTTCAGGGAGCAAAGGCAAAGAAAGAAACCACACAATACAAGTGACTGGTGTCATGGTTTGGATCTTGGAAAGGCTAGGCTCAGTGCTGAAGGCTTGGTTTCCAGGGAGCAGTGTTCAAAGGTGGGGCTTTTGGAAGATGATTGGATCGAGGGCTCTGACCTCCTGGATTTATTGATGGATTCATCATGTAATGGCATTACTGGAAGGTGGTGGGAAGTCTTTAACATGGGTCCTCGTGAAGGAAATGGGCCACTAGAAATGTGACCTGAAAGAATAGAACTTATTCCTGGACCTTCCTCGCTGGCTCTCACTTATTCCTGGTAGTCATGAGGTGAAGAGGTCTGATCTCTAACATATGCTGCCTGCATGCTGTTCTACCAAACAACAGCCTAAAACAATGGAGGGAGTAGATCATAGACTAGAATCTCCGAAGCTGTTAGAACAGAGTAGCAATTGTGGCAGAGATACTTAGGTATTTGCAGAGAAATGACTGCTACTGTCAAAACTCTAAGAAAGAAAGTGTCTCCTACCTGAAATTCTATACTCATCTATATCATCAAATAACTCTAAGTATATGATCAAGACATTTATTATTTCCAATAGTTGTTTTTCTAGGAATCCTTACTAAGGAAGCTACATAAGGATATGTTCAGCAAAATGAAGGCATATAACAAAAACGAAGACAGGAGATGAACAACTGTCTAGAGTGAAGTGAATTCCAGGGTAAGAATCAATGAAAACAAACTAGCAAGTCTGATGTCTTTTGGCAAATGTAGATTTATTCTGTCACAGTGTTTGAGGGAAAATTCAAAGGTACACAAAGACAAAAAGAAAACAAACAAGCAAAAAAAAAAAAAAAAAAAAACAAAAAAAACTTCAAGAGTCTTCAGTACCAGAGGAAAAAAACAGGCATGAAAAGAAACATAACACTAGGCTTAGCTTTTAACATTTTATACAGTTATAATAATGTTAAATATGTAAAACTAGTTGAATCAAACACTGAAATAAATATGAGGGGAAAATGAGAAAACATATGTAACATTAATATCTGAATCTTTTCCCCCAATAATTGGAAATAAATATCCCTCCCCCAGTGCAGCAGTGCATATACAGCATTTGAAAATGTGAGTCACAAAGTACAAGCCTGGAATCTCAGCATCCAGAGACTGAGGCAAGAGTTCAGTCCAGGCTGGGCTATGTAAGAAGACCCTACCTCAGAGAAATCAGAATTTATTATCTCTGAGGAGTAGGGCAATGTGAACTTGACGTACAAGGTCTGGGGCAATGGCTCAGAGAGTCACAGCACTGCTGTAGAAGTGTGAGGACCTGAGTCTGATCTCCAGTACTCATGTAACAAGCCAGGCATGATCTGTAACCCCAGAGCTGAGGACAGAGGAAACAGGATGATCAAAACTGTGAGCCCAAGGTCCAATGAGACCCCGTCTCAAGAAAATAATCCAGAAGAGTGACCTGACATCTTCCTCTGGCCTCCATGAATGCACATATACACACTCACACAGAAAACCTAAATACATACATTACCTTAATAGAAAACATTAAATCCAAACTAAAAATAATGCAGTTTTAAAGATGAAGGTCAATACTGATTAGTGAGAACATCTATAACACTGGGTCAATTCATTCTTTTTCTTTACCTCCCACTAATAGTAAGTGGTAATTTTCTGTTCCTCTGGTTCTTTCTTTTGTTTACCTGGGCTTTTTGGTGGGGGGTTCGCCATCACTGAAGAATCCAAAAATCTCGTCTATATCAGAGGCCTGGCTCCCTGTAGAAGCCATCCAGTTTCTAAAATAGATTAAACACCATGTACCATGATTAGATCTGTAAAGTATATAATTTACAATAGCACATACATTAAGCAGTTTGAATAAACCATGTACTCTTTAAAGGCATTGTGGAAATATTCTCTGTTTAACAGAAATCCATTAATTCAGGAGCACTCCAAACTTAAGGAAGTATATTAGCCTACAGGAAGTAGCCTCAAATTTATAGGACTTTGGTGCTATATACTGCCATTTTGCTGTTCTATTCCTAACAGCTTCTCTCATCAATCACCCAAAACAAAAACACCAGAAACAAATTATCAATATCAACTCATATAAGTTATTAGTTGTTACTTTATAGAGCTTAAGAAATACCTGTGATAGGTCCCCAGAGGGCGCAGAAAGGTAGCAAGATCCAAGGAGATAAACCACCCCTCCCATCTCAGTCAAGGCCCAGGTGAAACCTCAGAGGAAGTGGGGAGATGAGCAAGAGTGCTGGTTCTGTGGTGAGCCTGACAAATCAGCGCCAGTGTGAAGGAGACAGATACTGAGGATACTCAACACCTACCAAAGTAGAAGTTCAGAGGCTCCTGAGAGCTCATCACTGAAGTAGACTTAAAACTCACCAAGGCTCAGAGAGTTTTGTGGAAGAGAGGGCGGAAAGATTGTAAGAGCCACAGGTTGGGATGTCATGCCCAGGGGCACTGCCTCCCTCGAAATAACTGACTGCTGCTTCCACAACGCTATGGGGAATACCAGGAAACTAATGAGGAGGATGCCCAGCAGAATGGTGGCAGGGAGGAGGGAAAAGATGGCACCAACACATGATGTATCCACCCAAAGCACATTTTTAATTAAAAAAAAAAAAAAGAAATACTTGGGATACCTTTTCCACATGAGTTTGGGAATTACATATATAAAAATAACCCATGGAGAAGTATGCCAATAGCTTCCAATTATCCATTTACATTTGCCTAAAGAAATCTCTGCGTCAAGAAGAGAATAAGCAGGACTGAAGAGATGGTTCAGTGGTTAAAGACATTTGCTTTCAAAGACTAGTGGTCCTAGGTTCAATTCCTCGGTACCCACGTAAAAGCCAGATGCAAAAAGGGGCACATGCGTCTGGAATTTGTTTGCAGTGACAGGAAACCCTGGCATGTCCATATTCACTCTCTCAAATAACCAATAAATAAAATACTTTTTAAGTGAAGAGGTGTGCATACCAAGAAACAGAGCTTAATTAATTTGCAAGAAGAGAAAAAAAATGAATATGAATAAATGAATGAGAAGGGGTATGCCAGGGCCTCTTGCCACTGCAAAAGAATTCCTGATGCGTGTGCCTGGCTTTACATGGGTACTGGGGAATAGAACCTGGGCTGTGGGGCTTTGCAAGCAATGCACCTTTAACCATTCAGACATTTCTCCAGCTCCAAAACTTTTTCTTCTCCAAATTTTATTTATGGGGGGGGGACAGATCGAGAGAATGGGCCTCTAGCCACTGCAAATGAACTCTAGACGCTTGTGCCACCCTGTGCATCAGCTTTTATGTGGGTACAGGGGAACTGAACATGAGTCCTTAGGCTTTGTAGGCAAGTGCATTAACCACTAAGCCATCTCCCCAGTACCCCAAATATTTTTTTCGAGGTAGGGTTTCATTATAGTCCAGGCTGACCTTGGAATTCACTATGTAGTCTCAGGGTTCCAGGCTTGGAACTCACAGTGATCCTCCTTCCTCTGCCTCTGGAGTGTTAGTGAGTGTGCTCAGCCTAAAAATATATTTTTTAAAGAATGGAATAAGCACTACTAATTTGCTCATTGTTAAGACATTCCTGGTTACTCAGCAACTGTATCCTCACAGGCAGCAGACATGACTAGAGATAAACATGGACTTTTAGATCCAGTCACTGGGATAAGGTAGAAAAATCTATTTATTTACTTTGGATTTTCAAGGTAGGGTCTCACCCTAGCCCAGGCTGACCTGGAATTCACTATGGAGTACCAGGCTGACCTTGAACTCATAGCAATCCTTCTACCTCTGACTCCTGAGTGCTGGGATTAAAGCCATGAGCCACCACACCTGACTAAGGATAGAGAAATAAACAAGCAAAAATGTATGAAAAGGGGGTTGGAGAGATGGCTTAGCGGTTAAGGCATTTGCCCACAAAGCCAAAGGATCCTGGTTCAACTCTCCAGGACCTACGTAAGCCAGATGCACAAGGGGGCACATGCACCTGGAGTTTGTCTGCAGCAGCTGGAGGCCCTGGTGTGCCCATTCTCTCTCTCTCTCCCCCTGCCTCTTTCTCTCTCAAATAAATAAATTAGGGGGAAAAAAAAAAGAGTTAAAAAATGTATGGAAGGGGCTGCAGAGATGGCTCAGCAATTAAGGCTTTTGTTTGCCTGCAAAACCTAATGACCCAGGTTTGATTACCCAGCACCCACATAAAGCCAAATGCACAAAGGGGCACATGCATCTGGAATTTGTTTGCAGTTACTGGAGGTCCTGGTGTGTCTATTCTCTCTGCCTGTAAATAAATAAAGTATTTTTAAAAATACACGAAAGGCAACTATGTTATAACTAGCAAAAGAATTACTACATATCAGAATAGGAATTACAAAGGGAAGTTTTAACTGCTCAAAACTTTAGTAAAATTGTGAAATTCAAGGACTAACAATAATATTTTAAATAGACAATATAGAAGATAACATATACAACTAGTTTTGGATATTTTATCATGCTCTACTGTTAGTATTCAAAAGGAACCAAGTTATTAATGATTGTAAATTTACGGTTGGAGAGGTGGCTTAGCAGGTAAGGTGCTTGCCTGCAAAGCTAAAGGACCCAGGTTCCATTCCCCTGCACCCATGTAAGCCACCAGATGCACAAGATGGAAATGCATCTGGGGTTCATTTGCAGTGGCTGAATGCCTTGGCGTGCCTCTTATCTCTCTGTCTCTCTCTGCCTCTGTATCTCTCAAAAAAATAAATAAAAATAAAATATTTTTAAAAGAAGAAAAAGAAAATTTACTCCTAGGAATATTTTCTCCTTTATTAAATCATGAAGTGTGTTGAATTATTATTTTTTTCTGGTAAACACGGCTCTATTTCTTACTCCTGTTTTCTATCTCACATGCTATAATCTTTGTTTGATATCAGTCATTAGGCAAATGAGAATCATAAAATCACAAAACTTGGAAAACATAATGGTATATCCATAACCCCACAGTTAATATTGATAACCTCACTATAACAAGGACGGGAGGGGGTGGGAATGTAAGAGTGTAACATGATGGGACTATGACCAATATGTAATATGTTCATACAGTAAAGTTCTCACTTAAAATAAAAAGATAGCCAGATATCACTTATGTCTTTATGGAGGCATGAACATCCCCTGATTAGATAGTATTAAAAAAATGTTAAGTCTTACTAAAATACCATTTTTTTCAAGCCTCTTATATTTTAAATGGCCATCATTTTCAGACAGTATACAGGACCATAAAGGTGAGGTGGCCAACAAATTCTTGATTGTGAGAATGAATGGAGCAATAGAGGAAAAAGGAGATGGGTACAGGGAATCCAGGGATTAAAGCAGATTTAAGAGACATATCAGAACTGGGCATGGTGGCACACACCTTTAATACTAGCACTTGGGGAGGCAAAGATAGGAGCATCTCCTTGAATTCGAGGCCAGCCTGGGAATACAGAGTGAGTTCCAGGTCAGCCTGGGCTAGTGTGAGACCACACCTTGAAAAAAACAAAAACTGAGACATATCAGTCCACTGTAATTTATGATATTGTTGAATGCTATTAAAGCCTTTAAAATATAAGAAAAACTTGTATTTGAATGGGTATTTGACATTAAAGCTATAGACTTTGGTGTGACTAACAATAAATGGAGTGAAAATTTTAAAGATTAAAAAAAAATAGAAAGCACCAACTTTCTAGCAAATAAGTTTTACTTGAAAAATTCTGTGTAATGCTCAACAGCTATGTGAAAACTAGGCACTGCCAAGACACATACTCATGAAGTCCACTCAATTTAGAAGACAGGTGAACTAAATTCTCTGGCTGTGAGCACTATTTGTTATGTCCTCCTTACCACCACTGACCACCCACAAGAATTCTAGGTCAGTCCTATCATTTTCTCTGGAAAATATGCACTGTCACTTTCCCATGTTCTTGTTCTAACCAATGGCTAATTCCTGATGTCTACAATTTAGTGCTGGGCTTCCTTTTTTTCTTTACAAATGCCACAGTTCTGGAGGTCCATTTAGATGTGGTAGGTTCAGAAAATTAAACATGGCTAACAGCACTTGACTGCAATGTTTTAGATGCTATATTTTTAAAGGTTTACAGAGATTTAAAAAAATATATTTTTATTTATTTATTTGACAGAGAAAGAGGGAGAGGGAGAGGGCAAGAAAGGGGTGCCAGGGCCTCCAGCCACCGCAAACAAACTCCAGATGTGTGTGATCCCTTGTGTATCTGGCTAACATGGGTCCTTGGGAATCGAACCTGAGTCCTGTGGCTTTGCAGGCAAATGCTTTAACTGCTAAGCCATCCTTCCAGTCCCCAAGGTTTACAGAGATTTTACTAGATTAAGAGAAGGGGGACTGGAGAGATGGCTTGGCAGTTAAGGCACTTGCCTGTGATGCCTAAGGACTCAGGTTTGATTCCCCAGGACCTATGAAAAGACAGATGCACAAGGTAGCACATGCATCTGGAGTTCATTTGCAATGACTAGAGGCCCTGGAATGCCTATTCTCTCTCTCTCAAATAAATAAATAAACAATTTTAAAAAGAGAAGGAAAGAGGAGCAAGTATAGAAAGTTCTTGTTCATGAGAAAGTACAAGGTAAGCCTACTTAAAGAACGGAATTGGGGTCATATATAGGTTTGAAATGGGGAATGAACTAACCAGCCCTGAAGCCAAGTTTTGGGGGCTGAACTAACCATTAGGTTCTATTATTATTATTTTAATTTGAAAGGGCGAGAAAGCAGCAGAGAGAGAAAGAGAGAATAGGTGTGCCAGGGCCTCCAGCTGCTGCAAACAAACTCCAGATGTTTGCACCGCCTTGTACAGCTGGCTTATGTGGGTTCTGGGGACTTGAACCTGGGTCCTTTGGCTTTGCAGGCAAGTGCCTTAACCTCTACGCCATCTCTCCAGCTCATAACCATTAAGTTTTATTATTTTTAATAACTTACTTTCCTTTTTATTTTATTTGTGTGTGTGTGAGAGAGAGAGAATATGGGTGCTCCAGACAGATGTACCACCTTGTGTATCTGGCTTACAAAAGTCCTGGGGAACTGAACCTGGGTCCTTTGGCTTTGCTGACAAATGCCTTAACCATTAAGCAATCTCTCCAGCCCAGTAGGTTCTATTATTAATGAACCCAATGAAAAGTAATTCTGTATGTCCATACAAGACCTGATCATATACTCATTCTGTGTTTTCTTTTAAAAAATTATTTATTTAGATATATATACACACACACTGTATGTGTGTATGGGTGCACCAGGGCTTCTTGCTGCTATAAACAAATACCAGAAGCTCGCACTATTTTTGCATCTGGAAAGTGGTTTAGAAATTGAACTGGACCTGCAGCCTTTGCAAGCAAGCACCTCTAACTGCTGAGCCATCTTTCCACTCCTTCTCATCCTGCTTTCTTTTTTAATTTAATTTTTGGTTTTTCAAATTAGGGTCTCACTCTAGCCGAGGCTTGACCTGGAATTCACTATATAGTCTCAGGCTGGGCTCAAACTCTCAGCAATTCTCCTAGCTCAGCCTCCCATCCTTTCTAACAAAGTAGGATCTTGCTTTCAGTCTAGGAAAAAAACAAAAACAAACAAAAAAAAAAAACTTTCACCAAAGAGGACTGGTGCTACGTCCACGGCGACCTCGCCTGTGTAGCAAGCAGAAATGCTTCTGCACTGGAAGAGAGCTGAGGACAGAGGGCCAGCACTCCTCGGAGGGATGCCCCCGGTGACCCCTTGGCAGTCAGTTACTGTAAAGGTTCCTGCTGCCCATGAAGTCACGACGACCTAATTGCTGGCGCCAATGCTGTTTCTTTCCTGCTTTCTTCTAGCTGTTTGTCTAAGAACAGCTAATTCAACACTTATTAGTAATCATGCACGCAATCAGAGTACAAGAAACAATCTAAGTATTGAATGTGCCCCTCCTATGATTAGGGCAATGGAGAGAATGTATAACTCTACTAGGAATAAAAAATTAACTCTAGAACAGTTTTTAGATGGTGTAAAGTAAAAACAGCTTATGATGTTTGAGAACGATACTGAGCCTGAGAATATGAAAGTAGAAATGTTGATCGGTAGTGTTCATAAGAAACATGACAGTTCTGTAGAAAAGGAGTTACAAAACTTAGACATTCCCACCAGGAAACTTCCTGGGGGATATGTTCAGTACTTGATCAAGGGCAGATGGTGGACTCCTAGAGCTGGAATCTACTTAGTTCCACTCCCCTATGAGGGAGGATATGATGAATTCGGTAATAGATGGGTGAATTATGAAGTAAAAAGGAGGCTATGGCATTCTCTTCCATTTACGGGAACGCTTAACAAGGAAGCGTAAGCCTTGGTGTTTATACAGTCCTTGGGGTATAAGAAATAAGTAACCTGTTATTCACCTTACACCTAGTTTCTGTTTGTATAATGTTGTGGTCAATGATACAAGACGCCCTTCTTAAAAAATGGGTACAGTTCCTGCCTGATCAACATTACATGTATGCTTACAATAGAACAATACTCAAGATTGTTTAGATTAATGATTTCTGAGATCACTTGTTGGCTTGCTAAGTTTCTCTGTTCAATCTGTATAAAATCTTCATGAAACCTTCAGTAAATTGCAGCAGCATATTCTACCTAGAGTGTGTCTGTCTGTCATTTCCTCGCCGAATCCCGAGTTCTCCCTGAGCCTTCGCCCTTGTTCTCCCTCGGTCCTGATCTCCCCGAGAGTCAGTCCGCGGCAGGTGGCGCCCCGAACAGGGACCTGAAGGACAGGTAAGCTTTCTTTCTTTCTTTCCTCAGAACTTAGGATCGGCTCTCACCAGGGAACTGCAGTCCCGCCGGTAAAGGATCACCGGTTAAGAGTGAGTAATCACAAGGAAATCATGGGGCATTCAATGAGTAGAAATGAAAAGATGTTGGGGGTCATGGTACAGCGCATGTTGGCAAAAAATGGGTTTAATGTGTCCACAAAAGTTTTAGAAGAATTTATGCTTTTCTTATATCTAGAGGAGGCTATCAACAGGATGCTTCCTCCATCAGAAGGAACTAATCTTCTCCTTAAACAATTGGCTTGGGAAAATGCTAATGCGCTGTGCCAGGATTTAATGAGAAAGACAGGACAAATACAAGATTACATTAAAGCCTGTTTGGATGCCTCACCAGCGGTGGTACAGGGAATGGCCTACGCTGCAGCCATGAAGGGACAGAGATTCAGCGCCTATGTAAAAAAGACTTATGGGGGAGGAAAAGCCTCCCCACAAGGACCTGGTCCTATATGTTTTAAATGTAATAAGACAGGACATCTGCAGAAGGACTGCAGACAACAAAGTTCAGGCCCTAATAACAAGGGACCTGCTCCTGGATTATGTCCCAGGTGCAAGAAAGGAAAGCATTGGAAAAATGAATGTAAGTCTAAGTTCCATAAGGATGGGACCTCCCTGAATGGGGAAGAAAAAAAGGAAAATGAGTCAAAAAACTAGGAGGAAGGCAAGCTCCTAGCCCAGAACAAAAGGGAGCTCCCCCTCAAGAGCAGAAGGAATTAAAATTAAATCCTCTTGCTCCAGAGTTTACTATTCAACTTAAAAAAAAAAACAACTCCAACAATGTTACCAAAAGTACTTTAAAAAGAGTTGCTGACCGGTTCCTAAAAAAGGACCAAATATCTTAATAACCTCGGGAGGAGGATATGCTTGTATTTTCCCACAGGATGCGGACTCTCCCATCTGGATCCCTGACAGGCTCGTCCGGCCACACTTTACGCAGGCGCAGGAGACAGCTAAAGAGGAACAACAAACAGCTACTCCGACAGATGGAGAAACTGAAACTGAAAACGACACGGGGACATAATTTGACATGGACAAAGATAAGAACTCTCACTCGAGAAGCAAAAGAATTAATAATCAGCCAGGGAAAACCCCTGACTGCTTACATGTATTTTGTGGCATTTTTTGTCTCTGCTCTCCGCGCCGGCTGAAGTTCAGGAAATTCCCTATTGGACATATGTTCCTAGCCCCCCTTTTGTTACAGCCTGTGGGTTGGTTGGATCAGGAGCCTATTAAAATCTTAACCAATGATTCTATGCGCATAGGCGGAACTCAAGACTCGGAAGTCAGACTGAGTACCTCCTCTTTTATTAACTTTGAGGGCAGAGCAGATTCTTTACCAATCTGCCTTGTGCTCCAAGGGGGAGGGGTACCAGTAGGCTGTTTGCGCACCAGCTATCGGACGTTCCTAACGGACGCTCCGGATAGAACAGATCGTGGTAAGAGATGGATGTGGGTTCTACAAATACAGACTTTAGGTTTTCCTAATTATAATGAGACACATCAACAAGTTACAGAATTGCCTTTACCATCCTGTATATTAAAATATAGAGACAGGAATCAGTATTGGGACTCTTCTCTCACAAAATATCCTGCTTGGTTAACTTGTGGCTTCCCGAATGCTGCTACATATTATAATCCAAAAAGCTCTGATGTTAAAATATGGGATTATTCTGCTTCCTCAGGGGAAGGCAAATATGAGAACTATATTAAAAATAATAAGGATAAATTTAATGGGTTTGAATTAGGAGATATGCTAGGGGAAAAAATAAAAAGATGGTTTTCTCAAGGCTATGTGGAACCAACCTGGGTAGCCACAGAAGGAAATATATCTAGAACTCATTCAGATTTATTCAGGTTGGTTGCTGCTGCAAATATGCTTCTTGAAAGACAGCCTAACACTACAAAACCTATACCTTATGGGCTTAAAGCTTGTGCTGCTTATCCTAATGCTCTATTGATTGCTCAACAAAATTTTGTTAATATTACTAAAGTAGGAAAATCTTATCAAATTCATTGTTATTCTTGTAAACTTACTAATTGTATCTCCTCAGGAGACACTAAGAATTTAGGAGTAATGCTCATTGTTAGACGGCCTCCTTATGTGATGTTGCCAGTAGAATTAGGTGATGATCCTTGGTATGATAATTCTGCTCTTCAAGTGTTAAAAACATTTAATGCACTATTGCGGCCAAAGAGGTTTGTTGCTGCTTTGATTCTTGGTATCGCAGCTTTAATTTTGATACTCACCACTTTCGCTATTGCTACTACAGCATTAATAGAGGAAATCCATACAGCTCATTATGTTAATGCTTTAAATAAAAACATTACTTCCGCCCTGATGGAACAGGCTGCCATAGATACTAAATTAGAAGCAAAAATAAATATTCTCGAGGAAGTAGTTCTGGCTCTAGGACAAGACCTAGCTAATTTAAAAACTACATTATCTACTAGGTGTCATGCTAGTTTTCAGTCAATTTGTGTTACACCTCTTCCATATAACTCATCAGAAACATGGGATAAGGTAAAGGCTCATTTGCAAGGAGTATGGAAGGATAATGATGTTACTCATGATATAGATACATTACAAAAAGATATTTCTGCCATTAGTCAGTCTCATCTACAAATGGGAGGTTTAAAAACCTTAGCTAGGGATTTAGAACAGCGAGTTCGCTCTCTTAATCCTCTAGATTGGATTCAATACTTTGTTTTGATTGGCGTGCTGCTTTTATTAATACTTTTAGTGGTCTTTCTGTTTCCTATTCTTCTTAAATGCCTTTTCAGCACTGTGGCTGCCGTGAAACAGGAAGTCTTTGAGCTTCATTTTAAAAACAAAAAAGGGGGAACTGCTACGTCCACGGCGACCTCGCCTGTGTAGCAAGCAGAAATGCTTCTGCACTGGAAGAGAGCTGAGGACAGAGGGCCAGCACTCCTCGGAGGGATGCCCCCGGTGACCCCTTGGCAGTCAGTTACTGTAAAGGTTCCTGCTGCCCATGAAGTCACGACGACCTAATTGCTGGCGCCAATGCTGTTTCTTTCCTGCTTTCTTCTAGCTGTTTGTCTAAGAACAGCTAATTCAACACTTATTAGTAATCATGCACGCAATCAGAGTACAAGAAACAATCTAAGTATTGAATGTGCCCCTCCTATGATTAGGGCAATGGAGAGAATGTATAACTCTACTAGGAATAAAAAATTAACTCTAGAACAGTTTTTAGATGGTGTAAAGTAAAAACAGCTTATGATGTTTGAGAACGATACTGAGCCTGAGAATATGAAAGTAGAAATGTTGATCGGTAGTGTTCATAAGAAACATGACAGTTCTGTAGAAAAGGAGTTACAAAACTTAGACATTCCCACCAGGAAACTTCCTGGGGGATATGTTCAGTACTTGATCAAGGGCAGATGGTGGACTCCTAGAGCTGGAATCTACTTAGTTCCACTCCCCTATGAGGGAGGATATGATGAATTCGGTAATAGATGGGTGAATTATGAAGTAAAAAGGAGGCTATGGCATTCTCTTCCATTTACGGGAACGCTTAACAAGGAAGCGTAAGCCTTGGTGTTTATACAGTCCTTGGGGTATAAGAAATAAGTAACCTGTTATTCACCTTACACCTAGTTTCTGTTTGTATAATGTTGTGGTCAATGATACAAGACGCCCTTCTTAAAAAATGGGTACAGTTCCTGCCTGATCAACATTACATGTATGCTTACAATAGAACAATACTCAAGATTGTTTAGATTAATGATTTCTGAGATCACTTGTTGGCTTGCTAAGTTTCTCTGTTCAATCTGTATAAAATCTTCATGAAACCTTCAGTAAATTGCAGCAGCATATTCTACCTAGAGTGTGTCTGTCTGTCATTTCCTCGCCGAATCCCGAGTTCTCCCTGAGCCTTCGCCCTTGTTCTCCCTCGGTCCTGATCTCCCCGAGAGTCAGTCCGCGGCAGACTGGGGAAATTGTTCAGTGGCTAAAGGTGCTTGCTTGCCAAAACTGCCAGCCTGGGTTGGCCTGGGTTTGATTCCCCAGTGCCCACGTACAGCTAAATGCACAAAGTGGCACACATGCATCTGAAGTTACAGTAGCAAGAGGCTCTGAGGTACCCATTCTCTCTCTCCCTCCCCCTCCTCTCTCAGCTTGCAAGTAAAGAGATAAAATAAAAGATGTGGGCTGGAGAGATGGCTTAGCGGTTAAGCGCTTGCCTGTGAAGCCTAAGGACCCCGGTTCGAGGCTCAGTTCCTCAGTTCCCCAGGTCCCACGTT
The DNA here is from genome assembly GCF_020740685.1 of Jaculus jaculus. Taxonomy (NCBI): domain Eukaryota; kingdom Metazoa; phylum Chordata; class Mammalia; order Rodentia; family Dipodidae; genus Jaculus; species Jaculus jaculus. The sequence goes on from NC_059104.1 coordinate 86,100,423, forward strand.
AGCCAGATGCACAAGGGGGCGCACACGTCTGGAGTTCGTTTGCAGAGGCTGGAAGCCCTGGTGCGCCCATTCTCTCTCTCTCCCTCTATCTGTCCTTCTCTCTGTGTCTGTCTCTCTCAAATAAATAAATAAATAAAAATTAAAAAAAATAAAATAAAAGATGTTTCATATGACAATATCTCACAAGTATATCCCAGTGGCATATCATATTACGTAAATCATATTTATCCTTTCTAGAATATTGCTTCCAGAAAAACATCTATCTTAGCATTTATCCTAAACAGTATGTATTCTTGCTAAAAAGAGCATCAGGGTTAACTACAGAAACGTGACACAGAATTCCCAACATTCATCAATTGACTAGTCCACCCATGACCACTGAATCCTATTTCAATAGGCTCTGCTAGGAATAGCTGAAGGAAAATGCTTTCCTGCCACAAGAAAACCAAACCATTACCTAAGGTAGCTTCTTCATTATTCATGACTGCTAAGGCTAACAAGAGTGCAGCAAAATAAAAAGTCAAATACTTGGTAAATGCCCAGAAAAGTAACAGCAAAGCCATTAACAAAAATTTTCAGGCCCAAATCCTCATATAAGCCAGAACACTTATCCAGGTATGTTAGCTCAGATCTAAAACCCCAGTCTTGAGTGTATAGCAAGTTTGAGGTCAGCGTGGCCACTTAGACCCGATCGCAACAAAACCAAAAAGGACAGAACATTTATTGCTCTAAAACCTGTCTCTGGCAGAAAATAGAATGCTAGGAGGAAAAAAAATTAAGATGATTTTCTAGGAAAAACTGAGTAATAAATGGCTCTTCTCTCCGCTTAGGACTGAGTGAAGTCCTCTTTCTCACCTATGTGTCTCTCTCTCAGGCTTCAAGCAAGTACCATGCTACAAGGAAACTGGAATACACTGCGGAAGACTGGCAGGTGGAGGAAGACAGGTGGAGAGAGAAAGTTTAATTTTTTTCAGCATTTTTGCCAGTAAATAAAAGATCTACAAGTGATATGCTTGAGTGTGGAACATTTCTGACTTTCCAAAAAAAGAAACAACAACAACAACAAAAAACCCCACAGTTCATAGCAAGCTTTCCCTTCTGTGTGTAAAAATGAAAGTGACTGGAATGAAGAGCAGCCCATTTTTGTAGCATGAACACAAAAATGGTTAAATCTAGTCCTCTGATGAATGAGAAGAAACCAGACCACTATAACCGTGGATTGTGGACTAATTCCATCCCATCTGGTTTTTAGCAGCTGGATTGGGGGGGGGGGGATACTCAGTATATGGTACTACAAAAAGGTCCTTAGTAAGCTTGTTGACAGTGAACAAACTGGGTAAGATATTTTGCTTGGATAGTTGACTAACTCAGTTCATAATGTAGACTGCAGCCTTTTCTCAACACACAAAGTAAGCTGTTTCATCCTTTCAAGACCCATGCACAGACAGGAATGATGTCTAGCTGTGCACGAATTTCATTCTTCTCTGCAACCTAGGTTTGAAATATATCCTCTACCCATGGCTAACTTACTCCCCCTATTATTCTCAAGTGTGCCTGATACCCTTGACCTTCTGTCAGATGAGATCTGTATAAAATTCATTTCTTGAAAACCTGCTGAGTCACTGATAACAGACTAGCTACACTGATGTTATTTATTCTTGGTGTTTTACCAGCAAACAACTATCAATATTTGAATAATGTGAAAAGAGCCTTATCAGAAGTAGGGTTTCTGAAAGACCTTAAGAACTGTGAGGAATAAGTAACAGTTGGGCATTGTGATGTTATAGGTGCTATTCTGATATCACAGTAAAAAACTGTGATGTAACAATGGAGCACTGTGATGTCACAGCAGGACACTGATATCATAGTGTGGCATTGTGCTATGACACTGGGACATTGTGATGTTACAGCTAAGCATTCCGATGTGACAGTAGGGTGTTCTGATGTGGCAGTGGGGCATTCTGATGTTACACAGAGTCCTTGAACGTCACAGTGTGGCACCATGATGTGGTAGTAAGGTGTTACAGTAGGGATAACTCCAAATTCTAATAAGTAAGTTAACTCAAGTCCTCAAATAAGTCATACTTATATTTCCAGCTCATAAGCTTAGATGCACTTTTTATCAGTTATTTTCTATTATAAAGCCAGAGTAACATCATGCATAAGGAACAAAATTGTTTCAGGAAGGAATAACTGAACATCTTAATTACAATCCTGTTTAAATTACAAGTTGGTGACTAGAGGTAATGACTTTACCAATAACAACTTCTTTCTTTTTTAGTGTTTCTTCTCCTATGAAGCTTATGAGAAGATATATCCTGAAAACAATGACATACGTTGCTAAGAAAGGAGTCTTAAAATATATAATCTAAATAGTTCTAAGTAGTTCTATCTTATAAACAATTTCATCACATAATTATTCACTAAAAACTAAGTTAGTGCTGAGGACACTTGCCAAATTAAGAAAAGAAAAACAAAGAAAGGAAGGAAAGAAAGAGGAATGGAGGAGGAAAAAGAATGAAATGAAGGGAAGCAAAGGAGGAAAAAAAAAAATCAATCTTAAAAATTTTAAGACTTATAACCCTAGATGCATGTGCTACTTTGTGCATCAGACTTTGTGTGGGTACTGGGGAGTCGAACCCGGGAAGTCAGACTTTGCAAGCAAGTGCTTTTCACTACAGAACCATCTCTCCAGCTCTAGAAATCAATCTTTAAGGGCAAGAGTTTATGTTCTAATGGGGAGATTATAGGCTCTAGGATGGAAGGTACCAGCTACTGTTGTTTGGCTAAATGGTTATGTTGTACCTATAAAACTGCTTTCTAAATATTTATGTCCATGCCCACAGATTATTGCTGCTCTCACCTTGTCAGAGAAGCTTCTTTTTGTATTTGGCAGTGACTACTGAGGAAACTCAAAACTCATCAAACTGTCAAGAATAAGTGACTATGCAGTGCCCAGAGATTAACCCCATCCCTCTCATTCACAGGTTATTCTAGATTCTGTTTAGTTGACATTGTATAAATTGTCACAGTTGGGAAAATCCTTTAAGAAAAACCAAAATGGCTAGGAAAGTATAACTCACCTAATTTTCAGCCCTTTTCACTTCTTGAGGATTTATGACTTAACTAGTAATGAAAATTACAAAATTAAAATTTGGAAAACTGAAAAAGCCACATTTTGATGACATGAAGCCTGGCAAATTTCCTTTTCTATTTATTTATTAACTTTTTGAAATTGACAACTTCCATAATTACAGACAATAAAGCCCTTCCCTCCCCTACTTTCCCCATCACATATCCACCCTCCATCATATCCCCTCACCCTTTCAATTAAGTCTCTTTTATTTTGATATCATCATCTTTTCCTCCTAAGACTCCTAAGGGTCTTGTGTAGTAGGCACTGCAAGGTCATGGATAATGAGGCCCAATGTGTATCAGGAAGACTGAACTGTAAGCAGTTCTACCCTGCCTTTGGCTCTTACAATCTTTCCACCACCAATTTCACAATGGATCCTGAGCCATGGAAGGTGTGATAGAGATGGTTCAGTGCTGAGCATTCCTCTGTCACTTCTCAGCACTATGGTGGCTTCTGAGTCATTCCAGTGGCCAACAAAGACTGGCAAATTTTATGATTAAATTCCCACATAGCTAGGTGTGGTAGCACATACCTTTAATTTCAGCACTTGGGAGGCTGGGATAAGAGGATCAGTCTGGGCTACACAGCAAGACCTTGTCTCCAACAACCAAAGCCAAAAGCTCCCATCACTCTGTAGTGATTGAGTTCACTGCTAGCACCAACAGAAACACCTTAAAGGTCCTTGCATAATCATCTTGAAATCCAAACCCCATTAATAGCCAAACCAAAAGTAGAGCAAAGATACAAAGTGGATGTTTTACACTTATTCTTAGAATTAACTGAAAGGAAAGTAAATCAAGTGTTGTACAACATTAAGATAGAAACAGCCAGGTCCAACTTATTATAAGATTATTTTTGAAATCATGTTCAACTGCATATATTATCTTTCAATTTTATCTTTGAGACAGGGTCTCATGTCTCAGGCTGACCTCAAACTCTCTGTAGCTGAGGATATCCTTGAACTTCTAATTTACCTGTCTCTACTTCCCAGGTGCTAGGATTACAGGATTGAGCTACAACACCCAGCTTTCAAATGTGTAATATTTTAGATATGATTGATATAATGGGAACCTATCATAGGTTCTCAATTATGTATGAAACCCCACTACCATTATACTCAAAGGATTTTAAGAAGGAGCTTATTTGAATGCATTTTTTCCTTTTCATTTTTTAAAAAGTCACTGTGTACATTTTTATTATTTGTTTTTTGTTTTTTTTTTTTTTCTTTTGGTTTTTCAAGGTAGGGTCTTACTCTGGTCCAGGCTGACCTGGAATTCACTAGTAGTCTCAGGGTGGCCTCAAATTCCAGTGATCCTCCTACTCCTGCCTCCCAAGTGCTGTGATTAAAAGTGTGTGCCACTACACTGGCTGCTATCATTTGGTTTTTCGAGGTAGGGTCTCACTCTAGCCCAGGCTGATCTGGAATTCACTCTGTATTCTCAGGGTGGCCTCAAACTCAGTGATCCACCTACCTCGCCTCCCAAGTGCTAGGATTAAAGACGAACACTACCACTCCCAGGTACCTTTTCATTTTTCATTCAACGGTTTTAGATTTCCATTAATGCTAGGTTCCCAACCTTCCTGCCTAGAATGCAATGGCACTGGAGGCCCCCAAATGAATTACAAGTCCTTTTTAAGAAAAAGAGGAGGAAAGGTCATCCAGGCATGGTGGCATAAACCTATAATCCCAACACTAAGAAGCTGAAGCAGGTTCTCAAATTCGAGGCCAGCCTGGGCTTCGTACTGAAACTCTATCTCCAAAAAGTCAAAAAGAAAAGGAGTAGAACTCTGGATTTGGAGGTGATCTCTCTACCGTTCTGCCTAGTGGGGAGAAAGGACTTCAATTTCTTAACAGTCCCATTAATTTCCAGTTACATGGACTTGTGCCATTTTCCTTTTTTCCATAAGCAGAAAGTGGAATGCTGTGCCTTAGTAGGTCAAAGACCATGCTTCTAAACATGCTCTTGTAATCTTACCTCAGCTTCAACCTCCTAAAAGTAACCTAGAAACAATGAAAAACAGTTCACAGAATAGCACTTCATCAGAAAACAAGTACAAAATGAGAAGGCAATCAACCAGAAGTTTAAGAAATAAAAGGACAGTCCATTTATAACATAACATTCAGAAGAACATAGGAAACATGAGTCACGGGCCAGGAAGGCTGGAACAGCGCAAGGATAAACACAGCATCATGCAAGCTCCTTTGGAAAGAGCACTGTACTTCTGAAACAAAGATGTTGCTGCATGGGTTCAGCACAGAGCACACTTGATAGGCATACAACCCTGCCAACATTCTACTACTCTGGCCATTGATTAGATCTTATGAAAACAGTGTGATCAAAGTAAGATCAGAAACATGGAACACAGAAAATTTCACCACCTCATCCCAGAAAAATATGGATCACCAAATAAAAATGCTAAAAGGATCTGGTGCTGATGAACTAGAAGAAAAAGAAAAGGGGACATGATAAAACTTACTTTTGGGTATTAAGTATTAAGGTGCTTGCCTGCAAAGCCAAAGATCCAGGCTCAATTTTCAAGGACCCACAGATGCCAGATGCACACGGTGGTGGAGGCTGGAAGCCCTGCCATGCCCATTCTTATCTGCCTGTCTCCTTCTCTCTCTCTTTCTAAAAAAAAAAAAAAGTAAATAAATAAAAATTAAAAAACTTTTTATTTTTGTGGAGGTACCGAGGATTGACTCTACAGCTAGTAGTGCTAGTAGGCAGGCACTCTACTACTTAGTAGCTCTCCTTACTTTTTTTGAGACATGGTCTTACTAAATTGCTAAATCGTCCAGGCTGCCCTTGAACTCACTCTGAAGCTTAGACAGGCTTGAAGTTGTGATCTTTATGGTCCTTTTTTTGTTTTGTTTTTTTGCGGTAGGTTCTCGCTTTAGCGCAGGCTGGCTTGGAGTTCATTATGTAGTCTCAGGGTGGCCTCGAACTCATGGTGATCCTCCTACCTCTGCCTCCTGAGTGCTGGGATTAAAGGTATGCACCACCATGCCTGGCTTTCCTTACGGTTATGAAGTACCTGCAATCACAGGCCTGTGCAGTGAAAATCTGCTATTTAGAGGCTGGAGGGATGGCTTAGTAGTTAGGGTGTTTGTCTGCAAAGCCAAAGGACCCAGGTTCAATTCCCCAAGACCCATGTTAGCCAGATGCACAAGGGGGCACATGTGTCTGGAGTTTGTCTGTAGTGGCTGGAGGGCCTGGCGCACTCATTCTCTCTCTCTCTCTCCCTCTTTTTCTGTTGAATAAATAAATATATTTTAAAAACCCTACTGTTTGATTTGTTTTTGAGATAGGATCTTAAGAAACTCAGGCTAGTTAAACACATAATGTAGCTGAAGATGACTGGTTTCCTGATCCGCCTGCCTCAACTCCCCCAAGTACTGGGATTACATGTATGTGGCACCACCTACTTGGCAAATACTTCTCTTTCTTTTACTCTCTTTCTAATTTCATAGTACTGGGAATTGTATCTAGGGGCCTTGCATATGCTAAGAAACTCCATTCCACCACAGAGATACCAAAGCCTGTTTTAAAAGGCAGTTTCTCAACTAACCCCAACCCTCACCCTGTCTCTAGTCTCTGTTTATCTCAGAAACAAGTGTACTTCGTTGGCCCTTCTGCCATAAACAAACATAACATCAAAAACAAAGTCTTTAAGCTTTCAACATGGAGGTCTATAAATTGAAAAGGGAAAACCTTTGTTGCCCTACTGAAGTCCTGGAGATGGAACTCAAGGTCTTGAACACATGAGGCAAGCACTCTACCACTGAACTACCATAAAATCTTTAGTTTTTCTAAATGCTATGTCTATGAGCATGTGATCCAACTCTGGTTTTTTATTTACTGAAAAAGAGATTAACTGCTCAGCTGCCCTATGAACTGAATTTTAAAAACTTTGCATTACTTTGGAATCACTTAATTTAGGACATGTGTGGGTGTTTAAAGATGTGCTTAAAGATTACCATCTGCAGAACATTCATGAAATAGATTTTCTTTGCCTAATTATTGATTCATTTGGCTATGAACTTTCAAAACTAGCTGAGAAGAAACTCATTTCTAGAAATCTACATTGGTCTCTACATAATTTCTCAAATAGGCCTGTGTACTTGGGCTTAAGGCCTTTCTTTTTCTGCCCTAGATGTTTCTTTTGCCTGGAATGCTCTTTATCCATCTATACACACAAAGGTTTCCAATCCTTTTCTCAAATTACAGCTAATGACTGGATGCAATTGAAGATACACATTCTTCTCTACTTTCTCTTACTGTGCCAACTATATTTATTAGTGATATATAACAACATATGCTTACTATGCTATTATTACTATTTTGCTTACTATTTGTATCTGACATCTCTCATTGGAAAGTAAGTTCCTCAAAGACAGGACCTTCTGTCAGTCTATGAATATTCTGCAGAACAGTGCCTGCACATAGAAAACATTCAAATATGTATCAAAAAACAATCAGACAAAAGATGGTTCACTGGGATTACAAGAAATTTCTTATGAACCAGAAAAAGCATTTCCAATTAAAAGAAGCACTTTGCTAACCAGGCATACTTAAATCTAGGAGTTAGGCACCAACATGCCATCTAAAAAGGGGGTCGGGTTGAAGAGATGACTTATCAGTTAAGGCACTTGTCAGCAAAGCCAAAGGACCCAAGTTTGATTCCCCTGTACCCACATAAAGCCAGATGCACAAGGTGGCACATGTGTGTGGAGTTCATTTGCAGTGGCTAAAGGCCCTAGTGCACCCATTCTTTTCATCTGCCTCTTTCTCTCTTTCTTTCTCTTTTTTTTCTCTTTCTCAAGTAAATAAACAAATACCCAATTGCTTCTTTTAATGCAAGAAAAATCATAAAAAGTTTCTAATAGAACAAATGGGAAAATCGTATACACAAGTAAATTAACATTGAGACTATCGTTCCTCAATTTAACAATGGTCACAAGAATGAATGAAAGTGAAGTGATTCAGCAGGCAAATTTAGGACTTCAGACTTAAGCTTTGAAGACCATCATTTGGCACTAAGTGAATATTATATCTATAAGGCACTTTGATAACTCAAGTTTCAGATACTAAGATGTGATTTTTCTGTGTGTGTACATATGTGGTGTATATGTGTGTTCATGTGCATGTGGAGGCCAGAGGTCAACATTGGTGTCTCCCTTAACCTGCCTTACTTTTTTGAAACAGGGTATCTCACTGAATCTGGAACTCACAGATTCAGCTAGACTAGCTAGTGAGCAAGGCCTGGGGATCTCAACTCTGCCTCTCCAGCACAGGGATAAAAGCATACTCCACCACACCCAGCATTTACATGAGGGTCAGGGATCCAAACTTAGGTCTTCATGCTTGCATGGCTCCTTCCTGGATAAGCCACCTCTCCAACGCTATGAACTGATTTTTAAAGGCAGATTCTTTTCTATTTTCATTTTTTCTCTCCTCTTCCCCCTCCTCCTGGGATTACATGTATGTGGCACCTTTTTGAAGCAGGGTTTTACTATATATTCCTGGTTGGCCTTCAACTCAACAATCTTCTGGCCTCTGCTTCCAAAGTGCACCACCATACCCGGCTACAACAGATTTTTGTTTTCTAGTTGCACTGGGGATGGAACACAGGGCCCTGTACATGTGAGGCAAACCTACTATTGAGCTACTGAGCCTGGTCCCTAGCCCTTTAAAGTTCATTATTATTATTATTATTTTTTTTTTTTTTTGAGGTACGGTCTCACTCTAGCCCAGGCTGACCTGGAATTCACTATGGAGCCTCAGGGTGGCCTCGAACTCATATCAATCCTCTTACCTCTGCCTCCTGAGTGCTGGGATTAAAGGCATGTGCCACCACGCCCGGCTAGGATTCATTATTTATTATTTGTTTTGAAACAGGGTCTCACTATGTAGCCCAGGCTGGCCTTCAACTTGTGTCAATTCTCCTGCTTCAGCCTTCCCAATGCTGGAATTACAGACTTGCACCACCATACTTGGACCCTTAAGGATGGATTCTTATCAGAACTCTTTCTAGCAAAAGCAACATGGACAGGGCTGGGGATATCCCAGTTGGTAAAATTTGCCTTGTAAGCATGAGGACCTGAGTTCAATCCCCAGAACCACATAAAATGCCAGGCATGGTAGTGCCTACCTGTAATTCCAGCACTGGGGAGGCAGAAGCAGGAGGGTCTCTCTGGGGTGAGCTGACCAGCCAATCTAGCCTAAAGAGCTCTAGGTGAATAAGAGAGCTTGTCTCAAAGGAGGTGGATGGTGTTTTCTGGAGGTAACACCTGATGCTGTCCTCTGGCCTCCACACACTCCTGCATACATGTGCACAGGTACACGCACACTCGTGTGTGCCCACACACATGAAACTGCATACATACTCACACACAGAAACTCAAGGCTAAGAAACCAGTTTTTCCATTATCTAAAGTCCCTTACAATTAAGAGGGAAAAGAAAAGCTTAAGGAGTAGCAAAAGATCTCAAAACATAAATTGGTTAAGTAAAACCATTCCACATTCTGTCCTTGTGTTTAATAACACTTAAAATCATCATTGTTACAAGCCCTGGTATGGTCCAGAATCAGCTACTGGTTCAGTCTTTTCCATCTCTCACTGGGCTCCACCAGCTCACATACTACCATCACAGGCTGGCTTTCCAGTGCTCTCATCCACCTGCCTCACCTATACTTTGACTCCTTATTTTCATCTCTTAATACTTGCAATTATTGGCCTCTCCCACAAGAGTAAATCCTCTCTGAGGACAGAGGGTCTAACTGATCATTCTCTACCTAACCTAATTTCTATCAGATAGTATTTATAGCAAATTGTTCAAATATTTGCTGATCCAATGACTGTGCTCCTCCTATGAGGTTAAGTCTGAGATCCACTGATAATTTTTCTAAACTATTAAAAACCGAGATAAATAGGTAAAGTCACCATATTTTCTTTCATGCCATATAAATTCCTCCCACAGTTAGTGTTGTACAGCAAATCCCTCCACACTGAAAATAGACAATTATTGCTAAGTTTATCAAAAACAGCTGGGACAACTCATGAGTGACATTTAAGACTGGGCTTGTTCATCTAAAAAAATGTTCTACGTCACTAGTCATCAGGGAAATGCAGATTAAAACTACACTGAGATTCCATCTCACTCCTGTCAGATTAGCCACCATCATGAAAACAAATGATCATAAATGTTGGCGGGGATGTGGAAAAAAAGGAACCCTTCTACACTGCTGGTGGGAATGCAATCTGGTCCAGCCATTGTGGAAAACAGTGTGGAGGTTCCTAAAACAGCTAAAGATTGATCTACCATATGACCCAGCTATAGCACTCCTAGGCATATATCCAAAGGACTCATCTCATTTCCTTAGAAGTACATGCTCAACCATGTTTATTGCTGCTCAATTTATAATAGCTGGGAAATGGAACCAGCCTAGATGTCCCTCAACAGAAGAGTGGATAATGAAGACGTGGCACATTTATACAATGGAGTTCTACTCAGCGGTAAAGAAAAATGAAGTTATGAAATTTGTAGAAAAATGGATGGACCTGGAAAGTATTATACTAAGTGAGGTAACCCAGGCCCAGAAAGCCAAGCGCCACATGTTCTCTCTCATATGTGGATCCTAGCTACAGATGATTGGGCTTCTACGTGAGAATGAAAATACTTAGTAGCAGAGGCCAGTAAGGTAAAAAGGAGACATCAAGGGTAGAGAAAGGAAGGGAGGAGGATACTTAATAGGTTGATATTGTATATATGTAATTACAATGATTGTAATGGGGAGGTAATATGATGGAGAATGGAATTTCAAATGGGAAAGTGTGGGGGTGGGGAGGGAGGGAATTACCATGGGATATATTTTATAATCATGGAAAATGTTAATAAAAATTAAAAAAAAAAGAAAATGTTAATAAAAATTAAAAAAAAAAAAGATTGGCCTTGTTGACATCCTCCCATAGAATGAAGGGTGTAGGAAAGGTCTTTGGACTTCCATTGAGACCTCAGGCATTCGCTGTGTGTGCCAGCTGTGAGCAATGATGCACAAGGGTGGGAGGCTCAGGGGAGACAGAGTACATAGAAGGTAGAAGATCAAGGGATTGGGAACTCCACCTAAGCAGCTGTGGGGGAGGTTGTCATTCTTGCTGGGTAAGATTTCTTGATGTTACTTGCAGCTATTTTGGGGTCTTCACGCTCTGTAAGTAAGTATCCTGCTCTATAACTAACCCCAATAAATTCAGTGGCTCATCAAAACTGGTTTTGGGAGGGGCTGGAGAGATGGCTTAATTGCTAAGGCCATTGCCTGAAAAACCTAACAACCTGAGTCTGAGTCCCCAGCACCCACATAAAATCAGAAGCACAAAGTGGTAGTCTGAGACTACAAAGTGAATTCCAGGTCAGCCTAAGCTGAAACGAGATAGCTTAGCTGTTAAGGCACTTGCCTTAAAGTCTTAGGACCCAAGTTTGATTTCCCAGAACCCAAATAAGCCAGATGCACACAGTGGCACATGCATCAAGATCATTTGCAGTGGCTACAGGTCCTGGCATATGGTGTCTCTCTCTCTCTCTCAACTAAATAAATAAAAAATAAAATATTAAAAAAAAAAAACTGGGGCCTGGAGAGATGGCCTAGTGATTAAGGAGTTTGCCTGCAAAGCCTAAGGACCCAGGTTTGATTCCCCAGTACCCAATAAGCCAGATGCACAAGGTGGCACATGTATCTGGAGTTCATTTGCAGTAGCTAGAAGCCCTGATGCACCCATTCTCTTATCTGCCTCTTTCTCTCTCAAACAAATAAATCAAATATGTTTTAAAAGCTGACTCTGGGGCTGGAGAGATGGCTTAGCAGTTAAGTGCTTGCCTGTGAAGCCTAAGGACCTCGGTTCGAGGCTCGGTTCCCCAGGTCCCATGTTAGCCAGATGCACAAGGGGGCGCACGTGTCTGGAGTTCGTTTGCAGTGGCGTGCCCATTCTCTCTCTTTCCCTCTATTTGTCTTTCTCCCTGTGTCTGTTGCTCTCAAATAAATAAATAAAAAATGAACAAAAAGTATTTAAAAAAAAAAACTGACTCTGGTACAATCGTGCTTTGGTCTGCTTTCTGTGCCCTACCTGGGGTGTAGACAGATGTATGTTCATGTTGGAGGAGCAGTTTCTCGCAACAGATAGCATCTCCCAATCACTGGTTTAAAGATTCTTTACCATTCAAGTTTTCTCCTTTCCAACTACACAGAATGAAATTAAGGGGTCACATATGACTTTTGCTGAAAGTCTACAATGAGTTTTTTTTAAATCTTTTTTTTAAATATCTTTTTTTAAAAATTTATTTATTTATTTGAGAGCGACAGACACAGAGAGAAAGACAGAGGGAGAGAGAGGGAATGGGCGCGCCAGGGCTTCCAGCCTCTGCAAACGAACTCCAGATGCATGCGCCCCCTTGTGCATCTGGCTAACGTGGGACCTGGGGAACGGAGCCTCGAACCAGGGTCCTTAGGCTTCACAGGCAAGCGCTTAACCGCTAAGCCATCTCTCCAGCCCTTTTTTAATCTTTTAAAAACATTTTATTTTATTTTATTTTTTGTTTTTCGAGGTAGGGTCTCACTCTGGCTCAGGATGACCTGGAATTCACTATGGAGTCTCAGGGTGGCCTTGAACTCACGGTGATCCTCCTACCTCTGCCTCCCGAGTGCTGAGATTAAAGGTGTGCGACACCACACCCGGCTAAAAATATTTTATTTTTATTTATTTATTTAACAGAGAAAGGAGAGACAGGGAGAGGAAGGGAAAGAGGGAGAGGGGGAAAGAAAGAGAGGGAGAACGAATAGGTGTACCAGGGCCTCAGCCACTGTAAATGAACTCTAGACACATAGCTCCCTTATACATCTGGCTAACATGTGTCCTGGGGAATTGAACCAGAATCCTTTGCAGGCAAACGCCGTAACTGTTAAACCATCCCTCCAGCCCCCTCCTTTTTTTTTTAATATGGTGGGGTAGCCCAGGCTAACCCTCAAACTCATAGCAATCCTACCTTTGCATACTGAGTGCTGGGATTAAAGGTGTACACCACCACACCTTGCTACCAATGTGTTTTATGAAACAAAGCTACATGTACCCATCTCAATTTATATAGTTTCCTATGGCCTGACCATAATTATATTGTAGAGTTTTTCTTTTTCTTTTTTCAAGGTAGGGTTTTCACTCTAGCTCAGACTGACCTGGAATTTATTATGTAATCTCAGGGTGGCCTCGAATTTACTACAATCCTCCTACTTCTGCCTCCCAAATGCTGGGATTAAAGATAGAGTTGGGTTTTTTAAAGTATATTTTATTTACGGGGGGGGGGTGGGAGAGAGTGTGTGTGTGTGTGTGTGTGTGTGTGTGTGTTTGTGTGTGTCAGGGCCTCCAGCCACTGCCAATGAACTCCCGACACATATGCCTCCTTGAACATCTGGTTTATGTGGGTCCTTTTGCTTTGCAGGCAAATGCCTTAACCACTAAGCCATCTCTCCAGCCCTTTTGTAGAGTTTTAACATGATAGGAATTCTATGAGTCACAAGTTGTGGAATTTTCATGTTCAAGTATCTGTTAAATGTCATGCACTATGTTATGAGTACTATTATTGCATTCAGCTTACATCCTACACACTACATAGTGTTAACACTATGCTTGACGCTTCAGTCGTTCTCCAATGAGGTAGATATCATCATTGTGTATCACAAATACTCTACATAATGCACCTGACACAGCTTGCTAAGTCACCTGACTACTGATTGCATAGTAGACACCAGGCACCTGACTCCAAAGTCTACTTTCTTAACAGTGTGATATTGTCTCATGTGAAGAGTAAGACAGGCTAGACTCTTTATGCCTTTCTGGGGAAAGAGAACTGCAAATAAGTACTTGTCACATGTTACTGCAAGTTTAACATGCACACATAAATTGTGAGGAGATACACTTGTGCTGGAGGCAAACTGAGGAACTCTTTAAGGGAAATGAAACTCTGAAGGCAAAACTCAGTGAAACTCAGTATTTATCTTCCTTTACCTCTTAGAAGCACCTGACAATTCCATCTTCATCTTTTCCTGGTTTCCCCTCCATCCCACTAGTGGAAAATCTTCCTCTCTGCAGTCCCTGTAAATAGGAGTCTTGAAGGGCTCTCCTTCCCTACTTCACTTGTTCTTCCCCTCCCTGTGGTCTAAAGTATCAACTGACTGTGAGAGAGTCTCAGCTTGCATCTTTGCTGAGCCTCAGGTCCATCAGATACCAGCTTTAGAGTTCAGTGAAAGAGCTCTTTGATATTGTGGTATGAGACAGTTCTTCAAACTTAAAGGTTAAAACAGTTTAACAATTACTGTGTGTCACAAATCTCTGAATAATAGAAATGACCTCTGAGCATTATGATTATGGGTAATTACTACCTTCTTTTGGTTTGTAGTACTGACCTAGATATTTGCTGATTTTGGAAAATCTGTCCTATACCTTAGGAATATCCTTTTAAAAATATTCCTTGGGCCAGCATGGTGGTGCATGCCTTTAATCCCAGCACTCAGGAGGCAGAGGTAGGAGGATTGCCATGAGTTTGAGGCCACCCTGAGAGTACAGAGTAATTTCCAGGTCAGCCTGAACCACAGTGAGACCCTAGCTCAAAAAAAAAAAAAAAAAAAAAAAAAAAAAAAAAAAAAAAAACCTTGAAGGGGCAGGAGGAATGGCTTAGCGGTTAATGCGTTTGCTTGCAAAACCAAAGGATCTAGGTTCAATTCCCCAGGTCCCACATTAGCCAGATGCACAAAGGGGTGCATGCATCTGGAGTTCGTTTGCAGTGGCTGGAGGCCCTGGTACGCCCATTCCCTCTCTGTGAAATGAATACATAAATAAAATAAAAATATTTCTTAGATATGATTCAATAATCCCTTAAGAATAAAAGAATGGGACTGAGGAGATAACTCAGTGGGTAAAGTGCTTGCCACACAAGCATAAGAACCACAGTTCAATCCCTAGGATCCATGTAAAGTCAGATGCAGTAGCAGGTATCTGCCATTCCAACATACCTACAGCAAGATGGCAGGCAGAGACAGGAGAATCCCCTGGAAGCTCACAGGCCAGCTCTCCTGGCAAATGCAGCTGTTAACATGAGACCCTACCTCAAACAAGATGGAAGGCAAGGGCTGACACCTGAGGTTGTCCTCAAACCATCACATGCACACTCTGGCACATGTATACCCACACTCATACACACACATGCACACACATGCACACACAGAGAGGAAGAGAAAAATAGTTTAAGAATAAAAGAAAAATAAACCAAGTGGAACCTAAGAAAGTGATGTGAAATGTGTCAACCACCATGATATTCTTTGCAGGGCTCTTTGCCTAGTAGCAATTAGCTTTAAAAGAAAATAGTATTTTTCCATATAGAAATGATACGTAAATGAGCTGAGCCTACTATTAAGATCTGAAAGCTCTAAAATCATGAGAGAAACATGCTAGGGGTACCAAAGAACATGCTAAAGAGCTTAAGAGTTCAGTGTTAGGGGATGAAGAGATGGCTCAGCGATTAAAGGAGTTTGAAGCCAACCTGATATGACGGGCAGCAGAGAAAATCTCAAAGCCTGCAAAGGGATCTCTCTGAACCTAATAACAGCCACATAACAAGATATTTAATTTTTTCTATCTTTACTGTTTATGTGCATGTATGTATATATGTAAAATGTATATATGCATAAATATGTGTACATGTGTGTGCATGTGGAGGCTCCACCTCCTACTGCCATATGTGCATTAGGATTATGAATGTACATGCCATTTTGCCTCCAGCTTGGCACTGAGGAGGACTGATCTTGGGTTGGCAGGCTTGTAAGGAAGTGCCATTAGCTGCTAAGCACATTCGGGAAAAAACTTAGTGGGCATATGAAAATCACAGGTACAGTGATAGGAAAACACAAAGAGGAGATATGGCTGGACAAATCACTGTCTAAATAGTGAACGTTAACTGGCAGAGGGGTAAATGCATAAAAGCTGCATACTTTGGCCAAAGCACACTGTAACTGTGCTAGGGGAGGGATTGGGGAAAGATAAGGAGGCAATGAGTTGAATGAACTATTTTCCACAGCAGGAATGCAAGGGGTCAAACATGGGGGGAAAGAAACAATAACATACCAAATGAGTTCCGGATATGAAGTTAGAGAAGAGGCAAATAAGGAAATGGTTGCCTCTAGTGAAGAGAACTGTAAGACATGGAGGGGAGTGGAGGGAAGTTATTGTTTTCATTTTAAGCCTTTCAGTACTATTTGACTTTTTAAGCAGTATGCATGAATTACTTTCATTTAAAAACAAACTACACATAGCTGGAGACAGATCTCAGGGAAAGAGCATGTATGAAGCCCTAGATATAACCCCTAATATTGCAAAACAAGCAATAACAGAAATAGGAGGCTGGAGACAGTTCAGTGGTTAGGGTTTTTGTTTTTTCTTGTTCTTGCCCAGGCTGACCTAGAACTCACAGAGATCCTAACTGCCTCTCAAGTGTTGGGATTAAAGGTATGCACCAGTATGTCCAGTTCTCCTAGTGATTCTTTTTTTTTAAATTTTTTTGTTCATTTTTATTTATTTATTTGAGAGTGACAGGGAGAGAAAGAAGGAGGGGGGGGGCCATGCCAGGGCCTCCAGCCACTGCAAATGAACTCCAGATGCGTGCGCCCCCTTGTGCATCTGGCTAACGTGGGTCCTGGGGATTCGAGCCTCGAACCGGTGTCCTTAGGCTTCACAGGCAAGAGCTTAACCGCTAAGCCATCTCTCCAGCCCTCTGCTAGTGATTCTTATCGAGCCAGTTTCGGAAGTGTTGGAACCAATACAGTAGGGTCAGTAAACTTTGTGTGCATCAAGTTTCCTTTTTTTTAGTTACTAGCTCTGCTGATAATACCTAATGGACTGATTTTCATTATACTGACAACATCACCAGGACAAATTTCTCAGTATGTGCCAGTCATTAACAATAAAAACACACAATGGTACACATCTCTAAGTTATTGTTTAAATTTTCAAATAATGCAGAAAAATAGGCTTATCCTATTCAAGTGGCTATCTGTTGCAAATACATCTTTAACTTCTTTTTCTAAAAATATATTTTATGGGCTGGAGAGATGGCTTAGTGGTTAAGCGCTTGCCTGTGAAGCCTAAGGACCCCGGTTCGAGGCTCGAATCCCCAGGACCCATGTTAGCCAGATGCACAGGGGGGCGCATGCTTCTGGAGTTCATTTGCAGTGGCTGGAGGCCCTGGCATGTCTATTCTCTCTCTCTATCTGCTTCTTTCTCTGTCTGTTGCTCTCAAATAAATAAATAAAATATATTTTTTAAAATTTTTTGTTTAATTTTATTTATTTATTTGAGAGCAACATATATATTTTATTTATTTATTTGAGAGCAACATATTTTATTTATTTATTTGAGAGAGAGAAAGAGGCAGAAAGAGGGAATGGGCACACCAGGGCCTCCAGCCACTGTAAAGAAACTGCAGATGCATGAATCCCCTTGCGCATCTGGCTTACTGGGATCCTTCGGCTTTGCAGGCAAATGCCTTAACCACTAAGCCATGTCTCCAGCCCCATCTTTAATTTCTTTGAAGTCTTGATTTCTTCTGGCTTTTATCAAACCACGTGGTTTTGTAATACTTCAAACTTCCTCTGTAGATGGGTCTCGAAACCATGCCCACTCTTCTACTTTACATTCTTTTCCAATACAATTATATTAATTTTTATTTATACAAAACCTTGCAGTTTTGAAAATGTCCAAATGCAGGGCTAAGGATATAGCTCAATAGTACAATCCTTTCCTACCATGCGCAATATCCTAGGTTAGATGATGTGTGATGGCTAATCTTGTTTGGCAACTTGATTAGCTTAAGAAATGACTAAGGGGGCTGGGCTTGATGCTTACATATGAATACCAGAGTTTGATCCCCAGACCACGTGTTAAAAAAAAAAAAAAAGCCAGAAGCCTATGGCAGGTTTCTGTAATCCTAGTACACTGATGCTGAGATTACAGAAGATAGTATGATAGTGAGACGGAGACTGGAGAATTTCCTGGAAGCTCATGGTAAGTGGAGCAAAGAAAAGCAGAGCAAGAATCCAGAGCCAGAAAACCTGCCTCTCAAATGAGGTGGACAAGAGAGGATGGACCTAAAAGTCTTATGACAACACACACACAAATTTTTTTTAAAGGAACTAAGAAATTAGCAAAATACACTTCTGGGTGTTGTCTGTGAGGGAGTTTCCAGAATCAGATCATGAGAGCTCTGACAAATCAATGGACCAATCCCTCAATGGATTAATAATAGGATAGAATTATTGGAAGGTAGTAAGAGGTATGTGAGGTATGTGGTAAGTAGGAGGTGGAACTTCGTTGGAGGAAGCAGGTTACTGGTAGCATGTCCTTGGGACCTATGTTTTGCTTAATTCCTTCCTAGCCAACATGATGGTAACTGCTTGATCATGTCACCTCCATTACAATGGACTGACTCCCCTGAAACTATGAGCTGAAAATAATTCTTTTATTCCTTAAATTGCTTTTCTTGTATATCAGGTTACAGTGACAGAAAAGTCTGACTAATGCAATTTGCTACTGACTAAATATTTGAGTACATAATACATGCTCAACACCACACATATCATTTTAGGTAGATCTTATTAAGTAGATATTATTAACACATTTCACATATCAAGAATGAGGCTATGGAAATGCTCAGCAGTTAAAAATCCTTGCTTGCAAAACCACCTGGCCAGGGTTTAATTTCTCAGTACCCACATAAAGACAGATGCACAAAGTGGTGCATGTATCTGGAGTTTGCAGTGGAAAAGGTCCTGGTGCACCCATACTCACTTGCGTGCGCGTGTGCTCTCTCTCTCTCTCTCAAACTTTTATTTTTTTAAAGAATGATGTACAGCTTAACTGCTTCTAAGTGACAAGACCCCCAATGCAAACTAGGTTCAAAACTCCTTTTTCTAAACACCAAACTGTTCACTTAGTACTAGAATTTCAGGGTCACCTAGTTGGTTATCCTCCCCCCACTTTTTTGGTGAGAAATTTAAGTCCCAAAACTTTGAAGTGAATTATCTAAGAGAAAAAATGAGAATAAATTCCATATTTTGTGACTCAGCCCATTTACAACTGACAAATATTTATCACCTATTCCTATACTATATGGGAATACAGTGAGTGAATAGATAATATTCACTGGACACTGACAATGTACTCGGTTCTACAAGACTGTTTAAATATGAATTAACTAAATCCTCAATAGTCCTAAAGTGGCCATGTTTTACAGTTTAAAAATACTAAAGTAAAAAAATAAATAAAAATACTAAAGTGGGTTAAGGGTACAGATAGCTTTAGCTTGTGTAAGGCCCTGGATTCAATGCCCAGTACCAAATCAATAAATAATACGGTGCTGGACATGGTATAAAATCATAGCCCATACATAATGGGCTAACTGCCTAGAACTTGAGGGATTCCTAGACACTACCTGGCCAACTAGAGTTAACAGCAAGATAGTCTTAAAATAAATAAATACCAAGCAAAAAACTAAAGGGAGAGACTATATCACATAAAATTACATAGGCATGGGCCGGGGAGATGGCCATGGTTAAAGGGCCTTGCTTGCAAAGTCTTCTGGCCCAGTACACATTTAAAGTGGAATACAAAGTGGCACATGTGTGTTTGCGTTGGCAAGAGGTCCTGGTGCATCCATGCTTTCTCTCTCCCTCTCCTTTGCAAATACATAATGTTTTTAAAAAATAAAAAACTAAGCTGGGCATGGTGGCACATACCTTTAGTACCAGCATTTGAGAGGCAGAAGGATCATCATGAGTTTGAGGCCACCCTGAGTGAATTTTAGGTCAGCCTGGGCTAGAGTGAGACCATACCTCAAAAAAAAAAATTACAAAAGCTAGCAAGGATTTGAAACCAATCTGCCTGCCTCCAAAATGCAAGCTATCACCTAAAAATTTTGTAGGCCCCAAATCTTCTCTTCCTCTCTTTGTTTTGGTTTTTTGAGGTAAGGTCTCACTCCAGCCCAGACTGGCCTTGAAGTCATAGCAATCCTACCTCTGCCTCTCAAATGCTGAGATAAAAGGTGTGTGCCATCACACCTGGTTCACATCTTTTCTGCATTTTTCTTCTAATTAAAAGCATATGGTGGCTGGAGGGATGACTTAGCTGTTAAGGCACTTGCCTACAAAGCCAAAGGACCCAGATTCGATTCCCCAGGACCCACATAAGTCAGATGTACAAGGTGGTGCATGTGTCTGGAGTTCACTTGCAGTGGCTGGAGGCCCTGGGGTGCCATTCTCTCTCTCTATCTGCCTTTTCCTCTCTCTCTCTCTCCCCCCACTCCCTATCTCTCTGTCAAATAAATAAAATATTAAAATAAATACAATTTTTTAAAAAAGTATATGGGCTGGGAATATAGAGTGCTTGTTAGCACCAGTAAAGCCCTGAATTTGATTCCCAGCATCACCTACACACACACACACACACACACACACACACACACACACACACTCACAGTTTACACATAATATATGGCTCTTTCTTGGATCTCAATCCAAGAAATCTGTTGGGAAAAAAAAAAAAAGAGCAAGCCAAACCAGAAAATCTGTAAGCTGACTGGCTACTTGGTGATATTAAGGAGTGTGTGTGTGTGTGTGTGTGTGTGTATGTGTATATATATATATATATATATATATATATATATATTTAAAATTTTTATTAGCAATTTCCATGATTATCAAAAAAAAAAAATCCCATGGTAATTCCCTCCCTCCTGCCCCCACACTTTCCCCTTTGAAATTCCATTCTCCATCATATTACCTCCCCATCACAATCATTGTAATTACATATATACAATATCAACCTATTAAGTACCCTCCTCCCTTCCTTTCTCTTCCCTTTATGTCTCTTTTTTAACTTACTGGCCTCTGCTACCAAGTATTTTCATTCTCACGCAGAAGCCCAATCATCTGTAGCTAGGATCCACATATGAGAGAGAACATGTGGCGCTTAGCTTTTTGGGGGATTGTATATTTTTAAAAGTGTGATACTGGTATTGTGGTTATGTTAAAAATTAAAAATAAGTCCGTATCATCTACAAACAGATGCTGATGTGTACAATGAAGTATGTCTAAGATCTGACTCAAAACCATCTAGCTTAAATGGTGGGCGTAGAATGTAGAACAAGACTGGCCTTGTGTGGTGGTTTGATTCAGGTGTCCCCCATAAACTTAGGTGTTCTGAATGCTAGGTTCCCAGCTGATGGATATTTGGGAATTAACGCCTCCTGGAGGGAGTGTATTGTTGGGGGCGGGCTTATGGGCTTTATAGCCAGTTTCCCCATGCCAGTGTTTGGCACACTCTCCTGTTGCTATGGTCCACCTTATATTGGCCAGGGGGTGATGTGCACCCTCTGCTCATGCCATCGTTTTCCCCTGCCATCGTGGAGCTTACCCTCAAGCCTGTAAGCCAAAATAAAACTCTTTTTCCCAGAAGCTGCTCTTGGTTAGGTGATTTCTACCAGCAATGCGAACTGGACTGCAACACCTTGTTAGATAATTGCAGAAGCTGGTTGATGGGTATATGGGAAGTCTATGAGGGTTTACACAAGTATTCTACTTCTGGCTTTTTGTTTTTAAGATAAGGCCTCACATAGTTCAGGCTGGCCTTGTTCTATGTAGCTGAAGATGACCTTGAACTCCTGGTCTTACTACCCCACCTCTGGAGTGCTGGGATAACAGTTTGTTCCACCATGCCTGGCTCACTTCTGTATATTTTGTAATTTTTTTCATGAAACATAGAAAAGACTGGATGGGGAAGTTAACTGAAGATGACCTTGAACTCCTGATCCTCCTACTCCACCTTTGGTGTGCTAGGATAACAGTTTGCTCCACCATGCCTGACTTACTTCTGCATAATTTTGTAGTTTTTTTTTTTAAAGCATTAAAAAAAAGATTTTTTTAATGGGGGGGAAGACATAGGGAGATGGCTACCAAAACTAAGGATGTTATAAATTAGTTATATGGAAATTTACTATTCGTTCACCAACTTAAAAAAATAAAATTTAAAAGAGAGAGAATAGGAAGGAGGTGGCAAGAGAGAAAGGAGAAGGAGGGAGAGGAAGGGGGAGATTGGACAGAAGTACCTGGTAGGGGTGGATAATGCTACTCCCAGAAGGCATAGGTTGTTATAGAAAAATCTCAATGCCAGGGATGGGATACTAACTAGGACCAGTGAGACCCCCCAAACAATGCAGGCTATTGGCCAATACTCTTGGTTGCCCACAAGAACTAAGTGGTAAAAACCTAGTGCCAAAGAAACCATATGGTCTGAATACAGGACACTGAGAAATCAAGCTGGATTTGAATTGGAAGCTTTCTTCCTGTTGTCTAGCTGTCACAGTGCTAGAAACTGCTATGTAGGCTGCTAAGAAAGAAAAGAGAAAAATCATTAACAGTCTTTTTTTTTTTAAATTTATTTATTTATTTGAGAGCGACAGACACAGAGAGAAAGACAGATAGAGGGAGAGAGAGAGAATGGGCACGCCAGGGCTTCCAGCCTCTGCAAACGAACTCCAGACGCGTGCGCCCCCTTGTGCATCTGGCTAACGTGGGACCTGGGGAACCGAGCCTCGAACCGGGGTCCTTAGGCTTCACAGGCAAGCGCTTAACCGCTAAGCCATCTCTCCAGCCCATCATTAACAGTCTTAACAAGTGGACTTTGCGATCTATGTAGCCAGGCAAGTGTGCCCAGTGATGCAATAGTGGCACAACTGTTATAGGGGTAACCAGTTGCTCTCTGATTGGATTTACTGGATTTGAAACCCACTCCACAGGAGGGAATTTGTGCCTGGTACTGAAAACCTAGTCAAAAGCCTATGGCTGGGAAGGGCCTAGGGAAAAGCTACTACTGTTGTTTGGATATGCATTTTTTTTTTCTGTGTCCATCAAACTATCCTCTACATATTTATATTATAGCCATAGGTTAGTTAAAATTGCCCTCTAAATATTTATATTTATGTCCACAGATTAATACTGCTCTCAATTTTGGTCAAAAAGCTCCTTTTTGTGATAAATACTGGGGAGACTCAAAACTTGTTAAAAGTGCTGAGACAAGTAACAGTTGAGTACTAAGCACTAATGTGACATCTCTATGATACCCTTCAAAACTGAGGGAATACTGAGGCAGAGCTGGCAGAAAAAAATGTAAGAGTCAAAGGATGAGGAGGAGTGCTTTGGGACAATGTCCCATGATCACAAAGTGGCTACTGTTGTCAGAACCTGTGGCTGTCATTACCTGTACAAGACCTGCACAATTAATAGACCAACCAACCTGTCATCATGGATGATGGCTAAGGGAGATAAAATGTTTCAAAATAGAAGAGAGATTTTTGGAAGGGGAACAGGAGAGAAGTAACAAAATAAAACAGGAGAGGATTAGATCAAAATAAATCATGTGTAAGTAAAAAAAAAAAAAAAAGCTGGAGAAAATCATGGTATTAACATATTTAGAGGACAGAATTATGAATGATGCCTCTGTACTGTTCATTTTTATTTGTATTATTTTAATAGCAGAAATCATAAAGTAAACCTACTTAAAGAAATACAGATTCTTTACAGTTACCTGTAACTTTGGCTATTCTAGGTCCTTAAGTAGGCAGACAAGGTTGCCTATATTCCAACAGAGTTAAGACATTCATCATCACAACAAAAGCACTTATATCTTTATCAGCACCTTTGGAAAAGCCACTGTGGTAGACAAGTATGATCTTATTTTTATTTTGTTTTTAATTTAATTTATTTACGAAAGAGAAAGAGGCTGGA
Organism: Jaculus jaculus; assembly: GCF_020740685.1. NCBI lineage: Eukaryota > Metazoa > Chordata > Mammalia > Rodentia > Dipodidae > Jaculus > Jaculus jaculus. Next base: position 86,124,431 of record NC_059104.1, read on the forward strand.
GAGATAGCTTAGCAGTTAAGGCATTTGCCTGCAAAACCTAAGGACTCATGTTTGACTCTCCAGGTCCCACATAAGCCAGATGCATGTGGCATAAGCGTGTAAGGTAGCACATGAGCACAAAGGATGCATACCTATGGAGTTCAACTCCTGGAGGCCCTGGCACACCTATTCTTGCTCTGTCTCTCTCTCTCTCATAATAAAAGGATAATCTGTTGAGTTTCCCTCAACAAAGAAGAGAGAGAGAGAGACTGATTGGGTACCTCAGAGCCTCAGCCACTGATAATGAATTCCAGATGCATGTGCCACCTTATTCATCTGGCTTTGCGTGGGTACTAGGAAATCAAACTCAGGTCCTTAGGCTTTGCAGGCAAGTACCTGAACCACTTAGTCATCTCTCTGACCCCCCCCCCCTTTTGTTTTCAAGGTAGGATTTCACTCTAGTCTATGCTGACTTGGAACTTAACTCAGTAGCTTCAGGCTTGCCTCAAACTCACAGCAATCTCATCTCTACCTCCCAAGTATTAAAAGTGTACACCACCACACCAGACTGGACAAGTATGACCTTTAAGTAAAAACTAGTTAAGAGAATAAAGGTATGTAAACATAACAGACCACAGAACTGGAAAAAAAAAAATCTGTGGTACAGCTCCTCTTCATGGCTAGGGGCAACGACCACAAATGTGCAAAGATGACATTCCTAATGGTCAGACAGGATATCTCAGGATAGGGTTCTATCTCCATAGCCTTTGGTACTGCCAGAATGGGGACTGTGGATAGCCAGAGATCCTAAGCCAGTTGCCTTCTGAAGGCCACCTCCAGTGATATATAATTACTACTTGCACATGTGATTAAATAAAAAATGTCAGGGAAGCACTAGCTGAAGTACCTGATCTTTACTTAAAAGTTAAAGATGGAATTTCTTCTAAATGCTGGTATGAAGCCAAGGGTGACATAGGCAGGCCTCTAAGTTTAGCACTAAGGAGGAAGAGACAGGAAAATCAGGAGTTCATGGCCAGGCTACCTTTAATCCCAGAACTCTGGAGGCAGACACAGGAAGATCGCTGTGAGCTTGAGGCCAGCCCGAGACTACATCGTGAATTCCAGGTCTGCCTGGGCTAGAGTGAGAGCTTATCTAGGAAAAGGAGAGGGGAGGGGAGGAGGAAAAAAAAAAAAAGAGTTCATGACCAGTCTAGATAACACAGTAAGTTCTTGGCTAGTCTGGGCTTCACAGCAAGACCCTATATCCAAAACCAAAATATTCTGGGGAGGTAGCTTAGTTGGTCAGGTGCTTGCCTTTCAAGCAGGAGGACCAAGTTCCATCCCTAGTGTGGTGGTTTGAATAAAATAGATGGCCCTCAATATGTTTATTTGTTTGTAGTTGCAGTTTTAGCCACCTGGCTGGAGGCAGTATCACTGGGTGGATCTTTAGGTGTGGTGGTGGGTTTCTGATTTCAATCTAAAGATATGCAACGTGTGCCTAGCAGGAACTCCTGAAGTGTGCTGTGGCTTTTGAGCTTTAAGCTTGTGCTTCTTTCTGCTTGGACCTGTGAAGGCAGGCCAGCTTCTTCTGCCATTTATGGAACTTCCCCTGGATCTGTAAGCTTCAATAAATATCCCTTCCAGCATAACTGTGCCTGGTCTGGAAGTTCATCTTAGTGAACCTGAAGCTGTCTGCTACACCTAGTTACTATGGTGGCTTGATTCAGGGGTCTCCCATAAATGTAGGTGTTTTGAATGCTAGATTCCCAGCTGATGGAGATTTGGGAATTAACACCTCCTAGAAGGAGTGTATTGTTGGGGGCCGGCTTATGGGTGTTACAGCCAGTTTCCCCCTTGCCAGTGTTTGACACACTTTCCTGTTGCTATGGTCCACCTTATGTTGGCCAGGAGGTGATGTCCCTCTGCTCATGCCATCGTTTTCCCCAGCCATTGTGGAACTTCCCTTGAGCCTGTAAGCCAAAACAAACTTCTTTTCCCCACAAGCTGCTCTTGGTTGGGTGATCTCTACCAGCAACGTGAACCTTAACGCAAGTTACTCACATAAAATGCTGGGCGTGGTGGTGCACACCAGTAATCTCAGGGATGGGAAGGCAGAGAGAAGACATCCCTGGGGCTAGTTGGCCAGCCAGGAGCCTAGCCTAACTGGCTCCAGGCCAATGAGACCCTATCTTAAAGAACATGGACAGCATTCCTGAGAATGACGCTCAAGACTCTCCTGTAGACTCCCATGCACGTACACACACATATGGTAAACAAACTGGTTTGGAAAAGAAACAGCTAATATCCGTATTATTGGTTTACAGTACTGTTTTCTAAATTTTTTCTTTTTTCTTCCATTGACAGAAATGGGCCCAGGATCTCATGTAGGCTAAGGATATGCTCTATCACCCCTATTTTTTACATCCTATACACTCGCCCATACCCAATTTTGGAAATCTTAACACTGTTATTCCAATACTATTCAATAAATTCTAAATATAAATAACGGCTCAGTAAAACTAAACTTGGGGGACAGGAATAGAATCTAGATTCTTTGTTGCTATTTTAAGGCATTTAATTTAAGTCTGAAATAAATTCCATTTGTGAAGGTTCAATGTACACAAGTGTCATTGGAAAATCTTCATAGAATTCATGCTTAAATTGTAAAGGACATGTGCTGGGTAAGCAAAAACTAAAACACAAATTATCTGTCAAATTTATAGCAGCTAAAATGGGACTAGTTCCCAGATCTACCTACCAAAGTGACCACATTTTCCAGGATACCTTCAGAAAGCTCCTGTTAATTGTTTCTTTTAATCTAGGTAAAACCATAAAACAATGCCCAAGTACTTCCTGCTCTTCAAACAGGATCTCTGGTTAATTTGCAACTAGCAAATCATCGAGGACACAAAATTCAACCTTGTGCAGTTAATCAGCCTTACACTTACAATACTTAAATAAAGCTCTTTCATTAATCACTTTTGTCTATAGTCCTGAAATACTAAGACAGCCTTGTAATTTTTGCTTAGAGAAGGAAATATACTTAAAAACACACTATTGAGCGAGGCGTGGTGGTGTATGCCTTTAATCCCAGCACTCAGGAGGCAGAGGTAGGAGGATTACTGTGAGTTCGAGGCCACCCTGAGAAAACAGAGTGAATTCCAGGTCAGCCTGGGCTAGAGGGAGACCCTATCTCAAAAAAACAAACAAACAAAAAAACACTATTGGTCTGGGGAGATGGCTCACTGACGAAAGGTGCTTGCTTGCAAAGCATGCCAGCCTGAGTTCAATTACCCATTACCAAGTAAAGTAGGGTGCAAAAAAAGTGGTGCATGCATCCAATGTTTGTTTGCAGCAAGAGAGCTTGTTGTACACACATGCAAAAAAATGTTTTTAATCCTGTCAAACAATGCAGAGGAACAGGTTGATTGAATATGAGTGCTGCTCTCACTGCTAGCCTGAGAACCTCCTCTGTGGAGGTGGCAGCGGATACTGGAGAGACACACAACTCATCAAAACAGGAAATAAGAAGATTGCTGAGAGCTCAACAGTAAAGGAGACTTTTAAATACACCCTCCATGGGTCAGGGAACACTGTGAAAGAGGGAGCAGCAGGAATATTAGGAGCCACAAGGTGGGAAGCATACAATGATTATGGATATCCCTACTGAGGAAGGCCCTAAGTGGAGCTGAGGAGGGGGGAGAAGGGACCAAAGAGAATAACCTGATGGGAATATGACCAATTTACAGAATGCTCATATAAATTCCCAATAAAATTATAAGACAACAAAGAGGGCTGGAGAGATGGCTTAGCAGTTAAGTGCTTGCCTGTGAAGCCTAAGAACCCTGGTTCGAGGCTTGGTTCCCCAGGACCCACGTTAGCCAGATGTACAAAGGGGTGCATTCATCTGGAGTTCGTTTGCAGTGGCTAGAGGCCCTGGCATGCTCATTCATTCTCCTTCTCTCTCTCTGTCTGCCTCTTTGTCTATCGCTCTCAAATAAATAATAAAAAAAATTATTTAAAAAAACCAACCAGGGCTGGAGAGATGGCTTAGCGGTTAAGCGCTTGCCTGTGAAGCCTAAGGACCCTGGTTTGAGGCTCCATTCCCCAGAAGCCATGTTAGCCAGATGCACAAGGGCGCACACATCTGCAGTTCGTTTGCAGTGGCTGGAAGCCCTGGCGTCCATTCTCTTTCTCTCTGCCTGTTTCTCTCTCTGTCACTCTCAAATAACTAAGAATAAACAAAAACAAATATTAAAAAAAAAACCCAACCAAACAAACAAACAAAAAACCCTACCAGGCTGGGGAAATGATTCAGCCACTAAAAAGGTACATGCTTGCAAAGCCTGTCAGCCTGAGTCTGATTCCCATGCACTCATGTAAAGCCAGATGCAAAAGGTGGCAAGTGTATTGGGCATTCATCTGCAATAATAAGAGACCCTGGTGTGCATGTGTATGCATGTAAATAAATTTTAAAATTTGAAAAAAATCTATCAAGTTCATGTAGTTATTTTGAGGACAATATTAGAGCAAAATCCATTTTAATAAACCACATTTGACTATAGCTGTACCCACTAAAAATGAAAACCTACTAACAGAATTTCCTTCCATTTTCTTGGTTGGACTGAGTATTTTAGACAAGAGGTTTTTCAAACTAAAAGACATGAAGTTGGTGCAGAAGTAGAAAAAAAAAAGAATGCCTAAAGTGGAGGTTGAGGAGACATAGGATAAAGCACATGAGGACTAGAGTTCGGATCCCCAAAAACCCACATAAATGTCGCATGTAATCCCAGGGCTCAAGAAGATTCCTGGGCAAGCTGGCTAGCTAAATTAGCTGAACTGGCAAGCTCTGTGTTCAAGTGGGAGCTACAGTTAATAAAGTGGAAAGTGATCTAGGAAGACACCAGACATCATCCTCTGGCCTACCTGTGAGTTCACACACACAAGAATGCCTAAAGTAACATCAACTGAATGAGGAAGAAGCAAGACAGAAAAAAAAAAAAAAGGCATATATTTGCATCAATTCTTTATGTTCAGAAAATAGCTCTGTTTTAAGCCAGGAAACAGATTCATAGGCAAAACATTAAGGAAGCTGTAAAGTTCCTGATAACTGAATATATACAGAAATTACAAACAGAACTGATTCTTTAATTTTTTTTTTTTTTTTTGCAAAACTTCATTAAGAAAAACCTGACCTACTTCGAAAAACCAAAAAAAGAAAAAAGAAAAAAAAGAAAAACCTGAAAGTTCCTCCTTCAGAAAAAGAGTCAGGAATTAAGAGTGTGTGCCTCGAGTTAACATGAAACCAAGATCACAAACTCACTGGGTGTGGTGGTGCAAGCCTTTAATCTCAGCACTCAGGAGGCAGAGGTAGGAGGATTGCTGTGAGTTTGAGGTCACTCTGAGACTTATAGTAAATTCCAGGTCAGCCTAGGCTAGAGCAAGACCCTACCTTGGGGAAAAAAAAAAAAAAAAAAAAAGAATCACAAGCTCTGTGTCACTAATAGTGACATCTGAAGTGTTTCTTTGTTTTGTTTCCAGCCACAAAAGGCCAATTCGGCCATGATAACATAAAGGTAGGAAGATTTATTTCCATAAAGGTCCTAATACCCACAACAGGTAATTAATACAATTGCATGAATTTAAGTCCTGATGTCCAAATTTCAAGAAAAGAGGTGTTCAACATGACTAACAAATGATTCGTATCAACTGAGAAAAACCAAAACCCAGCCAGAGCAGATCACTAAAGGGTAATCATTTTTTAGAGGGCAAAGTATCAACAAGGTGAGGAAGACAGGAGAAACAGGTGTTTCCAAGCTTGAGCTGGGCGTGGTGGTACATGCCTTTAATCCCAGCATTTGGGAGGCAGAGAGAGGATCACCATGAGTTGGAGGCCACCCTGAGACTACATAGAGAATTCCAGGTCAGCCTGAGCTAAAGTGAGACCCTACCTCAAAAAACCAAACCAAAACAACAACAACAAAACAAACAAAAAAAAAACACTTGGGATCCTTTGCATCTAGATCCAGCCCACATAGCTTATTCTGCAAACACCATCAAATCTTTCCATTCTTTACCTTTTTGCTCCCTACGTTTATTTTTCAGGTCAAAACCGGACAGGAATAAAACAATTTAAAATGCTCAGAAACAACTAACACATCCATGGCGCAATTCAGCCATATGGATATTTGTGGGCTTACCATATATCAGGTTTGATGACTGAACAAGAGGGAGGGAAGGGGAGAGAGGGTAATAAAAGGAGGAAGGAAAAGAAAAAAGAAATAGAAGGGAAGAGAGGGGAAGAAAGGAGAGAGAAATAAAGGAAGGGGAAGAAGGGAGGGAGAGAAAAAGTGTTCAAGGGACTCACATCAACCAGTGGGTACATACATTGACCTGTATAACTGGCAATCGGGTCAAAATCCAAAGACAGTACTTAGTATGGGGAAACGACCACTGAATGAGACATAAACCTATTGATGATCACTTGATGATCAGGTCCTTTTGGACAACCAAACCCTTTCTTTTTCAATCTGTCCTGATTCATTTCCAGATTTCTCCCATCAACGAATCTCTGAAGAAGCGTCCAAGCCTCCCAACAACCTATCACACGCAGTTTAAGCCTTCAACTTTGAGTCTTCTGTAGGACAGCTCCACCAGTTTCAAGCTTAATATGGTTTCTTTCTGCCAGTCCCTTTTGAAGACGGAAGCACCTCATCTATTTCAACTACTTATTCTCTCACTCAGTAGGCAACCTTCACATCTTCAGGACAGACAGATTTCATGACATATCCTATTCTAAGGTGTTTTTAAGGTTAACATCACAGATGTTCATGTGCCCAGGCACCCCTTCTGATATCAGAATCGTTTGCAGTTCAGACATAGAGGAGTCCCAACATTAAGTCTTGTAAAAAGGCAGAAAAGATTGGGGCAGCTGCAAACTATGGAGGGGGGGATCGAGGAGGCAAAGAGAGAGGGTCATGTCTGTGTTCGGTGAAAAGTAGGGGAAAGGAGAGCCTAAGAACCGAAGTCCCGGTGAAGGACTGACGAAATCCGGGGGCTAGGGGGTCACGGGTTAAGGAAGGACTGGCATCCTTGGAAGAGGACATGTGAAACAAAGAGGTTGGGATTCGGAAGGTGAGGGGTGGCGAGACCGAAGCTGCGGGCATCTTCGGAGGGTGAGCGGCAGGGCCGCGGGAGGGGGCCGACGCGTGCCTCGGGGGACCGGCCGAGGATGCGCGGTCAGGAGGGACGAGGCAGGTCTCGGGAAAGCTCGGGGACCAGCGTCTGGGCTTCGCTCCCGCGCGGGCAGGGGCGGGGGCGGAGAGGTGTTTCGAGTGGGGTCGTGTCCCAAAGAAAGAAATGCTTCCCAGGGAGTGACTCTCCCGGAACGGAAATCACGGCGACGCGAAAATCTCCGAAGGCACCAGCATTTCCCATTCCCAGCCCGGCTTGCCCACACACTCACCGCGTATTGTCCAAACGCCACCGCTCCGACTGCTGCTACCGGCCCGCGCAGCCGCACTGAGCGCGCACCGCCCACGTGACTCGAAAGCCCGCCCGGCCGCCCGCCCACGTGACCCGAGGAGCCCACCCACTCCCGTCACTCTCCCTCACGTGGTCCTGGCGGGCCCCGCCCCTGGCAAGATGGCGGCGCCCAGGTGTTGCACCCTGTGTCTCCGGGTCCTGAGTTCGAGCCTGCGTCCTGGGAGCCTATTCACGTTGTCTAAGCCCTTCTGTTCCGCCGCTGCTGCCTCTAGACCCCTGGATGCCCAGCGATTAGCGGAGAGGCTCCGAGCCCAGAAACGGGAGCTAAAGAAGCTGCCGGTGAGGCTGGAACAAACTCCCCAGCGGCCGCGCGCTCACGGGTTTCCCAGCGCGGGTGCGGTAGGCTGGCCCTCTGACAGCTAGTAAGTCACCGTGGGGTGGTCACGGGGTGAACCTGGCGCGACTGCGGAGGAGAGAGGGCAGGAGGGATAAGGTGTCTTCCTGTGGGCCGAGTCTTTGCCAGGTTCAGACCTAACTACCTAAATACTCAAGTATGCAAGTAATCGGAAAGCATGAGTCTAATGCAAAGACAGTCATTCCGCTTCCAAATTCCTACTCAGACCTTATGGAAGGCCTTCCCCAGGGCTTCCCCCTCTTACAAGCTTTTAACGCGCTCCTTTCTCCCTAGGTGCCTACTAGTCCTGTTCAACGGAGGGTGCAAGAACTAGTGCGATTCACACAGCAGTTGCAGCGAGTTCACCCCAACGTGCTTGCTAAGGCACTGTGCCGCGGGATTCTCCATCAGGATAAAGACCTTGTGGTCATCAATAAGCCCTATGGTCTCCCTGTCCACGGTAAGACTGCTGGATTCTACTAAAACTAGGGGTGGCTCTGAAGCATTGCACTCTTGCATGCAAATTAAGTTAACCTTTGAAGAGTATTGCCCTACCTAAGCGACTACTGAGGACACATAATGTCTATTCACATATAACAGGGTGATTCCAAGCTGTGTGCAGACTCCCACAGGGATTGCCTTAGAGAATTGTAAAAGCTGCATGTTGTTAAGTTCTGTAAATCTAATAGGTGTTTTCCATCCAAACTCAGAAAGAGAGATGGGTCCTGTGGTAATCCCACATGTAGGAAAGGCTGAGGCAGGAAGATCAGAAAGTTCCAGGTCAGTCTGGACAATAGGTAATTTCAAAAAATGCTAGTAAGAAAAGAAAAAACAAAATATTGTGAAAGTGGAAATAATATGTAAGAGAAAACAGTATGTTGGAATGGACACTCATGTTACCGAATGTAATGATGAGAGACAGCTGAGATGAGTCACAATTGATTGAAGGGACTGAGGGGGTGGCTCAGTAGTTAAAAGCACTTGGTACACAGGGGTAACTACTTGAATTCAGAACCCCCATAAAGCTGGATGCAAGTAGTGCATGAGTCTGTAATTCCAACATGCCTATGACAATGAGAAGAAGGGTTGGGAAAATCCAAAGCTTGCAGGCCAGCTAGCTTGGCATACACAGTGGCAAAACAAGATAGACCCTGTCCCAAATGAAGTGGAAGGGGAAGACTGACATCCCAAAGTTGTCTTCTGATGTGCACATGCACACACATGTGATTGAAAGAAAGGCATTTGTCAAAGACTATAATGGAGAAGAAATACTTTAGAGTAAAATATTTTAATTGAGTCATATTTGTTTGTTTTTTATTTTTTATTTTTTTCTGAGGTAGGGTCTCACTCTAGCACAGGCTGACCTGGAACTCACTAAGTAGTCTCAGGGTGGCCTCAAACTCATGGTGCTCCTCCTACCTCTGCCTCCCAAGTATTGGGCTTAAAGGCATGCACCACCACACCCAGCTGGTAAAAAACTCTTAACTGATGGCTTTTCCCTTCATAGGTGGCCCTGGAGTCCAGCTCTGCATTAGTGATGTACTGCCCATCTTGGCGAAGATGCTTCATGGACACACTGCAGAGTCATTGCATCTGTGCCACCGGCTGGATAAGGAAACCACAGGTGTAATGGTATTGGCTTGGGAGAAGGAAGTGGCACATCAAGTTCAAGAGCTGTTTAGGACTCGCCAGGTGGCAAAGAAGTACTGGTATGAGGCCCATAGGTAGCAGATGTGGTATAAATGCAGCATCTATCATGATAGAAGATGCTGTACTAGGACCTATGAGTAAATAAAGAGGATATGAAATAGCCAAACCTATCGTATAAAAGATACAGGACTTTATTCCTATAGTAAAATAGTCAAAGGAAAAGCAAAACAAAGCCCCATTTTGCCACTGTACTCCCAACATGAGGTAGCAACCACTATAATCAGTTTGTTTTCCTCTTATCCTTATTCAATTCTCTTACTTAAATATCTGGTACATACAGTATTCACATGTCTATACACACAAACATATCACTGTACAATTACATTCTTTGTTTTTCTTCTGAATAACACTGTCTTGGATTTTTCTGTGGTGGGGCATATAGGTTTTAGCTTAGAGGTTTGCTTTTTCTTTTTAATGAGCCAAAAGAGCCTGTCTTTCTGTATCATTCTCTTCCCTAGAAGTTGTTACAAGAGTCTTTTGTAAACTTCCAGTGTTGAGAATATCTAACTATAGTTGCCTGGCAGCATGCTTTACACCCTGCCTCACACACACCCTGCTGCTTTCGCTTGGATCATGTATCTCTGCATGTTGTGTTGTTCATTCTGACCTGTTTCCAATGTCCTGATTCTATGGTAATCTATATGAAGAATGTTCAGATAATTTTTTTCATTTTTCAGGGCCTTTTGGAAAGAATATGTGTATATATTTATTTTAGTCTATCATCACTCTTTTAACAATACCTGTTCTCTAGTATGTGTGAGGCTGTGGACTTGATTTCCACAAAACACACACACACACATCAAAATAATAAAACAATAACTAAGTCCAGGAAACTTTTAAGGAAGAAAGCTAATTTTGGCTTGTCATTGGAGATTGGGCGGTCCAAGAGCATGGTATTGTCAAGGGTCTGTACTGCCTCAACTCATGGCAGAAGGTGGGAAGACAGTGGACATGGCAACAGGGGAAGCAGGAGGGGCAAGCTTGCTTCATGACGGACTGCTCGTGTGGTTACAGTCCAGCCCCTGCAGGGAGATCTCATTTCCATGAGAAGCAGCCAAGTTTGACTAGAGCAGCCTTAGCTTAAAGAATTTGAGCATAAACCTCCCCATATCCCAACAATGACAATTCAGTTTGAGTATCTGAACCATAGTGATTGTTTTAGTTTTTGAAAACAGGTCTCATGTAACCCAGGCTGACTTCAAACTTGCTTTGTACCTGTGGATGATCTTGAACTTCTGATCCTCTTGCCTCTACCTCCCAAGTGCTGGTAGTTTAGGCATACACCACCATACCTGGTTCCCATAGCATTATTTTTTTTAAATATTTATTTATTCATTTATTTGTGTGGGAGAGAGATAACAGGCGCTTCAGGGTCTATAGCCACTGCAAATGAACTCCAGATGCATGCACCATCTTGTGCATCTGGCTTATGTGGTTACTGGGGAATCGAACCTGAGTACTTAGGCCTTGCAGGCAAGCAGGTTAACTGCTAAGCTATTTGTCCAGCCCATGTTGTTTTTATTTATTTATTTTAGAGAGGAAAGCACAGAGAGTATGAGTGTATGGGCATGCCAGGGCCCTTTTGTGTATCTGGTTGTACCGGGTACTTGGAAATTGAACCCTGGGCTGGCAGGCTTTGCAAGCGAGCACTTTTAAATACTGTGTCATCTCCATGGCACCATAGCAATGTTTTTAAAGTAAATTCCTTAAAACAGAAGTGTTGAGTTGAATGTTTAAAATTTTTTTATAATACCCAAATTGCTTTACAGAAAGGTTTATCAATTTTGATTCCTACTAGCAATAATAAATATGATTATCCCCTTATGCCAGTCAAAGCAATTTTTTAAAAACTTGGCATCTTGATGGGTTAAAGATTTTCTTTTCAATTTCCTATTTCCTCTATATACCAATGATGTTGGCTGGGCATTCTGTGCTCATTGGTTGTTTGGGTTTTCCTTTCTGAGAATAAACTGTTTTCCTATTTGGTTATTATTTCCCATTTAATCAGTAAGTATTTTATGTTTTGGATGTGAGTTTTTTTATTTTATAGAATTTGCAGAAATTTTGTGATCTGGGGACCCTTTAAGAATCTGTGTGCCCAAGACCCAACCACACAGTCTGGGTCTTCATGTCTGGTAGATGTGAGAATTAGCATTTTTAATTTTAAAAGTTGCAAAAGTGTAGAGATGGCCCAATGGTTAAGGCACTTCCCTGCAAAGCCTAACGACCTGGATGGGTTTGATTCCCCACTATCCACATAAGCTACCTGCACAAAGTGGTGCATGCATCTGGAGTTCATTTACACTGGCTGTAAGTCCTGGCATGCCCCCTACACACACACACACATACACACACACTTTCTTTCTCTCTCTGTCTGTGCTTGCAAGTAAATAAATATTTTTTTTTTTAAAGTTACAAAAGTTTAGTGATAAAGCTGGAGCACCTAACATGTGAGTCTCCACATAGTAGTGATGGATGATGTGCTTAGCCTGAGATTTGCATAACTTTTTTTTTTATTGTTAATAACATTTTATTTAACTTAGACTGCTAAACAAAGAAGTCATAAACCCACTGTTTAAAACAATAACATTCTTTTTGGTTTGTTTATTTTGGAGGTAGGCTCTCACTCAAGGCCAGGCTGACCTTGAATTCACTATATAGTCTCAGGGTACCTCGAACTCACAGCGATTCTCCCTCTGCCTTCTGGATGCTGGGATTAAAGGTGTGCAGATTTGCATAACTTTTTAAAAGCTGATCTTTTTTTACTACTAAAGTCATACATACTAATTGTAGAACACTTAGCTGGGAAATAAAATAAAATGTGTTTTTCCATGGATGTGTACAATTAAAATTAGGATAATGTGGTTTTGTATTCTGGTTTTTTTTTCTCCTTAAATTATAAAAGGTAATGGGTTCTAATCACCTAACCAATTGAACTAACATGTGACTGAACTAGTAAAAAACTCCAAGGACCGTCCCTGTCCTACTTGTTAGGTAGGTGAAGGAACTGTGTCTAAAGCACTGCAGCTGCAGCTCAGTGGTCCGTTGCAGATCTCTCTTGTTGGTGTTCTCCCTCTCTGATAGGAAACTCTAGGAAGCATAGTGCAGAAGGTTTGGTGCGAGGCCTTAAGCAACCATGTCTCAGGGGCTCCGCTCTAGCTTCTGTGGCTTAAACAGCAATCTGTGTGTCACTTCCAGGGCTGTCACTGTCCGTGTCCCTGTGCCCTCTGCAGGAGTTGTGGACATCCCCATTGTTGAGAAGGAGGTACAAGGCCAACAGCAACACCACAAGGTAGGCAAGCTGCTTTTCTGAGGCCTGGGCTTCTCTTCTTTCTTGGATAGGACATCTTGATATGTCTGGTTTCAGATGACACTGTCCCCGAGCTACCGTATGGACAATGGGACAATGGTGAAAGTGCGAGCCAACCGGAATGCCCATGTTGCTGTAACTCAGTACCAGGTGCTTAGCAGCACTCTCTCCTCTGCTCTTGTGGAGCTCCAGCCTGTTACTGGTGAGATGATGGGCACACTTTGTCCAGTACCTTGCGCAGGGTCCTACCTTGTTCTGAGATACTAGTAATGTGTGTGTGTTCAGGGTGCAGCTGTGGGTAGCATGTGCTGCTAGTTCAGATCAGGCTGGAGATGATTGTGGGAAATGGAAGAATATAATTTGTTCAAGGCAAGATCTTGCTGTGTATCCTAAGCTGGCCTCGACCTTGTGATTCTAATGTTTCAGCCACCTAGGTTCTAAGATTACTATGCCCAGCCTCAAAAGAATGTTGTTAGAATATCTTCATTTAAAAATGTAAATAGTGTTTCCTTAAAGAATTACTGTGATCCACAATAAATATAATAATTTTAAAAAAAGAATTACTATGATCCAGCAATTCAGTTTCTGGGTATGTATCTAAAAGAATTAAAACAGATGTTTGCATACTTAGGTTCATAGCAGCATGAGTCACAGTATCTCAAAGGTGGAGACACCCCAAATGTCTACTGATAGATGAAGAAACAGAATGTGTGTGTATGTATACATACATACATACATACATACATACATACACATACGTATATATATTTGAGTAGCATATATGCATTCATAAGAGAATGTTATTTTTAGCCTTAGAAGATTTAAGGGAAATTTTGACATAGGCCGCATGGGTAATCTTGGGTTCCTGCTAAGTGAAATAAGCTAGACACAGACATGCTGTATAGTTCCACTTATATGATGTACTTACAGTCATTAGATTCACAGAGGAAGTAGAATGGTGCTCGGCAGAAACTAGGATGAGGGGAGCAAGAAGAGCATAATGGAGAATCGTATCAGCCAGTGAGTTCAGTTTGGGAGAAGGACAACTTCAAGAGATGGATAGTGTTGATGCTTACAAGACAATGTGAGCATAACTAGTGCTACTGATCTATATACTTAAAGATGGTTAGGCTGGGAAATTTTATGTTTATTTTACTATATTTAAGAAATGTGGGACTGGCAAGATAGCTCAGTGGTAGAGTACTTGCCTAGGAGCTAGATTCAATCTCCAATATCATAAAAAAAAGTACAAAATAACTATAGTTATTATTATGCAGTAAAATTAGATAGACAGCAAGGTCATAATAATGGTGATCTATAGTGTGTATAGTGTTTTCTTCTTGTGCTGGCTGGTACTGTATAGCTTGTAGCTTCTTACATTATTCTTTATTTCTTATTGTACTTGGTATAGTTTACTATGTTTGATTTAATATAATTTGAAGCACTGATACTGATACTGTCTCATTTGTGTCCCTCCCCGCCTCCCTGCTTAGGAATAAAACATCAGCTTCGAGTTCATCTGTCCTTTGGATTAGATTGCCCAATCCTGGGTGATCATAAGTACTCAGACTGGAATAGGTTGGCACCCCAGGTAATACTGACTTTACACAATATGCTTTTTAACAGAATGAGGGAGAGAACATAGGCTTTTTTTCTTTATTTGTTGGTTTTGAAGCAAAGTTGGATTGTATTAAAAAATTATTTTACTATAGACATAAAGCATGAGAAATAAGAGAAGGAGAGTGAGACACCTATGCTTTGAAAAGGCATGACTGGAGTTAGTGTTGGGCCTGTCAAACATCTTCACAAATAGTAATATGTATGACTTTGGTTCTTCTGAAGTTAGGTTGTTAGAAGGACTTATAATATAAGTAAAAATTTTTTGATGTGCTTGTTTTTTTATGCTTTTCTTTTGTTAAAACCCTAAAGTGGGTCATAGCAGAGATGTTGATTATCTCTAGATATGGAACCAGCATCAAATCTTAGAGACATTAGAGCAGTTAATTACCACCTTCATATACATGCAGGATCTGTGGAGCCAGACACTGTGGCACATACCTGTAAGCCCAGCATTTGGGAGGTACAAGCAAGAGGATGAGGAGTTCAAGATCATTCTTGGCCACATAGCAAGTTTGAGGCCTGTATACAAAGCATTGTTTCAACAAACAACAACTTTACTGGATTCATTTATTTAATCTCAGATTTCATTGGGAGGTTGTGGTAAGGGAGAAATCTTTCTGAAAGTTAAAGCTGCCTTTCATGCTGCTTGAGAGAACCGTGGGGGAGTCTTTTTCATTCTTTGATATTATAGTCCATTCTCTTGGAAGGTCAAAGCATTAGCCAATGAGAGCATCTTTGGTACAGCTGTATTTTCCTTACCTGGAGTTGTAGTCAGCTTCCTGTTGCTGGCCAAACACACCAGACCAAGAGCAGCTTGTGGGACGAAAGGGTTTATTTTGGCTTACCAACTTGAGTGGAAGCTCCATTATGGCAGGAAAAATGATAGCATGAGCAGAAGGTGGACATCAGCTGCTGGCCAGCATCAGGTGGACAGCAAAAGCAGGAGAGTGTGCCAAACACTGGCAAGGGAAGCTGGCTATAACACCTGTAAACCCACCCCCAACAATACATTGCCTCCAGGAGGCTTCATTTCTCAAATTGCCACCAGCTGGGGACCTAAGTATTCAGAGCACATAAGTTTATGGGGGATATCTAAGTCAAACCTCCACATTCCACTGTGACCCCCATAAACTGATAACTAGCCGTGATATAAAATGCAATGCATTCAGTCTGACTTTAAAAGTCCCCATAGTTTTTATCAATCCCAATGATGTTCAAACATCTTCATAACTAAATGTCTTTTAACTGAGCCATAATGCCATAAACAAACAAACAAAAACAATAATGGCATAGAATAAATATTCTCACTGCAGAAGATGGCATTGAGCATAGCAAAAAACATTGAGCCAGTACATGATTTAATACACATAGGGCAAGCATCAAAGCTCCAAGTCTGACAAATCTAACCAGTGACAAGTCTTCATGTCTGATACTTCCTTTTTTTCTGTGCCATATCCTTCTTACACCAGTCCATGTCTATGCAATGTAGCCCTGTACAAGTTCTCAGGACACAGGCATAACAGCAAGCCTCTCACACAAACTGTCTTCAGCCCAGTCTGGACAAAGCTATTTCTTCCCGCTCATAACCCAAACCTTACAGTTCTTACTGTATTCAGATCTTTCGACTCTGACAAGAATGGTCCATTAAGCTGTACTTACAATACTGTAAGGCATCTCTTAGACCAAGGTTTCAGACCCTTCCACATTCCTCCCACAAATCAGTCCCAAAAGACCAAAAGCCACACAATCTTTGGTTTCTAGCAGCACTGACCCCACTCCTGGTACCAGTTTAACTGTTGCTGTCAGCTACATGTTGCTGGCAGAAAACCAATCAAACCACCACACCTGGGTTCTAAGTTCTTCCTAGACATACCCCTGCAGCAGGCTAGCATTACTGGTTCTTCCCAGAGGTTGGTATTCATTCCTTTGCTACTTAAAGATGGACAGCCAAGGCATGGTAGTATGCACCAGCAATCCCAGCACTTGGCAGGCAGAGGTAGGAGGATCGCTATGAGTTTGAGGCCAACCTGAGACTATACAGTGAATTCTAGGTCAGCCTGGCTAGAGCAAGACTCCAAAAACCAAAAAATAAAAATAAAATAAAGATTTCCAGGTATGGTGGTGCACACCTTTAATCCCAGCACTTGGGGGACAGAGGTAGGAGGATAGCCATGAGTTCAAGGCCACCCTGAGATGACGGAGTTAATTCCAGGTCAGTCTGGACTAGAGTGAGGCCCTACCTTGAAAAACCAAAAAATAAAAATTAAAAATAAAGATGGGCAATTGGCTTTTTTTCTCAAGGGCTTGTCTTTTCTTTCTGTAGAAGCTTTCTGCTGGCACCTTGAAGAAGCTGGGGTTGCCACAGTCGAAGGCCCGCTACATCCCCCTCCACCTGCATGCCAGACAGCTGATTCTGCCTGCTCTGGGCTCCAGAAAGGAGGAACTCCTCTTGGACTGCAAGCTTCCTCACTTCTTTGTACATTCCCTTCACCGTCTGGGTTTAGAGGTGCCAAGTCCGGGTCAAAGCAGGGATGATGAAGCACAGTGAAGACTACTGGGCAATGTGGCCCCTGACCTCTGCTGTGTTTATGGACTCTCCTGACCTCTCACTTGGAATAGACTACAGGAGTCAATCAGGAGGGAGAAGTTAAAACTTGGTTGCTTCAGGGCTTTTAATGAAGAACAAAGTCTGTTTACTTGGAGTTTATATGTACAGTAGAAGAGCCTGCTAGAGGTCTCTCCGCCTTAGGGTCTCTGGCAAGATGAAAGCCTAGGACCAGGAACATTGTTATACTGGTCTGAAAAGGAGAACTAAAGGCTGGAATCTGGAGCCAGGAACTATTTTCATCCAATGGGAATGCTTATGCACTAACAGGAATGTTCCCCTGGTTGGGAAGAGCATAATAGTTAAGCATACACTAGGGAGCACAGGCATTCTGTCACAAAGAGTGTGAATGCTTACTTCTCTAGTGTTTGTGAAGCCTGTAGAGAGGGTGTTTAGGGTGAGGTTGGGGTGGCATATTTGATAGGCAGGGGAGCAGATGACATGGATAGGCAGACAAAGTAAGAAAGCAGGTATGAGGAAGTAGCAGAGACAACAAACCAAGGAGCATACACACTGTCTAGTAGTTGTTAGCTCAGGCTGGCTGCCACGTGAGAACAGATTTTCTCTTTTTTTTTTCAGAGAAACAGCAAATCTAAATTATGTGAAATATCAGAGTATTATGAACTGTATCAAGATTTCAAAAAATAAAAATTCGTAGAGAATGAGGAGATAACTCAATGGGTAAATCACTTCCCACTTAAGCCTGATTGCCTGAGTTCAGACCCCAGGTCCCACACACAATCCAGAGCACGGATGGCAGGATGGAAGCTGGAGACAAGAGAACTGCCCAGAAGCAAAGACCAACACCAGAAGTCCTCTGACTTACACACACACACACACACACACACACACACACACACACAAACACGATTGCATGTGGGCACTCACACCTTCACACAGGTAGATCATGCACATACCAAAAATAAGCAAATAAGATAAATAAGCTTAAAAAGTAGGGCTGGAGAGTTGGCTTAGTGGTTAAACACTTGCCTGTGAAGCCTAAGGACCCTGGTTTGAGGCTCAATTCCCCAGGACCCACATTAGCCAGATACATAAGGGGGCACATGCATTTGGAGTTTGTTTACAGTGGCTGGAGGCCCTGACCCACCCATTCTCTTTCTCTCTCTCTCTATCTGCCTTTCTCTGTCACTCAAAAACAAAAAAAAAAAAGCTTAAAGGGGGTTGGAGAAATGGCTCAGTGGTTAAAGGCACTTGCTTACAAAGCCTGTTAGCCCAGGTTCACTTCTCCAGCATCTAGGCAAAGCCACTTGTGGGCCAGATACATGTGCAGAACAAAAGACCTGGTCTCAAAGAAGGTAAAGTATAGACAACAACTGACCTCCACACATGTGCCCATGCACATAGATAAATTTTTAAAAAAATTGAAAGATAGTCATCCCAGCACATATTTGCAGTTGAATTTGGTCTGTAAGGTACGACCTTGCAATCTGTGTTTAATGAGTGGTGCAGACAGAAGTTTAGGGAGAGATGTCTTGAAAATTCTAGATTAGAGGCTAGGAGTTCCATTACATATATATAGTACCTACTTTTCCTAGCCTAGGAATGGCTTGTCAGTTCATGGATGTGGTGGCTATATGTTGCCAGTTAAGACATGGCTTGGAAACAACCTCCTGTTCTTAGGTCTCAGGAAGGAGATGGTCCTGCTGAGTATTCCGAGGGATGGAAATTTCCTTGGCCCCTACTCAGTTGGTACCTTCAGCTCACATCTTGGTTGTGTGCGTGTGCGCGCAAGCGTGCTTTAAAATTTTTTTTATTCATTTATTTGCATGTTTGTGTTTGTATGTGCACAGTGTGGCCTCTTGCCTATGCAAATGAACTATAGGCCTATGTGCCACTCTGGCTTATATTGGTGGCTTGGAAGTTGAACCTAGGCCAGCAGGCTTTGTGAGCAAGTGCCTTTAGCCACCGAGCCATCTTCCCAGCCCCCCATCTTGGCTCTTGTAAACAATTCAGTCTTTTACACAGGTACACTAACACTTTGGTCTGAGTTGAAGAAGGCTGGGGTGGTAGCACAGTTGTTAAAAAGCCTCAGAACAGTCCCTCCTTATCTGTGTTTTTCATTCTGTGGTTTTAGTTACCTATGTTCATCTACAGTTTGAAAAACTTAACTGGAAAATTCCAGAAATAAACAATTCATACGTTGTTAAAATATTTATTTGCAAATAGAGGGAGCTAGAAAAGAGAATGGGCATTCCGGAGCCTCCAGCTGCTGCAGACAGACCCCAGATACATATGCCACTTTGTGCATCTGGCTTCGTGTAAGTAGCTGAGGAATTGAACTCAAGTCCTTCTCCAGTTCCAACTCGTAAGTTTTAACTTACCCTTCAGTCTGAGGGATGTGATGAAATCCTGCAGTGTCCTGCTGCATGCCACCTCGGAGATGAATCATCCCTTTGTTCTGTATACATGTTGGCCTTTAGTAGCCACTTTATTCACTTACTAGCTATCTCAGTTATTAAATCTGTTTTCTCAGTATCAATTTGTATTCAAGGAACTTTTTTTTGAAGGAGAATGTTCATGTTTATTATAGTGTTTTCATTGTTTTAAAAATCTCTTACTATTCCTATTTATAAATTAAACTCAATCTGTATATGATACGGTAGTAACAGTGTGTGTATATCAAGTTGAGTAGTACCCAAAGTTCCAGTAAGTTAACACTTACTTCTCATGGCTAAGGGAGATCCTATGTTGAAAGTGCAACTGTCTTTTTTTTTTTAAAAAAAAAAAAACACCTTAATTTTTATTTATTTGAGAGAGAGAGTGGCTGCATCAGGGCTTCTAGCCACTGCAAATGAACTCCACATACGTGCGCTACCTTGTGCATCTGGCTTTTATGTGGGTCCTGGGGTATCGAACCTGGGTCCTTTGGCTTTGAAGGCAAGTGCCTAAACACTAAGCCATTTCTCCAGCCCAAAAGTGCAACTTTTCTAACTCTCTCGTTTTCTTGCTTTCTATTACTTTGCATAATGAATCTAATAACACAGATGAGGTGGCTATATTCATTTATATAAGGCCTATATGTGTTTTCCTGAATCTTGTCATTTTTTCTGTTTCTAGTACACCATGTTTCAAGATGAAGGGACAAGAATATGACAGAATTACTGACAATTTGGTTTAGGGAGACAGATGAACAGGAAAATAATTGTATTTCTTTTTTTAGATTAATTAATTTAATTAATTAATTTTGGTTGTTCAAGGTAGGGTCTCACTCTAAGAGCCCAGGCTGACCTGGAATTCACTATGTAGTCTCAGGGTGCCCTCGAACTCATGGTGATGATCCTCCTCCCTCTGCCTCCTGAGTGCTGGGATTAAAGGCATGCACCACCACACCTGTCTTAAAATTAATTTATTTTTTTTAATTGACAACTTCCATGATTGTAAATAATATCCCATGTTAATTCCCTCCCTCCCCCAAGAGAATTGTATTTCAAGAGCACATGATAGAAATAAAAGTTAAATTGGGCCAGGCTTGGTGGCACACGCCCTTAATCCCAGCTCTCGGGAGGCATAGGTAGGAGGATCACTGAGTTCGAGGCCAGCCTGGGCTACAGAGTGAGTTCCAAGTCAGCCTAGGCTATAGTGAGTCCCTGCCTCAAGACAAACAGAATAGGAAAATGCAGTAAAGGAGTAAACTAGTCCGGACACCTGGGAAAGGTGGTAGGATTTTTATCTACATTTATCCCATTGTAGGGGGCTTGGGCGGATTCCTCTTGAGGTTGTACATTCTTTAACTGGGCAAACTGAGTATTCATTAGGCTAAAAGTACTGGGGGCACTGGCTTTTCTGTTTCCCACACTCAAGTGTGATCTGGTCTATGATTGCAAACAAATGGAGCAATGGCATTGTTTCTCTGCTGCCACCACCACAGGGCTGGACTGCGAACTAGCTGTGTTACTGACCTTGCTCAGCCTCTGAGCTTTTAGTTTTTTATTTTTTTGAGACAGAGTCTCACTGTGTAGCCAGACCTGGCCTTTTCTCTCATGATTCTCCTGTGTCAGCCTCCTGAGTTCTGGAATTACTGGTGTGCACCACCATGCCCAAGTCGTGATCTTTTTAGTTCTTCGGTGCTGGGTTTTGTATTGGTTGGTGAGCCAGGAGCTGCCATGCTTGTTATAGTTCCTAAGCTGCTGTGGAATCATGGGTCTCCATATTGGAGGCAGACAGATGTCCACTCAGCAGCACTGTCTCAGACCTCTCCCAAGCCCTTTGTGTCAGCCTCTTCATGATCCTGTCCCGGAGTCATGAGGTTGCTGGGAGAAGGGAGGTGTCTAATGACTGAACAGTGACCCTAAACAACCTAGTAGATGTGCAACTTTGGAAGTAAAAGGAAGAACAAAGGTTATATGATTTTAGCCAGAATAATGTGAAAATGGCATACATGGCAGTGTGTTATTTGGTTGACTATAGCTTGACTTAAAAAAAATAGTTGTTTATATTTAAGACTATTTATTTATAAATATTAAATAGGGTCTGGAAGAATGTCTTAGCACTTAAGGTGTTTGCAAAGCCAAAGGACCCAGGTTCGATTCCCCAGGACCCACATTAGCCAGATGCACAAGGGGGTGCACGCATCTGGAGTTCATTTGCAGTGGCTAGAGGCCCTGGTGCGCCCATTCTCTCACACACTCTCCCTCTTTCTCTGTCAAATAAATGGCCTTTTAAGAACAGAACATTGAAAGCACATCATAAGAAATACCAAATATTAGGTGATGTAGATTTGTAATTGGTTGCCATCTAAACATTGGTGAAAAAGAAATCACCATTGCCCAGCACCCAAACAGAGGGCTATGTTCAGAGTGGTCAATTTTGGGGAGGGGGACAGGTCTAGTGTTGAGGCTTCTGGGGCAATCTGATGTGGGAATACACCCTGCTCTGGATGTGTGAGGAGGGTAAGGTGTAGGGTCTACTTAGCAAGCCAGACCACCTGTCATAGGACCTTGGCCACAGCAGTAGTCACAGGTCCATTAGGATTGGAGCCTGGTAGGATAGGAACCCACAGCATGCCAGGTGTTGCCTGTTTAGAAGTGAGCGATAACTCGTATTCAAGTGAGCACTCCTAAAGTTGCTTAGAGAAGTGTTAGTAGACATTTTCTGCAAAGGACCAGGTACAGGTAACAAATATCTTAGACTTTTCAGGCCATATAGTCCTTGTCACAATTGTTATGTAGAAGGAAACAGCACCAGGCAATATTTAAATGAATGGGTGAGGCCATATGCCAATAAAATTTTATTAGTGGACTCTGGAATATTACATGCAGATGATGGTCATGTGTCAGTAAGTATAGTAGCTCAGTCTACCATAGCAAAATGCCACAGTTGGGTGGATTCGGCAACCTGTAGTTATTTCTCACATTTGGAGAGCTGGAAATCCAAAACCAGAGCATGGGCACATCTGATTTCCCCTTGGCTTACAGTGGCTGTCCACTGTTTGTACTCACATGGTTTTTTTTTCCTGTGCATGTGCATCCCTGACAGGTCTTCGTATGACTGACATCATCTACTCTAAGGCTCTGTTGTAAATATAGTCACATCAGGAATTGGGATTTTCACATGAATTTGTAATGAAAGGCCACAATCCTGCTATGGAACATTAAGCATTATTTACATAGAAGCCCAAGCTTGGGGGTTCTCCATCCAGTCTCTTCTTTTAATGATCCTGTTTTATTAGGATTACTTACAGGAACATGGACACCTTGCCAGTGGCTACACCAAAGAAGAAAATATCTCTCCCCCAACTAGCTACAAATCTAGAAGTTCTCATGAGTCACTCAGCTTTGCACTTATTAGATCAATTCTCAGAGCTCAGCAAGGTGCTAGGCTTTCTATCAGAGGTTTATTATAGTAATAAAAGGAATAGTCCAGAGAACAAATGACAGGGTGAGGTCTGGGGGGATCCCAAGCATGAAGGGCCTGTTAGCTGTCTGAGTAGCCAGGACATTCCACCCTCCTAGTAAGGACGGATATGCATTCCCCACTCAGCCTTTACCATTCAGATTTTGTGTGTGTGTGTTTTTAAACCTTTTTTCCTCCTTTCTCTCTTTCTTCTTATGATTTTCAAGGTAGGGTTTCACTCTAGCCCAGGCTGACCTGGAATTCACTATGGAGTCTCAGGGTGGCCTTGAACTCATGGCAATCCTCCTACCTCTGCCTCCTGAGTGCTGGGATTAAAGGCGGACACCACCATGCCCGGCCAGAATTTTTAAAATTTATTTTAATTTATTTGAGAAAGGGAGGGAGGAAGAGAGAGAGAAGATTCAGATAGAGAGAATGGGCATGTCAGGGTCTCCAGCCACTGCCACGAACTCCAGACTCACATGCTACCTTGTGCATCTGGCTTATGTGGGTCCGCATGAGCTCCTCCTTGCTCCATGACAGGATGTTGAGGAGTCCAGTCTTGTGCAGGTAGTCACAGCTGCTGTGAGTTCAAGAGTGCAATGGCCATGTCAGACCTGAAGTCAGCATTCTACGGTACTCCCCCCACCTTCCTCTGGCATTCTTTTTGTCCCTTCTTTGGGCGTGACATAGATGTCCCATTTATGGCTGATCAGCAGTCACTAATTCTCAGCACTTTAACCAGTTATGATTCATATTTTATATATATATATATATAAAGTTACTATAGTTACTGCTGACTACAAAATGGCACTAATCTATGGGCACACAGTAACTATGAATTACTATAAGCACATCATGACCATTTAGTCAAACAGCAGTAGTGGCTTTTAAAAAAGAATTTTTATGGGGAGAAATGGCTTTGTGGTTAAAGCTCTTGACTGCAAAGCCTAACAACCCAAGTTTAATTCTCTAGTACCCATGTAAAGCCAGATGCACAAAGTGGCGCATGTGTCTGGAGTTCGTTTGCAGCAGCTGGGGCCCTGGTTTGCCCATTCTCTCTGTCTGTCTCCTATTGTCTGTGCTTGCAAATAAATAACTTTCATGTATTTGTGTGTATGTGTGTGTGTGCCCTGATGCATGTGTAGATGTCAGAGGACAACTTTAAGGTGTCTGTGCATTTTTTTTTTTTTTTGAGGTAGGGTCTCACTCTAGTGCAGGTTGACCTGGAATTCATTATGTAGTCTCAGGGTGGCCTCGAACTCACGGTGATCCACCTACCTCTGCCTTCCAAGTGCTGGGATCAAAGGCGTGCGCCACCACACCTGGCCTGTGTCTGTGAATCTTTGAGACAGGGTCTCTTGCTGCTGCAAATGAATTGCCAGACTGCAGAGGAACATCAAACTAGCTGCACCGCAAGCCTGGGATCCTTCCATTGTTGTATGTTGAGGATCTCAAATGCATACACTGCTTTGCATACAGCTTTATGTGGGTGTTGGGAAGTTGAACCCCAATTGACAAGTGCCTTTAATTGTTGTGCCAGCCCCTAGCTATGGACTGTTCACCAGGCTTATGGTGCCAAGTGTGCAGAATTTTGACTGAGGTCCTATTGTGTAGTCACGATTGATTGAATCATTGGCTACCATAATTGAACTCAATTTTCAGTCCCACTCACCCCTATAGGGCTCAAGCCCTCAATCCTGTAATCTTACGATTAGACTTTATTTATTTATTAAATGTTGAACATACAAAATAATGGTTTCATTATGAAATTTTTATACATTTTTGTATGGACTTAGCTCATAGTCTCCCCCACTTGTTCTTTTGTTTCTTTTTCTTTTCTTTTCTTTTTTTTTTTTTTTTTTTGAGGTAAGGTCTTATTCTAACCCAGGCTGACCTGGAATTCACTATGTAGTCTCAGGGTAGTCCTGAACTCATAGCAATCTCTGCCTCCCGAGTGCTTGGATTAAAGGTGTGTGCCACCACACCCAGCTCACTTGTTCTTTTTATACTTTCTCTTTCCTCTGGCTCTCTTCTTCCCTCAAATAGTTTCCCATCTGTGTCTCACATGTGTACATGTATGTGTATGTATATGTGTGTATTTTAAATATTTTTATTTATTTGAGAGAGAGAGGCAGACAGAAAGAGTATAGACACACCAGGGCCTCCTGCTATTCCAAACAAATTCTAGACACATGCACCACTTTGTGCATCTGGCTTTACATGTATACAAGGGAATCAAATCAGAAACATCAGACTTTGCAAGCAAGCAAGTGCCTTTAACCACTGAGTCATCTCTTCAACCGTGTGTGTACAGATTCCACATAGGAGGGGAAAAAAAACCCATTTATCTGAACCTGACTTATTTTGCTTAACATGATGATGATCTGTAGTTCCATTCATTTTTTCTGAAAATGATATAATTTCAATTTTTATCATTTAATGAAACTCCATTTGTGTGTGTGTGTGTGTGTGTGTGTGTGTGTGGTGGTGGTTCTGTATTCATCTCTTGGACATCTAGGCTGATTGTATATTGTGGCTGTTTTGACTAGTGCTCCACTGAACATGGATGTGCAGGTGTCTGTGGTATGATGACTTGGATTCCTTTAGTTATATTCCTAGGAAGGGTAATAGTTGGATCATATGTCAGTGCTTATTTTAATTTTGTGAAGCTATACTAATTTGACATTCTCAACAGCAGTGTGGGAAGTTCCTCTTTCTTAATGTCCTCACTAGCATTGTTTGTTTTCTTTTTCTCTTATTTTTTTTTTTACTTTTTATTTATTTATTCATTTTTGAGAAAGAGTCTCATGTATCCCAGGATGACTGGAACTTCTGATCCATGTAGCTCCTGAATGCTGGGATTACAGACATATGCCACCTACCTAGTTTATGTGATGTTGAGGATAGAACTCTTGTCCCCATGCATGCTAGGCAGACTGCCAACTGAGCCACATCCCCAGCTCTGTTTTTAGGGCACTTTTAATTTGTTTTAGTTTAAACTTTTTATTGACAACTTCCATACCTATATACAGTGTACCCTGATTATAATTTCTTCCCACCACCCTCCTTTGTCCCTTTCCCCTTTTACTCTCTACTGAACCCCTGTGTTTTCAACTAGTACCCCTTCTATCTTGATGTTTTTTGGTGTTTGTTTGTTTTTTGGCCCTCATATTATACAGGTTGAGACAGCCACTGTGAGGCCATAAATGCAATGGTCGCTTTATGTCTGGACTTCCAATAAACTTTTCCCTATCCTTTGTTGTTTCTTTTGATGATAGCTATTCTGCTTAGGGTGAGATGGACTCTCAGTATAGTCTCGATTTGCATTTCCCTAATGACTAAGGTTGTTGAACTTTTTTTTTGGCCATTTAAATTTTTTGATAACTATTTAATTCATCTGTCCATTCATTGATTGGATAATTGGGGTTTATGTCTTAATTTTTTTAGTTCCCTGTAAATTACAGCTATTAATCCCCTACCAGATGTCTGGCTGGCAATTTTTTTCTCCCATCCTGTGGACTGTCTCTTCACTTTGTTGTCTGCTGTGCAGAAGCTTTTCAGTTTCATTCAACCAGATTTGAAGGTCACGATGAATTAAATATAGACAGTTTGATGGGGTAGGATTTCTTTTTTATGGGACTACATAAGGTGAACTAAGAGCCTTTTTTTCATTTACCACCAGAGAGCAGTGATCACCCATGCATTTTATAGTTTTACCTCCAGAGGGCAGCAGTTACCTGTATTTTATTCATTTCTTGGCTAAACTACTCCAAAAAGTGGGGACAGGGGCTAGAGTGATGGCTCAGTTGTTAAGGTGCTTGCCTGCGAAGTCGAACAACCTGGGTTCAATCTCCTAGCAAGGCCAGATGCACAAAGTAGTGCATGCATCTGGAGTTTGACTGCAGTGGTTGGAGCGCCCATTGTGTGTGTGTGTGTGTACACTTCTAAATAGATAAATAAAAAATATTTTTTAAAAGTGGGGACAGATTTTTAACTACTTATCAAATAGCTTCCACAAATCATTCTTTGTTTTTTTCTAACCTCCTGATAAACTTGACTTTGACTACTCCAATGTTGTACTCTACTTTTGGGGGCTTTGTTTCTTAACTAGCTTGAGCCTGATTTTTCTGTTCCATGGTGGTGTGGTGAAAATAGGGATAATACATTTTGGGGGTTGCTTGAGTTATTTAAAAATAGTATTTAATTCAGACTCAGTCACAAAACCACCACATGCTCATGATATGAGAATATGGAGACTATAACGCAGCTGTTCTAAACTACCAGCAGGCCTAGTAGAAGCTTACACATGCTCACCACGGGCCTGCCTGGCTTAGCTACTATGCTAAGAGCCCCTGGTTCGTGGCTGACTTAACAGGGTCTCAGTGTAGTAACAGGTTGCTTTTTTGTTTTGTTTTGTTTTGTTTTTGTTTTTGTGGATAAGATGTACCAGATGATAGTTAAGCTTGATTTTGAGTGACTGAAAATGGGCAGATGAATTATTATTTGCTAAGTAGCAGCAGGAAATAAAGGTGACACATTTGGAAGTTCCTGCTCCAAGGATGAGTTTCATTTTATTGATTTTCAAGCACAGAGGGCATGAGAGCATATGCCAGGGCCTCTAGCCACTGCAAATTTCAGACGCATGTGTCACCCTGTGCATCTGGCTTTACTAAATCCAGGTTGTTAGGCTTTGTAGGCAAGTGCCTTAATCACTGAGCCATATCCCCAGCCCTATTTTTTTTTAATTTTTTATCTAGTTGCAGAGAGAGAGAGAGAGAGAGAGAGAAAAGAGAGAGAGTGAGAATAGGCACATCAAGACACCCGGGTCTCCACCAACTGCAAATAAACTCCAGATGTATGTGCTACTTTATTGCATGGGTACTGGGGAATTGAACCCAGGTCATTAGGCTTGACAAGCAAGCACCTTAACTACTGAGAAATACATATATATATTTGCATAGGTTGTAGTCTTCTATCCCTTTACCCCCATCCCCATTTTCCTAAGGGCCCTCCTCAGTAGCGTCCTTGGTATTCACTGTAGGGTAATTAGGTCCTCTGTCAGTCTGGGAGATGCTGTGGCTCTTACAATCTATGCGTGTCCTCTTCTACAACAGTCCTGGAGTCTTGGTGGGTATATTAGTGTGTTAGCCAATTGTTTTTAGTGTTGAGTTCTCTGTAGGCTCTGTATTTCTGTTACAGTATATTTCAGTTCATCTCAGTGTTTGTTGCTATTTCCTGGGAGGGGGTTGTCTGGCGGCCTGGTGCTGGTGTTAGGAGCAGTACTCTTAGCTGCTTCCTCTGCAGTTTCTTGTGGACCCTATGAATGTGGTAGAGGTGGCACTGCTCATGCTGAGCAGCCAGCTGTCTTTTCCTGTCACATTGATGGATCTTGGATCTTCCCAGAATTCTCTGCCATCTGTAAAATAAAACAGTTTCTCTAACAAAGAGTGAGAGCAGCTTTGACTAAGGGGAGTATGCATATAATTTTGAGAGACATTTTGATGAGGATACAAACTGAACTTGTCAGAGAACAATGGGGTTGCTTCTCTCTGGGGGTTGTGAGTTTTCTGTGAGGTGCTGATTTGGTTCCTAGTACCAGTTATGAGTTCTCTCCCACTAAGTCGATCTCATGTCCAGAGGGCAGTTGGTTACCACAAAGGCTGTGTGTCAGTGTTGCACAAGTGTGTACTTCGTGTCCAGGTGGTTGATGGCACAGCTTGCTTAAAGGATGACCTTTCGATGCAGGGACTGAGTATCTGCAGAGGCCCTTCCTTCCTCTTCCATCTTGAGTGTGAAAGGCATCCCAGGCAGCTCTCGCTTTACTTCTCCCTGCAGTATTTCTATCGTTTTAGAGTAGGCTTGACACGGATGTAGGAGTCCTCAAGCACTGCAGGACTTCATATCACTTACTTCCTACATCTATGGCCTTTGATCCCCAAGTTCAGACCTGCCTGTGTTCCCTATTTCCCCAGTACAAGCTAACTGGACTGCCCCAGAAACCCTGGAGGCTGGGTGCAAAAAACCCTCAGGGATACAGCAGCTTCCTCTAACAGTCAGGCAAGGACCAGCTCTGACCTGAAGCCCATGTCCTCTTTCAGCACTCTGGGAGCTATTTATCATCTGTTCATCAGCACATCAAGGAGCCAGGAGTGATGACCTGAACCATTCAGGCTATGAGCCCAGGGGAAGAGGTCCCCACTTTGATGTGGCCCATGAGGTCAAGAGAGCAGGAAGTAAGGGTGGGGGAGGGCTGCTGGACACAATCTCCTCTCCCGTTGCAGCTTCTGGAGAAGACGCCAGTCTGTCTTCATCACCCCTTTCATCTCCATTCTTTGGGCCAGTTTCTCCTCCCCAGCCTCGGGACTACTCCAGACTTTAGCTTTGGACTCCTGCTTCTAAATCTCTACCCTGTGTATCCCAGAGTTCATGGTAGCCAGACCCATTCACTAACTTCATTTCCAGTTGACTTTAAGGGCCACATGGTAGTCATTTCATACATGAAGCATCCAATTCTAAGAATCAGGGAAGTCAGTTTCTCCCTTGGAAGCAGAGAGGGAAGCAAGTGCAAAGGGGGACCTCAGAGGCCTGGGTGATCTCCTGCCTTGGATGCTGGCTTATTTCACATCTGCTTCTAACTGGAACCTGCCAGCCTGATATCACATATCCACAGCAACAATGGACTCATCATCTACAGAAACTTCCCACTCTAGTTGGTGGAAAGAGAATATGAGAGAAATGAAGAAGGAGGGAGATGGAGGGACACACAGAAAGTATGCCCTGGTTGTCATTAACTCCTTGTAGAAATATACTCCTGGACAGCACCCCCCCCCACACACACACACACATGGTCTTGTCCATTCTAGGCCTCAAAGGCTGTCAGCCCATGTAGGCCCAGTCTGGAAATTTGGCCCTTTTTAAGTTTAATTGTTTTTGTTTTGTTTTTCGAGTTTGGGTCTAGCTCTAGCTCTGGCTGACCTGGAATTCACTATGTAGTCTCAGGGTGGCCTCAAACTCATAGTGATCATCCTACCTCTGCTGACCAAGTGCTAGGATTAAAGGCATGCGCCACCATGCCCAGCTTGTTTGGCCTTTTTTCTGACTAAAGTTAAAGAACTTTCAAGAAGTTTTCCTGAATTTTTTCCCCTGACATTAAAACTAGATTTCCCCTTTACTACCGTGGCCTGGAAAGGAAAAGTCAAGGAAGAAAGAAAGCCTGAAAGCTTAAGGGCTGTGGTGATAGCCAAGACCGGCCATTTCCCCTCCAGGGGATCTGGAAAGCTAATAGCAATGGTGACCTCAATATCCAACATTTCTTGCCCAAGCACCGTTTCTAAAGTGTGTTAGCTCATTTAAAAATCTCAATAGTAGCTTTGTAAGGAATATACTATTTCTCTTCCATTTTACAGTGGAAGAGCACAGTGCTCAAGGAGAGGTCAATTTCTCAGGCCACATCTGTATCCTGAAGAACTAAGATATTTTTATTTAAAATACATTTAAATAGTTTTTTATTTAAAAAAAATTATTACTGTATTAGAAAAAGAGAGAGGGAGAGAGAGAATGGGCATACCAGGGCCTCCTGACACTGCAAATAAACTCCAGATACATGTGCCATCTTGTGCATCCAGGTTTACATGGGTATTGAACAATCTAACCTGGACTATCAGGCTCTACAAGCAAGTGCCTTTAACTGTTGAGCAATCTCTCCACTTGTCTCCAAGTACTTTTTATTTGTTTGAGAGAGAGCACAAGAATGGGCAGACCAGGGTCTCTTGCTATAAATGAACTCCAGATGTATGCAACACTTTGTATATCTAGCTTTACATGGGTAGTGGGGAATTGAACCTGGGCTGACAAGAGTTTGAAAACAAGCTCCTTTAGCTGCTTAGCATCTCCCTAGACTCTGGGATAGGTTTTGACTCAATTCTGGAGCCCTTATTCTTAACATGTGTTTCCTCAGTACCCAAGTGTCTCAGAGACCAACAAAAATTTTGATTTTCTTCCCACTCTAGGATGGACAGGCAGACCCCTGAGCAAAGAGTGAGGTGTATGTATAGCTAGAGCAGGGAAGAGAATCGCGCCCCCCAAGGAAACAAGCCAGCTGGGTCCTAGGAGTCATTCTGCCAGTGTCTGGCTGTATCACAGTCTCTCTGAACCTCAAGGTCCTTGCCTATAAAGTGGGAGAATGCGACAGAGGTTATGATCTCTGTCTCTAGGTAAGATGACCTGTGGAGCCCTTCTGGCTTTAGGACCCTGAGTCTGAGTATCTGTTTACTTGTTTGGGAGAAGAAATGCTACCCTCAGCCACTTGGCTGCAGTTCACACATCCAGTATCCCAGAGAAGAATGAGATGTAACTCAAATTTGGGCCTGACTCCTTGAAGTTGCAGTCTCCTGGGAGACACTCAGATATGACACAGGGTCTGGCTCTTCTGCCTTGTGTCTGGGCTGTGAGGGACGGACCCCTCAATTCTCAGCAGTGTGGAGTCATAGCATATGAGTTCTCTGGGGTTGTCACAGAAGAATATCACATACTGGATGGTATACACACTACCTGTGTGAGCTCATTAGTCTTCATCACTGCTCAAGAAGGAGAAAGTTTGTAAAGGAAGAAATCAAGTCTGGTAAATTGACCTTGGCTTGCACCTAGGAAGTGAGGAGGGTGAAGTGAGCTCATGTTCATGTGTGTGCACTGCACTGCCACCCAACGTGGCAACTGCCTAAGATGTCCATCAGCTTTTCAGGGGCAGGGGTCTCAGGGTTAGTTTCTTTGGGGTCCTTAGAGTTCTGGAAAGAATGCAGGCAGTCCTGATGGTGCTACTCTGAAGTTGGGAGAGAAGGAAAGGAAAAGCAAGGGAGGGGCTAGCTCCTCCCCTGGTGTGTATGGAGACCAGGGTTCAAGCTGGTAGGTAGTGGCCTTGATTTAGGAGTGAATGTGAGGGGCTCCCAATCTAGTTTAGGAGACTGCCCTGAGAATAAGATTTGCCCACCAAGATGTAGCAGAGGCTACACCCAGTGTTGGCATGGTGGAAACACAGTGGAGCCCCCCTAGACTTCATTCTGAAAGCAGATGGGATGAGGAAGATACCGTGTCACTGACTGGCTTTGGGTTCCTTGAGTGTGGCTTGAAGCTGCTGCATGAATTGAGACTCCTTTATGATCAGAAACTCAGGACAGAGGTTAAGGGAACCCCTCACATTGACATCAATGCTTCCCTTATCTTCAAATGCTGGGGACAGGGAGAACTGAAGTTGTCATGTTATCCTCCCAAGCACCCATCATCACTCATCCCTGGACAATTTAGCTGCCATCAATGGCTACTTGGGAGAGGGAAGAGAGGTCCCAATAGGAAGGAAGGCAGAGGGGACACCAAGGGCTTTGTTCCCCATGCCTACTTTCTGGGGAGGGAGAGGTAGGGGTTGGCTGAGCCCATGCTCTATCTGGCAGGTAGCCCTGTGTCTGAGCCATGGAATGAAGCTATCCTCACCTCTCCAGCATCACTGAGGGAGGAAGGCTATGACAAGAGCTGTCAGTGCTGGTGTCTTGTCCCAGGAATCATAGAAAAGGCCATGTAGCTCAGCATGTCTGGGAAAGACTTGTCTGACAGCAGGTTCGGGGCTGCTGGGGGAGGGGCACACAGGAACACAGCCCCCTTTGTGTGTACTTCATCAGTGCCGGCCAGACACAGGGGCTCTGTCCCTGTCCTGTGTGAATGCCACAAGACTCAGGGACTTGGGCTACACTTGACTAAACTGAGTGCTGACCCCAGAGCTACCAGGGTTAGATACTGTCTGTGGAAAGCTCATCCCAGAGAAGATTCTGGGGTCCTCTTCCTGATGCTGGTTGTTCACAGAGATGACAAGAGCAAGCTTCTAGGTGAAGTGGGCAAAAGCAAATATCTGGACATTGTTGAGACACCTGCCCCCTTTCATACTGTGTCCCAACCAGAGAAGAACAGAACCTAGCACGTGCCTGCCTCCATGTCCTCCTGGAATATATGCCTGGCTGCCCTGATCAAGCAGCCCCTGGGAGACCTTCCCTCTGCCTGCCAGGAAGTTCTAGGCACTGGAGCTGGCCCTGGACTGCAGCCTTTCAAAACCACCAGGTTATCTTAGGTTGCTGCTGTAGCACAGCGATAGAATGCTGGGCCGTGGCAGGCAGCCTTTCTTCCTGCGTGCCGTGCTACGCTACCCCATCAAGAAAGCCACATCTGCCACTGCCACTAGTGGCCTTACTTTTCAACAGCTCTGCAGTTGTGCCTGTTCCTTCTGGATATCCTGAAGTCTGCTTAGGTGCCAGGCCAGACTTTGAGATGCCGAGAGCTGGTGGGAACATGTCTCTGGCTTGTGGTCCCTAGAACAGGGCAAAGCCCAGGAAAGCAGGCTCGCCATGGACCCTTCCCACACCTGTGTCCTACCCACATGCCCCAAGAGCGTCAGGCTGCAACCAGAGCCTCAGAAAGAATGGGGAAGGTTTGCAGCTGCCTGTAGCATCCCAGTTAGAAAAAGGCAAAACAAGCCAGATGTGGTGGCGCATGCCTTTAATCCCAGAACTTGGGAGGCAGAGGTAGGAGGATCACTATGAGTTCAAGGCCACCCTGAGATTACATAGTGAATTCCAGGTCAGCCTGAGCTAGAGTGAGACCCTACCTCGAAAAAACAAAAAGAGAAAGGAAAATGAGTGTTGCAGTCAGGTTCATGGAAGCTTAGAACTCTCATGGCAAGGAGAGCTAAAATATGCTAACCGGTCTATCCATCTATCAGCTCCATCTCTATCCATCTGCTTCTCTCTCTCCCTCCACTTCCCTCTTCTCTCACTCTCTCTTCTCCCAGCCCACTCTCCCCATTTATAGGTGTTTCCCCTTATCTCTTCTGCTATTCCAGAATGTTCTTTCTACTGAATGTACTTTTCTTTTTGCTTAGATTTTATTTAGTCTTTCCCTCCAGCCTTGGACAGCCATCTCTTTTGTGTCCTTAGTATTAGTGCCCTACCCTCGTCTGGGTGGCAGCTCTAGCCCCAGCCTCTGGCCTCCCTGTCATCAGGAGGAGCCATCTGCTGCAGTCTGCAGGGGGTGGGAGTGGGCCTGTGGGTGGTATGCTGGGGCTGAGCCTCGATCAGGGCCACGAGCAGTCTCTTTCGCCTCACTGGCCCTTTCCTGAAGAACATCTTTTGCAGAAAGTGTGATGGTAACATTGCCTTCTTCAACATGCTACCGCTGGGCTCTGTGGAGCTTTGGCCCCACATCCATCCTACTCTAATGAAGCAGACTCTAAAGAAAACTGCCTGGGTCTTCCCTACATGTGGCATCGGCCTCATATCTATTGTAAGGCAAGGGTGAGACAGGGCTTTCCTGCTGTGAGATTGGGAAGGTGTGAGGAGGAGGACATTTTGATGCACTGGGTCCCAGAGGAGTAATCCTGCAATGTGTCTGTAAAACTGGGTCCTTGGATGACTCATAAATTGCTGTGAAGACGAAAAGGGAGGAAGGGAAAATTGATTTATATCATTATTACCCTGCCTAAGTAGCTTCTGGTGTACCTTAGCTGCAGCCTAGAGTCCTTCCTGTAGGCCTATAAGAGCCATGTGCATCCACCTGTCCTCTCTGGGCCTCCCCTGGCCCTGTCACTCATAGGAGACTAAGCTTGAATCCTCCCACCTGGGGCATACCAGCTCTAGTCTCTGGCCTGCCAGGTCTTTCTGCGTGGTTCACCAGCCCCACGGGCCTTCCTGCAGTCATCGAAGCTGAAGTCCATTCTGTGTGATGCTCTGTCCCTACCAATGCTGCCCTCCATGGATTCCGGGGGTAGTGTTTACCCATCAGCTACTCTGTGCTGTGCTAATCTGGGTTCTTTCCTATAGGACTTCACAGACCAGGATACTGAAGGTCAGAGAGGTGAAAAGTCACGCCAGGGCACACAGAACATCATGGGGGTCAGGACTGTCTCCCTTGATGTTTGAGTATCTTTCTTAACCTCCAAGATTCTACCTGGAGGATTCCATGCTGATTTCCAAGTACAAGTTGGACTATGGCTTTTAAAGTGGGAGTTTTGTGTATTTATGATGCTTCAGTTTAACACACATTTGTTGAGTGCTTTCTCTATGCCAGGCATAGAGGTAGGGAGGTGACACACTCCAAAGGAGTAGTGGGTGGGTGTCTCCAGGAGTGCTTCTGTCTGCCTCTAGGCCCAGTTTCTCCAACCTAGTTATGTGTACCTGGGCCAGGCTGAGGGAGGAGGGGCCTGGGTGGGGTGAGGGAGGGTGGGGTGGAGGAGACTTGGTTTAATGAGGTAACTGCCACTTGTAAATGAAACAGAAGGCGGAGCAGCTTTTGTGAACTCTGACCCATCCGTCACTCTTGCCTTTCATTATAGCAGTGCAGGCCTCAGAAGGGACCCACCGCAGGCTGGATCAGGATGCCCAGGCGGGAGTGGAGAGAGCTATATGGGAAGGGGTGCAGCCTGGGGTTCCATGGATCTCCTACACCTGTCATCCTCACAGGCCTCTTAGAAAATCGGTGGTTGCCACTTGATTGAGAGGAGGTACCTAAGTGCAGATCAAACACCTGGAGACCTCTGCAACTGCTAATTCCCAGCCTCTTCCCTGGTATTTCTGGTTCAGTAAATTGAGATTGGGACTTGGAAATTTGTAATTTTAACAAAACTCCCATGGTAGCTCTTCAATCCAGCTAAGATTAGCATCTTGAAACGCAAAACAACTCCACCAGGATCACAGGCAACCTGGGGGTATGAAAAGGCACTGCGCTGCTTCTCTTAGCCTGTGCTAAGAGCCAGTGCCCCATCAGGTTCTCCAAATAACCCTGGGTGATATTGGCATTATCTACATTTCAAGATGAGCTGGAGATCAAATCATTTGGCAAGAAGAAGAAACACAACTGAGATTTGGAAATGATTCCATCTGACTCTAGAAGTTCCACTGTTAAGCCCTGCTTTATGTACCTTGTATAGTGGTAGCTGTCAGCATGCAGGTATCCAGTATATGTGAACCAAGTAATCATTGTCTCATTCCATTTTCACTGGGGTCCTGGGGCCAAGACAACCTCACAGGAATGGGTTCTGTCTGCTGTTCAGAACAGCCTGCCACTGGCCTGGTACATAGGAAGTGCTCAATAAATGTTTGTTAAATGATGAGTAAACATTGTCACATAGAAAAAATAAACAGACTCTTGACACAAAGTCTCAGGCAGTTCCATCTTCACTGCACATCTCTGCATGAAAGGGAGTATTCCCTTTCTCAGAGGAGGTGTGTTTTTGGCTAAACAGTCCTGGGCATAAGGCAAGGAGAGAGGCACTGCTCTCAGAACAGAAAGCTATGCCCCTTCCCTCTGCCTGCAACTTCCTGCCTGGCCTGAGAAAGCACAGGTTTCATTGAGGTCGCCTCCTTAGTCCTACTTCTGTGGCAAGGGTGGTTTCACACTGCCCACCCCCAGAGGCCTGGGCTCTGTGGAGTTCATACCCTCTTGAAATGAGTTGGCAGCTGTAGCTTAACCTTACCACACACTTGGCTTGCAATATAAAATGGAAAAGACAGTTTGTGACCTTAAGAAGCAAAACGCCTGAGGAGCTGACCGAGAGGAATGAGGAATGTCACCTTTTCCTTTAAATAGAATTGCATTGAATAGGGGGAATCCAGGGTCCTTCTCTGTGAGCATCTTTGAAGAGGAGGTGGTGAGTCCTTATCTTATATATCTTATGTAAGTGCATCTTATAATCCATGACTTTTTAAAAATTTTTTTCTTTATTTTTATTTATTTGAGAGAGACAGAGTGAGAAAGGCAGATAGAGAGAGAGAGAAAGAGAGAGAATGGGCATGCTGGGGCCTCCAGCCACTGCAAACAAACTCCAGATGCATGTGCCCCTTTGTGCATCTGGCTAACATGGGTCCTGGGGAATCAAGCCTCGAACCGGGGTCCTTAAACTTCACAGGCAAGCGCTTAACCACTAAGCCATCTCTCCAGCCTATAATCCATGATTTTAAAAAAATTTTTATTTATTTATTTGACAGAGAAAGAGGGGGAGAGAAAGGGCGCGCCAGGGCATCCAGCCACTGCAGACGAACTCCAGACACGTGCACCCCCTTATGCATCTGGCTATCGTGGGTTCTGGGGAATAGACCCTGGGTCCTGTGGCTTTGCAGACAAACGCCTTAAGTGCTAAGCCATCCCTCCAGCCCATCCATGATATTTTTGAGAGTGAAAGGTAACATGCCGCAGTCACACAAGGACAAAAAGCTGAAAATGAGGCTGATTGCAGGTGAACAGAATGGTGACATCTTGTTTTGGGGACTTCAACATTGGAGTGTAGGGCCCTGGTAACCAGGTGTCCACACTCTTGGTCCACACGTCTTGAACAAGCGGCCACGGTGGGAGGAGAGCAGCTGTGCACCTGTAGGGAGTCTGGCCAGCAGGTCTGTGGAGGCACACCTGGTGGAAGGCAGAATGCTGCCCAGAGGAAGGGGCTGGGAAGAGCAAGGGTCTGGGACACGCCACATTGCTGAGTGGAGATTAAATGGACAGGAAATGGAATCTTCCCTCAAAGGGGAGGTAGGTGGAGGCCTGCCCCTGCCACAGCAAACCAGCAGCAGGGCAGAAGAGAGGTGTGAGGGGGCATCACAAGGGATATCCTCCCAGCCTTGAGTCACCTCCAGGTCAGCCTGCAAGCAGGAATTCTTTCTATGGCTTCGACACTTTGGAAAAACCCGAGGAAAGCTACAGCCCTTAAAAACACATGCACAAGGGCTGAAGAGATGGCTTAGCAGTTAAGACACTTGTCTGTCAAGCCTAAGGACCCAGGTTCAGTCCCCAGAACCCATGTAAGCCAGATGCACAAGGTCTCACATGTGTTTGGAGTTTGTTTGCAGTGGCTAGAGGCCCTGGTGCAACCATGCTCTCTCTACCTGCCTCTTTCTCTCTTTCAAATAAATAAATAAAATATAAAAATACACATAAATGGGTGTGTGTACGTGTGGGGGCATGTGCACGTGTCCATGCACACAGAGGCCAGAGGAAGACATTGCATGCCCTCCTCTGTTGCTTTTCTGCCTTATTTCCCTGAGACAGAGTCTCTCACTGAACCTGAAGCTCAACTAGCTGACCAGGGAGCCCCAGTGATCCTCCTGTCTCCACCTCCCTCACCCCTTGCCCAATGCTGGTGGTACATGCTGGCCCGTACATGCCCACACAGAATTTTACTTGAGTGCTGAAGATCAAACTTGGGTCCTCATGCTTGTGCGGCAGATGCTGTCACTGCTGAGCCATCTCCCCAGCCTCCGCAAATGCTCTTTCTTGCCATTTCAGGAGGTTCATGGACCCCAAAGTTAAGAATCATTATCCTTGGGCTGGGAGGATGGCTTAGCAGTTAAGGTGCCTTCCTGAAAAGCCAAATGACCCAGGTTCAATTCCCCAGGACTCACATAAGCCAGATGCACAAGGTAGCCCATGCGTCTGAAGTTCGTTTCCAGTGGCTAAAGGCCTTGGTGCACTCATTTCTCTGTCTCTCTTTCTCCCTCACTCCCTGTTTCAAAATAAATAAATATATTTAAAAAAAATCAAGCCGGGCGTGGTGGCGCACGCCTTTAATCCCAGTACTCGGGAGGCAGAGGTAGGAGGATTGCCATGAGTTCAAGGCCACCCTGAGATGACAGAGTTAATTCCAGGTCAGCCTGGACCAGAGTGAGACCCTACCTCGAAAAACCAAAAAAAAAAAAAAAAAATCATCCTTCCAGGCATGATGACACATACCTTTAATCCAAGCACTTGGGAGGCAGAGGTAGGAGGACTGACCGCCAAGAGTTCAAGGCCACCCTGAGACTGCATAGTGAATTCCAGGTCAGCCTGGGCTAGAGCAAGACCCCACCTCAAAAAAAATCATTATCCTATGATGGAGGAGGCCCCCAAAATGACATCAAAATAGAAGAAGGACTACTTGGGAAAAAAAGGGTTCAGGGGAGGGGAATAGAGGAGGTGAGTTAAATGAGGGTGGAGGGAAGGGATTATGATCAGTGGGATGGTGTGTATATGCATGGAGGTTGCCAATGAGAATTTTAAAAAGGCATGAAGAAATGGCTCAGCAGTTAAGGTGCTTGCCTGTAAAGTCTAAGGACCTGGGTTCAGTTCCCCAGCAACTACAAAAAGCCAGATGCATACAATGATGTCTAGAGGCACCAGCATGCCCACATTCTTTCAAATAAATAAATAACACACACACATATATTTTGTTTGTTTATTTGTTTTTGTTTTTTCGAGGTAGGGCTTCACTCCAGCCCAGGCTGACCTGGATTCCACTATGTAGTCTCAGGGTGGCCTCGAACTCATAGTGATACTCCTGCTTTTGACTCCCAAGTGCTGGGATTGAAGGCATGTGCCACCATGTCTGGCTTATTATTATTATTGAAATAAATAAAATATATTTACAATTTACAATTTAAATTTATAAAAGCTCTTTCTGTTTTATTGAGAACTTATACTCATTCACTTAAAACGTACAATGCAATGTTTTTTTTTAAAAAAAAAACAAACTGTCATGGGCTGGAGAGATGGCCTAGCTGTTAAGCGCTTGCCTGTGAAGCCAAAGGACCGGGATTCCAGGCTCCATTCCCCAGGACTCACTTTAGCCAGATGCACAAGGGGGCGCAGGCATCTGGAATTCATTTGCAGTGGCTGGAGGCCTTGGCACACCCATTCTCTCTATATATATCTGCCTTTCTGTGTCTGTCACTATCAAATAAATAAATAAACAAAACATTTTTTAAAAACTGTCATGAGTTTTTAAAATTTTTTAATTTTTATTCTTTTGAGAGCAGCAGACAGAGAGAGAAAGAGGCAGATAGAGAGAGAATGGGCCCGCCAGGGCTTCCAGCCACTGTAAACGAACTCCAGATGCGTGCACCCCCTTGTGCATCTGGCTAATGTGGGTCCTGGGGAATCGAGCCTCAAACCAGGGTCCTTAGGCTTCACAGGCAAGTGCTTAACCACTAAGCCATCTCTCCATCAGTGATTTTTTTATATCGTCATAGAATTTTGCAACCAGTACCCTTAAGCCCCGCCCACCCACATTCTCTCCAGCTCTAGGCAACCACAACTAAGCTTTGTTTAGCTAAAGATTTGTCTGCTCTGGACATTTCCTGTCAATGGAATCATACACTGGGTGGTGCCTCTCATCTCAAACTTGCACTTAGCCTCATGTTTTCAGGCTGACCTGTCATTATTTCATTTCTTCTTACTGTCAGACAAAATTCAACTGAATGGATATGTCCAAATTTTATTTATTCATTGACTTGGGATAGACAAATGAATGGACATTTGGATTGATTCTACTTTCGGCTTTTGTAAGCAATGCTGTGTTGAAGATTGGTGTGCAGGTTTCAGTGTGGAGAGATGCTTTCATGTCTCTTGGGTCTAGGAGTAGACAATTAGGTTAAGTCTGTGTTTTGCCTTTGAGAAACTGCCAGATTGTTTTTCAGAGAGGCTGCACCACTTTGCATTCCTGCCAGCAGTTGATGTCAGCTCCAATTTCTCCATGTCCTCACCAACACTTACTATTTGTCACTCTCTTCTTTTGTTTGTTTGTTTTTGTTTTTCAAGGTAGGGTCTTACTCTAGTCCAGGCTGACCTGGAACTCACTATGTAGTCGTAGTCTCAGGGTGGCCTCAAACTCATGGTGATCCTCCTGTCTCTGCCTCCCAAGTGCTGGGATTAAAGGCGTGAGCCACCACTCCTGGCCACTCTCATGGGTGGGACATGCTGCTTCATGGTAGGTGTGACTTGAATGTTTATGATTGTCAGTGACACTGAGAGTCTCTTTGCGTGCTTATTTTTCATTCCCTTTGGAGAAATGTCTGTTCGAATCCTTGGCTCATGTCTAAATTATTTAATTTATCTTGCTATTATTGCATTATAAGGGCTGTTTATTTACAAGGCGTTTGAATATATAATTTGCAAACATTTTCTCCATTGTATCAGCTGTATTGTCAAAACTTTTTGCTGGTATTCTTTCATATTTTTGAAAAATATGTTATTATTTATATTTATTTATTTGAGAGGGAGAAATACACAGAGAGGAGGAGAATGGGCATGCCAGGGCCTCCAGCCACTACAAACAAACTCCAGACGCATGCACCACCTTGTGCAGCTGGCTTACTTGAGTCCTAAGGAATTGAACTGAGGTCCTTTGGCTTTGCAGGCAAACACCTTAACCACTAAGCCATCTCTCCAGCCCCTGTTTTTTTTTTTTTTTTCTTTTTTTTTTTTGAGATAGGCTCTTGCTATGTAGCTCTGGCCTTATACTCAGAGTCTTTCTGCTTCAGCTTCCTAAGTGCTAGGGGTACAGGCATGTGCTACCAGCCTCAGCTAAAGATTTAAACGTTGGTGATGGTCAATTGTCTGGTTTTCCTTTTGTTGCTTGTGCTTTAAAAAATT
The DNA here is from genome assembly GCF_020740685.1 of Jaculus jaculus. Classification (NCBI taxonomy): domain Eukaryota; kingdom Metazoa; phylum Chordata; class Mammalia; order Rodentia; family Dipodidae; genus Jaculus; species Jaculus jaculus. The sequence continues at coordinate 86,165,819 of NC_059104.1, forward strand.
TATTTACTGACTGAGGAGATTGCTCAATGGTTGGAAGCACTTGTTTGCAAAACCTGCTGGCCTGGGTTTTATTCCCCAGTGCCCATGTAAAGCCAGGTGCACAAAATGGTGGGTGTATGCATCTGGAGTTCATGTGCAGTGGTAGGAGGTCCTGGCCCATCCATGTGTCTTTTTTTTCTCTTTTTCAGATGAATAAACTAAAATTTTAAAAATAATAAAAGTTGGGATGGAAAGATGACTTGGTGGTTAATACATTTGCATGTGAAGCCTAAGGATCCATGTTCAACTCCCCAGATCCCATGTAAGCCAGATGCACAAGGAGATGCATGCGCTAGGTCATGCACGTGCACAAGGTGGCACATTCGTCTGGAGTTTGATTATAGTATCTGGAGGCCATAGTGCACCAATTCTTTCTCTTGCTCTCTCTCTCACAAAAAGGCTAGTCTGTTGGGCTTGCCTCAAAAAATTAATAAAACTTATTTACAATTTTTATCATGTATGTGATGTATTTCAATCATAATTTCATTCCATTTTTTCTCATAACTTCCCTCCCATCCCCCTCTGCCCTGAACTTCTTCCCAACTAGTCCCTCTTCTACTTTGATATCTCTTTGTGTGTGTGTCCCACTGAGTTTAGTTAGGGTTGCCTGCATGGGTACTGGCGGGAGATTATTCACAGAATATGTGGGTATTTCCAGGGGCCACACCTCTACAGAAGATTCCTTGCGCTCCTCCAGCCTCCATTAACTGCCTATAATTTCTCAGGGAGGGATGGCGCCTCATATCCTCCTCTAGCATCCATGATAGAATAATGATGGGCCCAGTATTATGTGGGTCTTTTGAAGGTTATGACAGTCACATGCAATAGCCATGTCATACCTAGATGACAGCCTTCCACAGCACTCCTCCCCTTCCTGTGTCTCTTACATTCTTTCCTCGCCCTCTTGACATTATTTCCTGAGTGTTGTGGTTTGAATTAGGTGTCCCCCATAAGCTCATGTGTTCTGAGTGCCTGGTTCCCAGCTGATGGCAGTTTGGGAGGTGTGTTATTGGGTGTGGGCTTCAGAGTGCTATAGCCATCTCCCGCTTGCCAGAACATGGCTCACACTCCTGCTGTTGTCTGCCATCTGCTGTGGCAAGGAGGTGATGTCTAGCTTCTGCTCTACCATCTTCCCCCTACCATCATGGAGCTTCCCCTCAACACTATTAGCCAAAATGAAGAACTTTCCTCCCATCAGCTGCTTTTGGTTGGGTATTTTATACCAGCAATGGAAAATACTGAGCATTGGGGGGGGGGAGGGTGATATAAATATCTCATTTAGCATTGAGTACCCCAGAGTCACTTACTCTCAGCACTTTGATGAGTTTGAGTATTTTTAGTACGTTAGAGAGAAGCTTATGTAACTAGAGAAGAGAATGACACTAATCTATGGGTACAGAAATGCATACTTAAAGGGAAATTTGATGGGCACACAACATAAAACAGTAGTGGTTCCCCACCTCCTCAGGGCATATACCACCCTGCTTTTTTTTTTTTTTTTTTTTTTTGGTTTTTCAAGGTAGGGTTTCACTCTGGTCCAGGTTGACCTGGAATTAACTATGTAGTCTCAGGGTGGCCTTGAACGGTGATCCTCCTACCTCTGCTTCCTGAGTGCTGGGATTAAAGACGTGCGCCACCACGCCTGGCCCACCCTGCTTTTGACTAGCTTTTCAGTACCAGGCATGGATTCCCTTCTATGAGGCAGGCCTCAAATCTAGCCAGGGAGTAGTCGAATACCCCATAACAGTCATTCCAAGACTACATCACTGGACACATCCTTCCCAGCTGATCAGTTGTGTTGTTCACAGGTTCTACTTCTGGGTTAAGACTTCTGGGTCAGTGACTTTTTAGCTATCCAGCAAGGAGGAAGCTTCCAGCTCAGTTGCAACTTGATTTGTCAATGTCCTACATCCAACATAAGTGGTGTCTTCAACAAGAGGGTCTTACCGCCTAGTTCTGGTGGGCAACCAAGAGCACTGGTAATATCCTGTATCATTTTGGGGCCTCTGGTGCCTCCCTGACCAACGCATTGGGAGGAGTCCTGTCCCTGCTGCCTGTGCTTTCAGTGTCTTGGGAAGTGTTTAGACGAAGATCACAAAGGAGCAGGAGGTGTAGCTCAGTGCTTGAGTGCTCACCTAGCATGTATGAGCCCATGCACTGCCAGAGTAAATCAAGAGTTCTGCTTTCTTCTGTGAACACTATGCTTCCTTCAATTTTATAGCTTTAGGAATGGCACTTAATGAGCTAATTTGTGTATAGCGTGTGAGGTAGGGAACTAAATCCATTTGTCTTTATGTGAATATCCAGTTGTCCCAGACCATTGTTGAAAAACTCTTTTTCTCTTCACACCTTCCTTGGATCCATTTGACTCTGCTGTCTCTCGCCTGCCCATGTCTCCACCCCAGAACATTAATCAATTGTGCGACTTTCACCAACTTAACCATGTCTTGGAATCCTCAGTTTTCATCTCAGAAATCTACAAAACAGACATATGTGCAAGTCCTGACTTGAATGACATGACATGCTGTGAACACACCAGATGATGGAGGAAACTGTGGACAAAACATAGTGAGTCCTTACTGACCTCACATGTTGTGGGTGTAGTTCCCTTAGGTAGGTAAAATAGCGGGGTCTCTGCTATCTCGGTCACTTCTTCCCCTCAGGATTTAGTATGTACATCCTTGGAGATACATACCTTCCACTTAATTTTTTTTTATATTTTATTATTTATTTGAGAGACAGAGAAACAGAGAAAGCAAATGGGCACGCCAGGCCTATAGCCATTGCAAATGAACTCCAGACACTTAGTACATCTGGCTTTACATGGGTACTAGAGAATTGAACCTGGGCTGTTGGGCTTTGAAAGCAAGTGCCTTAACTACTGAGCAATCTCTCCAGCCTTTATCTTCTACTTTTGTACCTTGCTTAGCAATAGAACCTCCTTGTACACTTTGTCTTGCATGGGGACAGACAACTGTTTTGCTTTTTGTTGTTTTGTTTTAGCCATATGCTATGTGTTGGTCCGGGAGCCCCTTTTGTGGACTAAGACGTCTGTGTGACTGAGGCTGCCCTACCTACAGAGAAGCAGGAGGACGTAAACAGGGCAGCTGGAGACACTTATTGCGTACAGTTTGGAGGTAAGACTTGGAGGTTCTTTGGGCTAGGATCTTTCTTTTTACCCCTCTGTGTATTCTTCCCCTTCACCCACTCTGTCAGCCAAGTACTTTAGCAGATTGCATTCACTACTTTCTATGAGTTCCTCAAAACGATTTAAAGTTTAGCAGGGAACTCAGGATTTGTGGTATACTGGAGATGGGAGGTAACAAGGATTAATCCGCAGTGTCTCGCTCAGCTCTGAGCAGGTGATCTGGAACTTCTCTGTCGGTCCTGGGAGCTCTTGTCCTGGGTCAGGTGCTGGTCCTACTGCCTTTCTACTCACCATGAGCCCTGGCCAAGCCGCCGAGACTCTCTGAGCCTCCTTTCTAAGTTTATACAAGGACATCATGAGAAACCATCTCACATGCAGTTGTGAGGGCTAATGCAATAGTTCCTGTGATGCATCTGGGTAATAAACTGGCTTACATATGTATCCCAGCCAGTAAAGGGTACTGTACTTTTCTGGTTTTCTACATGTCACCTGTGAGTGTCCATCAATCTCCGCAACAATGATGAAACTTGTTTGACCTGGTTTCATGTACACTGAGAATCAAAGTGTGGAAAATGGCAGGACAAAAGCTGGACCGAGAACTGAGAGGAATTGAGGGCTGAGGACACAAGGCCTGGTATTTGCAAGGTTCTCAGTGTGATCTCCAGCACCACAAATACACAACCAAAAAAAAAAAAAAAAAACAATAACAAACACACACACACACACCATAGAACTTGGAGGAGTTCAATGAGGAAGGGAAGAAGTCGTCCTTTGGAAAGGACCTTTCCTAGAAGAGAGATGACCTTCCTTTCCTACTCATTTACTGTTGCAGTCAGGTTTGCATTGCTGGCAGAAAACACCCAACCAAGAGCAGCTTGTGGTACAAAAGGGTTTATTTTAGCTTACAGACTCAAGAGAAAGCTCCATGATGGCAGGGGAAACTGATGGATGAGCAAAGGGTGGACAGCACCTTCTGACCAACATCAGATGGACAACAGCATGCCATTCAGAACACCTAAATTTATGGGGAACACCTGAATCAAACCACCACACTTAGTATCCTCAAAAGCAGGATGATGTCTCCTTGAAGATGTTTCCAAAAGTAAAAGGCTAGAGGTTACTTGCAATCACAGCTGACCTTTGTCTCATGGGGGGACCTGGAAGCAGAGCTACATCTAACCAATATTGTGAATCCATAGGGATTCCAGAACCACAATGCTCCTCTGTTCCAGGGTAGCTCTGAGCTGCATTCACTCTTGCAGCTAGTGTATTTGTGCAAGGTACTGCTGGCACAAGGTGAGTGGTTGCTCCTCTTGGAGGGCAGAATGATGCCAGCCTTACAACTTCCCAGGCTATCTACAAATCCACAGCATCTTGTTGTAGGAGCCACTTGGGAGAGAGAGAGGGAGAGGGAGAGGGAGAGAGAGAATGTTTATAGATGTGTGATTCCTGAAGCTGTCTGAGGGATGGAAACTTGGAGAAGGAAAAGTGAGGTTGTCTCTGAAAGACACACAGAAATTATTCCTCGAGCTCCTCACATCATCCTACAGGCAGTTTCCTGTCCTCACTCCAATAGTCCCATGGGGGTGGGAGGAAATCTCTTGGCCAGGGTTGTGGCTGCATTATCTCTTTTTGAGCTTTTATAGCTTCTCTTTGGGCTTCAAATAGTGACTAAATCTTGCCCTTTCTTTTGAGAAAGCACTAGGCCAACATACTGTCCCAAACCACAACTAACTGCTGGGTGTGTCCTTGATATGGAATGACACTGGTTTCCCTATATCTCTGTGTGTAATATGCTACCATCTCATTCTGAAATGGTCACTCTAAATCTCACCTCTAGCACACCCCCCAACTCACCTGGCCTGTGACACTTGTCCCTGCTTTGCTTGCCAGGCTTGATTCTGCTGACAGTTCAGTGAGTTTCCTCTCTCTAGCTCTATTTTTCATGGCCAACAGCCTCTAAGGTGACTCCCAATGTTCCCATCTGCAAGTATTTATACTTTATGTGCCCACTCTTTAGTATGGGATGTAAACCTGAGATGTAATTCCATTTTCTCTCTCTCTTTGGTTTTGCTAGGTAGTGTCTTGCTCTGGCCCAGGGTGACTTGGAATTCACTATGTATTCTCAGGCTGGCTTTAAACTTCCCGCAATTCTCCTACTTTACTTCCCAGTGATAGAACTAAAGGCATGTACCACCATGCCTGGCTTAAAATTTTTTTTTGGTTTATTCTTATTTATTTATTTCAGAGCAACAGACAGAGAGAGAAAGAGGCAGAGAAAGAGAGAGAGAGAGAGAGAATGGGCATGCCAGGGCCTCCAGCCACTGCAAACAAACTCCAGACACATGCTCCCCTTGTGCATCTGGCTAATGTGGGTCCTGGGGAATCGAGTCTTGAACCAGGGTCCTTAGGCTTCACAGGCAAGTGCTTAACTGCTAAGCCGTCTCTCCAGTCCCCATGCCTGGCTTTAAAATTTTTTTTTTTTTAGTTTTAGTTTTTTGAGTAAGGTCTTGCCCTAGTCCAGGCTGACCTGGAATTTATTATGTAGTCTCAGGCCCCTGTTGTCTTCACAAAACACAGAATTATTTTGCTGTTGTTGCTTGTTTCAGAAGGAGCTGTGCATTACAGCTGCTGGGATAATTTCATAACAGACTAGAAAATGTACAGGTCCTAGCAGGACACAACCACAAATCTCAAAGGGAAACTAATGCAAACAAGTACACAGCTATGGGGTTTCAGGGAAATTTCTCCATTAATGCTGGTCTTGAGAGGGTTAAAACGTTTATTTTTTTAATTTGAGAGGGAGAAAAAAAAGGTGGAGATGAGGGGGTGGAGAATGGGCACACCAGGGCCTCTAGCCACTGCAAATAAACTCCAGATATATGCGCCACCTACTGCATCTGGCTGTATGTGGCTACTGGAGAATCAAACCTATGTCCTTAAGCTTTGCAGGCAAGTGCTGAACCATCTCTCCAGCCCAAAATGTTTAGAAAATAAAGTGAATCCCAGAGTAGTCACACATGCTACCACCTGGATGCTAAGGACAACATCACACACCAATCAGGTTGGACTGTGGGCAGGGTAGGGGGGTAAGGTACGGGAAAGGGGAGGGGAAATGCCACAAAACTTATGACATCATGAATCAGTACCTTAGAATCCTTCCTCCTGGATAGCATTCTATAAAATATAACCCTCAGAAAGTTTGTGTGGGGAGGGGGGTTCCAAACAGAAATGCCCCGTAGAGGGTGGAGAAAGCTTAACCCTAAAACCACAGGCCCTGGCTATCCAGAATTGGGTTACCCCCACAATGAGCTGTTGTTCAGGGAGACCCATGAGATCCCCAAAACAATGCAGGCCATTGCCAAAGTGGTTGGTTACCCACCAGAGCTAAAAGGTAAGACCCTATTGCTAAAGCCATTACAGGCTGTGGTCACAGGACATTGAGAAACCATGCAGGACACCTGGCTAGACCTCATAGTGCTGGAAAGTGCTATGGGAACTTCTGGGGGATAATGGTCACCAACAACATGAATGAGCAGGGGATCCTGCAAGCTAGGAAAGCAACCAGTCTGGCAAAACGTCCACACCTGTGAAATAATGTGGCTAACCAATTGCCCTCAGATTGGACATGAGACCCACTCAGTGGGAGAGAACTCATACCTGGAACTGGGAACCAAGTTAAAATCCCATGGATAGGCAATACATAGAGTACAGAGTGTAGGTCCCACTGCTCTTTGGCTAAGAAGAATGGGCACACACATCAAAAAGTCTCTTGAATGACTATGCTCATCTCCTCTTATCCAAGACACTCTCATTTATGGTTGCAGAATCTGTTCCATTTTAAAGATGGCAGAAAATACTGGGGAGATCCAGGGTCTCTCAATATGACAAGAAAAGATATCCAGCCAACTGCCTATCACAAGACATGTCACCTCTACCTATGTGTTGGGGTCCAGGAGACATTGCAGAGGAAGCGGCAACCTGAGTACTGCTCTCACTGCTAGCCTGACAACCAGCCCATAGAGATGGCATCAGACCCTGTAGTCAAAACTCATCAAAGCAGAAATCCAGAGGCTACAGAGAACTCAACACCAAATCAGACTGCCAACACGCCCGCCCAGGCTCAGGGAGCACTGTGGAAGAGGAGGTGAAAAGACTATAAGAGCCACAAGGTAGATAGGAATAACTCAAAGCAAAATTTCTGCCCACTCCCACCCCCCACAGAGACTGACTGAATTCTTCTGGACCCCATAGTGAATACCAATAACCCAACTGAGGAAAGCCCTCAGTTGAATGAGGCAGGGAGAGGGGATAAAAGAGTATAATCTTTTGGGCCAGGCATGATGGTGCACGCCTTTAATCCCAGCACTCTGGAGGCAGAGGTAGGAGGATTGCCGTGAGTTCAAGGCCACCCTGAGACTCCATAGTGAATTCCAGGTCAGTCTGGACTACAGTGAGACCCTACCTCGAGAAAAAAAAAAAAAAGAGTATAATCTTTTAAAAAATAAAATTTAATTAAAATAAACAGAATCAAACTGAGCTGTATTTTTAACTTCCTGACCCAGAGGAACTGTGATACCTAATACATAATAAATACATAAGAAATGTATTTTGTTTTAAGCCACATTTGTAGTAATTAGTCACATATCAGTGGATTACTAGGGTCTTTCATATTAGTCCTTGCCATGGTTTGGATATGGTTTGAGCATGTCCCCCACCAAGTCATATGCTTAAAGCTTAGTCCCCAGTGGGTGGTGATGTTGAGAAATGGTAGAGTCTTTAAGCAGTGGAGCCAAATGGGAGATGGTTAGGACCTTAAGAAGGATTGGTTTTCTCATAGGAGTATTTCTCTCTCTGGAGTAGGTTGTTATAAGAGAAAATGGCATCTGCTCTGACTCTGTCCTGCATCTCATCTCACCATGTGACCTTCCTCTCCCCATCCTCTTCCTCCCATGCTTTCCTCCCTTTCTTTCTCACATGCACTCTCAGTATGTTATGTTATCTTTCATGCAGGCCTCAACAGAGTGGGCTAGGCACCACTACAGATTCTTGGGCTGCCATAACTGTGAGGCAAATAAACTTTCATTTATAACTTACTTGGTCTCTGTTAAAGGACAGAAAGCAGACTAAAACAGTCCTTCCTAACACCATGTTACTCTGTCAAAAGGGATGCCTTTCCCAGATAGCAGAGCGTGTTCCTAGGCATTGTGGCTGTAATGATGGTCACTGTCAGCAGAAGTATGCACACTTGGGAACCAGTAGAATTGTGTGGAATGCATAGATGTTATGGGCCACTAACCTTAGAGGAGTTTAAATAATTTTTGTCTTGTCCTGAACATGCCTATAAGGGCAGAGGAAAAGCCTAGAAAGGAGCTTATTGTGATGATCAACAAATGGTTCTCCAGTTCCGTGGATTGCTTACTGGAGGAGAACATCACAATATTATTGTGAGTCCATAGGCAAGACAGTTCCACCATGCAGACCTTAAGTTTGGACTCCTATAAGACTTGAGTTGTGTCCAGGTATTTAGTTAAAACAAGGAATCATGTCCCCCACTTGCATTTAAGCATTAACTAATTCCTCCTTTGCAGAGCTGTGTACTTATAATTATGTTCTGGATTGGACATGGAGTTGCAAAACAATAAAACGGAACATGGAATACTTCAAAAAGGAGAGAATAAACAAGTCTAGTTTTTTGACCTAGGAGCACCAGGCATCAAGGCAAATGTGGCAACCCTGGTAGCCCTAGCATAGGAAGTCAGGTAAGAACCACCAGTCTGGCAAGGAGCTCATGGTCACGTGCAAGACAGAAACATCACACTCTACAGTTCCATGCACCTCTCCACGCAGTAGGACTCTCGTGTTCTTCGCTAGCCCATAGTCTGGCATGCAGACTTGGAGTCAGTACTAACCCAGTCAATGCTGGTTGATTTACTGACTCCCAACCCTGAGGTTAAGATTGGGGTTGACGAAGGACATAAGACTCTATCGAGGGTACCTCCTGCCTGAACTCATAAACAGTTTGTTTGGCATAGAGTGAAGGAAATGTTGCTGCTATGAAGAGGACTTCTGAGAACATAGAAGGAGGAATGTAGGTGGGTCATGACCAGTTGCCATCCAGACCTATGAGGGGAATCATAGGAAAAACAAACAAACAAACAAAACAAAACATCTGCCTTTCACACTGAGCGAGAACCAGAGGCAAACACCAGTATTGTTTTAAGTGACATTTTGTTAACTTTACTGAGTCACTCATTGTGTTTGAAAGAAGTCTTGTTGAATGAGAGATCTATAAGATTCTGGTCTTTAGGTAAACTTTGCTATCTCCTTCCTAAGAAATTATAATTAGATGATGGAATAAAATGGCTAATGGAGTCCATAAGACCAACAAACTGGTCACATGGATTAAAAAGCCAAACCAAACCAATCAACCAAACAGGTGGAAGCCTCAAGACCTGTGGCACGTGGTATAGGGGTATGGCTCAGTGGTAGATCATGGACGTAGCCCTGGGTTTGATTCCCAGCACTAAAAAAGAAAAACAAGTTCCAGAAATATGAATAGACTCACCCAAGATGACATGGTTTGTTTGCTACAAGGTAGACTAAACCCAAATACCCTCTCCTTGTCATTCTCATGCCTCTGCCTCTTGAATGGGGCAACTTATAACCAGGACCCAGGGCATATTATAGCTATGGATGGCACAGCAGCCAGGGGCTTCCCACATGCAGAGGGTAAAGCCAGCTGAGAATAAATATGGGAGTGCCTGGGATACTGGCCCATCTTCCGGCCTTCCCTGAAGGCTGTGAGTTGGGAGTTCATCAGCGGCACGAGGCATCTTGTTTCTATTTTCTCAACTGGGCGGTCCTGGCACAGCTATTCATTTCCTGTGCAGGAATGAGTTTTTAATCTCTGAGCTCAAATTCACTTTGGATGGGGTGGGGCTTGGAGGCAGGAAAAACAATCCCCCAAAAGTGGAGTCCCTTTTCCTTCTAGGTCCCTCTGATGGGCTGTCTGTGTCTGGCAGAGAAAAACTAGGGTCTTGTCCATGCCTGCCCTAGGTAGAGACCAGGAGGCCTGGAAGTGTCGACAGCAGAGCAAGCAGGACTCCTGTGAGACCCTGTCAGGGCAGTCTTGGGCTCACAATGAAGAGCCTGTGGATCTTTGCATTTGGTACTAGCTGGAGTTTAAAATAATTTTTGCCCACCCATTATCCTCATGTTGAGTCTCATATCATACTCTTTGGGAAACCTTCTTGCCTCTCAGCTATGGTCTGAAGTGTCCTCCAAAGTTCATGGGTTCAAAATCACAATTCCTAAATTCATATGTCAATGTATCTGGGGGCTACCCTTGGGAAGTGGTTAGATGAGTGATCATGGGGAAGGGGCCTCCACGATGGCACTCATGACTTTGTAAAAGGAAGAAACCCCTGAGCTGGCATGTCTGCTCAGTGTCATCATGCGACGCCCTCTGCCATGTTACAATGCAGCAAGAAGGCCTTCATCAGAGTTGATGTCATGCTCTTGGACCTCACAGTTGCAGAAATCACTTTATTCTTTTTAATTTATAAAGCTTTACAAATTTCCCAGTCTTAGGCATTTTGTTATAGCAACAAGTAGTGGGGTAAAACATTCCCACAATTCTAGTGAGACCTCCTGGGTACACCTATATTACCCTATGCTCCCCCATTCCTACCAACTGTATTATGATTACTTGCTTGCTTTCCAGGCTGATGAGAGACAACTCTGTAAAGATATAGCAATGGTGAGCCCTGGAGAGGTGGTGCATGCCTTTAATCCCAGTGCCTGGTAGGCAGAGGTAGGAGGGATTGCTGTGAATTCAAGGCCAGCCTGGGAATACAGAGTGAGATCTAAGTTAGCCTGAGCTAGAGTGAAACCCTACCTCAAAAGAAAAAAACAAAAAAAACAAAACAAAACAAAAAAGCAATGGTGGGATTAGGCATGGGAGAGGTCAATTCCATCACAGTTAGAAAAATGAAATGGCCCCCACAAGGTATCCTGAGCTGGAGTGACCCTTTTCTTTCCCCTGGACAAGGCCATTGCCAGTGAGAGCTAAGGTCCAAGCCACAAATAGACATGCCCAGTAGCTGGGGAATGAGTCTGTGCCCTTGAAGAGGGAACCAGGGTAGAGCACTACAACCCCACTACTGAAACCTAAAGACAGGGGTTTTCCTTTTCTTTTTCTCAATGCCGAGGATTGAACCAAGGGCCTAATGCATGCTAGGCAAGCACAACCCAGCCTAGGAGTTTCTGACTGACTGACTGACATTGTTGTGTTGGCATTCAGTGCATGTTTAATGGGAAAGGAAAGGTAGTGTGCGGAGGACCTTTTCTCCTCAGGGCTGAGGATGCCAGCTCCTCCAGATTTTGCTTTTCTAGTGCTGGCATCCTCCTGCCATGTGGACTTTGGGTCTCAGCTCCTTAAAATGTAATGCCAGATCCTACTGCAATTCTCTAGAGCGGTTTCACTCATCACACAGAGAGCTCCATTGTCACATTCCTTGGTCTAGAAACTGCTTTTCTGTATAGCCACCTCAGGGTTCAGCAGCTAGAGAAAACTTGGACTCCCCCTGTACTTATAATCTACTATAAGCTAGGGCACTTCCCCAGGTGTGCGCTTCTGGCTTCTCTGACCCTCCCTAAAGGCTGTATGTGTGCGTACCTGCATGCATGCTTAGCATGTGTGTGCATGATGGTGAGAGAGAAGAAATCCAGATGCAGGGCCTGGCACATGTTCCACCTCAGGAAATTTCCTTTGATTGATTTGGCCTATCAACCCAAGGCACCGAGACTAGCACGGCCTGGCTGTTTACAGTTACTGGCAGCATCCTGCTAGTCTCTGAAGTCATCAGTCTGCATGCACTACATCCTCAGCCTCCAACAACACGAACTACCCCACCACCCACATCTGTTTTCCCTGTTGAGTCCTCATAATCTGAGGGAAACATTAATACTCTTGCAGGTAAGCGACTGAGGATTACAGAGATGAGCTAATTTCCCCAAGATTATAAAAATTGAATTTTGGAGCTGAAGAGATAGCTTAACAGTTAAGGAATTTGCTTAAAAGCCAAAGGACCCAGGTATGATTTCCCAGGACCCACGTAAGCCAGATGGACAAGGTGATGGATGCATCTGGAGTTCGTTTGCACTGGTTGAAAGCCCTACCATGCCAATTTCTCTCTCTCTCTCTTCTCCCTCTCTCTCAAATAAAATAAATTAAAAAAATGACTTTTGAGGGCTGGAGGGATGGCTTAGCAGTTAAGGCGTTTGCCTGAAAAGCCAAAGGTTCCAGGTTCGATTCTCCAGGACCCATGTTAGCCAGATTCACAGGGGGGTGCACACACCTGGAGTTCATTTGCAGTGGCTGGAGGCTCTCTCCCTTTTTCTCTGTCAAGTAAATAAATAAATAAAAATAAAATATTTTTTTTTAAATTGAATTTTGAGCCAGGCCTGGTGATGCATGCCTTTAATCTCAGCACTAGGGGGGCAGAGATAGGAGGATCTACATGAGTTTGAGGTCACCCTGGGACTATGTAGTGAATTCCAGGTCAGCCGGGGCTACAGTGAAACCCTATCTCCAAAAACAAAAAGAAAACAAAATTGAAACAGAGATTTGAACTCAAGTCTAATTACAGAGTATGCTCTTAACTGCTACACTGTATAACCCCATGTTTGCATCCAAAGCATTGGAAGGCAAATGGAAAGGAGAGAGCCAGGGACTATACTGTTGGGGAGAAAAGTATGAAAACGTCAATAGGTATCTCATTGTGTCACTAAAACTATATCTTGCCACATACTCCAGTTTGCAAGGAGTCCCGAGAGTCCCGTGGGGAAGAACTCAGATACATGTGTGTAGGTGTGTGTGTGTGTGTGTGTGTGTGTGTGTGTGTGTGTGTGTGTATTCATCCATCCCTCAACCTGTAAATACAGCAAGGCCAAATGAAAATCTGAAAGAAATTGCTCAAAGCAAATGTATCAACGAGGACCTATGCACATGCAGTACACTGCACCTGACTGCTCTTACCAGTCCCCCCACCCCACCATCTTCCTTTGCCTAGGAAACTCCTCTTGGTCCTCAGTCTCTGCTTAGATCTCACTTTCTCCTGTAAGCCCTCCTTGGGTACCTAGGCAACAGAGGTCTTGTTACTGCCTGCTCCTGGAGTCACATCGCCTTCTGAATGCTCAGCACACTTGTGATGCCTTGCGTTCTGCCTACCTTCTTCCACACTATACATTCCATGGAGGCAGGAGCCTTGTCTGTCATGTTCACCAATCTGACTCAGCTTCCAGCCTGGCACAGGTTAGGCTGCTAAATAATGATGTGAATAGACTCTGAAAGCACTAGGTGGAGGCAGAAGAAGGCAGTGACTCCCATGCCTTTCTTGAGAAATCAGTGGATTGCCAACTACCACACTCAAGCCACTCTGTGCCATCTTTCTCCACTCCTCATGTTCTTGTTTGCTGTTCATTCACTATGAATACATGCTAATAGGAAAGCTGGGCTTACAGGGCTCACCTGGGCCCTGCCTTGCCCATGGAAGCATAGCCAAGCTCTTTGCTGTTGTTTGGGATGGATACTTTCTGCCTCCAGCCTTGCTAGCTTGGTCCTGCTATGAATTGGTGGCATCTTTGCCAAAGCAAGTTGGTAATGGAAATATTTGAAAGATGCCATTCAACTCTCACCCATCTACTTTGAAAGTAAGGGCTGACCTTGGAAAACTGGGGACTGTCACTGCACTGAAAATGAAGAAATTCTGTCCCTAGGTCAGAGTTCCTCCCCATAACACTAAAACCAAGGGCCAACTGTCTCAAATTCTCCTGCCATCACAGTGAAGTAGTCACCATCCCTCCACCTAAGAGGAATGAGAGAGCCTGTCCCCGCTCCATACCCAACACAGAGTGTGCAGCATGCTGTATATAATATACCATCTCATCTCCCCTCTCACTTCCATCAGACACAGAGCCAGGCCCATTGTTCCTATTTTGCCAATGAGCAAACAAAAGTTCAAGAGCTTATGTGGCCTTGATAGTGACAAAACCTTGGCTAGATGTTGGCCTTGGACTTTGCTTGCTCTCGTGTTACTTCTGACAGCTCCAGGAAGGCAGGCCTACCTTCCCAGACCTTGAGGCCACTTGGTATGGAATTTCCTTTGTAACCCAGATGAGATATGGGGGGCAACAAAAGAGCCACTAGGCCTGATGTGAGGAGCTGGCAGTTTCCTTTCTCTGCCACGTGAAATTTTTCCAAATATGGGGAGCCATCTGTTGATGATGTGAGAATTGGGCAACTTCCACTCTCATCATTAGCTTGGCAGCAATGGAAAGTGAGTCCAGCAAGAGCCCTTGTGTATCATAAAGGAAATTCAAGCCGTATGTTTCTCATTCATTTACTCTTAAGTCATCAAAATGTTAGTTTTAAAGAGGCTTTTGATGTCCAACTCGCTTTTTGCTTGTTTTATGGGGTTGGGGGAAGTCACGATTCCTTAGCTGTAAATTGCCTAGTTCGGGGAAATTTGGAGATGGATCGAGTACTCCAGATACCACAGGCTGCAGGGCACTGCAGGCCTTAGGAGCACGGGCAGGGACATTTGTTCTCGTTCAACCAAATGTGCATTGAGCACTTAGTAAGTGTTGGGCATAGTAACAGGTACCAGGAAAAGAAGTCATGATCCTTTCCCAGGAGCAGTAGCAGATATCAAGGGAAAAAGACATGTAATCAGTTACCATGCCATTCACCTATAGGCAATTCTACTGCCAGTAGTTACCTCTAAAGCTACAACTCTAAACCGCAACACCTTGGAGGGGCTAACATGCTCCAGGTCACCTGTACAACAGGTGCACCATGGAGCTGGGGTCCCAATCTGGGCTGCTTTACGCTAGAGCTTGTTTTCTTAACCTGTCCTGCTTAGAAGGAGGAGGAAGAGGAGAACAAAAAGGAAGAGAAGGAGAAGAGTTTTCTAGGAGGAAGGAGAATTCCACACAGAGGAAAGGGGACACCAGAAGGTCCCAGGAAGGAAAGGGCATGGTGCATGTCAGGGGCTGTTGTCGTCCATTTTCTGTTACTGTGACAGAATAAATGAAGATGAGAATTATTCTTTTTAATTAGTAGGTTTTCTTTTGAATTTATTCATTTATTTATTTACTTATTTATTTATGAGAGAGAGAGAATGGGCATGACAGGACCTTCAGCCATTGCAGACAAACTCCAGATGCATGTGCCCCTTCATGCATCTGGCTTACGTGGGTCCTACAGAGTCAAACCAGGATTCTTTGGCTTTGCAAGAAAACACTTTATCTGCTAAGCCATTTCTCCAGCCTGTTATTATTTATTTATTTATTTATTTGAAAGTGACAGAAAAAGAGAGAAAGAGGCAGATAGAGAGAGAGAATGGGCATGCCAGGGCCTCCAGCCACTGCAAATGAACTCCAGATGCATGTGCCCCCTTGTGCATCTGTCTAACATGGGTTCTGGAGTTTCAAGCCTCGAACTGGGGTCCTTAGGCTTCACAGGCAAGCACTTAACCACTAAGCCATCTCTCCAGTCCCCGTTATTATTATTATTATTATTATTATTTATTTTTTGGTGTTTTGAGGTAGGGTTTCACTCTAGTTCAGGCTGACCTGGAATTCTATATGGAGTCTCAGGGTGGCTTCGAACTCACGGCGATCCTCCTACCTCTGCCTCCTGAGTGCTGGGATTAAAGGCTTGCACCATCACCCCCAGCTCCCATCATTATTTTTTATAGAGACTTATTTAGCTCAGTTTTGGAGGTTACAAGTCCAAAGTTAGGCAGTCCCATCTGTTGGGCTTCTAGTGAGGGTCCCTTGGGCACATCGCAACATTGCAGATGACATCATGGTGGGAGCACATGTGAGAGGAATAGATCACAGGTGTGGCAGGGAGCCAGAGGGATTCCGGGGCCAGGCTTGCTCTTATAGAACCATTTGCTTTTGTGAGAACTAATTTACTCCAAAAAACCAGAATTTATCCCTTCTGAGATCTTCTCTCTCTCTCTTTCTCCACCCTCCCTGTGTAGTCCAGATTGACCTAGAACTCAAGAACCTCCTGCTTCAGCCTCTGAAGTGCTAAAATTACAGGTATGCACTACGGTGCTCAGCTGTGGCCCATCTCTTAAATTCTGTCCACCACCTTTTTATATATTTATGTATTTATTTGAGAGGGAGAAAGATGCAGAGAGAGAGGAAGAAAGGGAGAGAGAGACAGAGAATGGGCATGCCAGGGCCTCCAGCCACTGTAAACGAACTCCAGACACATGCACCACCTTGTGCATCTGGTTTACATGGGTCCTGGAGAGTCGAGCGGGAATCCTCTGGCTTTGCAGGCAAATGCCTTAACTGCTAAGCCATCTCTCCAGCCCCTGTCCGCCACCTTTTAACATTGCCACCCAAGGGGCCCAAGCTTCCAGCACATGAACCTTTAAGGGACACACTCAAACTATATGCAAACCATAGCCTGAACACAAGGTTAATGTGGTAGAGAACAAAAAAAGAGGCCAAAGGTGGGTTGGAGAGATGGTTTAGTGGTTAAGTGCTTGCCTGTGAAGCCTAAGGACCCCGGTTCGAGGCTCGATTCCCCAGGACCCACGTTAGCCAGATGCACAAAAGGGGGCGCATGCATCTGGAATTTGTCTGTAGTGGCTGGAAGCTCTGGCGCGCTCATTCTCTCTCTCTCTCTGCCTCTTTCTCTGTCTGTCGCTCTCAAATAAATAAATAAAATTTAACCAAATAAATAAATAAATAAATAAGAGGCCAAAGGTGAGATTGGTAAGGGTCAGACTGGAAGGACCTTGGCCTGATAGCAAGGGGGTGGCCTTAACCTAAGAGCCAAAGGAGGTCACTAGAAGGTTTTCACAGCTGATTCCATTATGGACATGGGGCTAAAATCTAAAGACACTGGGACTTTGGAGATTGCTTAATACTTAAGGCACTTGCCTGCAAAGCCAAAGGACCCAGATTCAATTCCCTAGTACCCACGTAAAACAGATGCACAAGGTGGAACACGCGTCTGGAGTTCATTTGCAGTGGCTAGAGGCTCTGCTGCACCCATTCTTTCTCTCTCTCCAGCAAACAAATCAAAATAAAATACAAAAAACAAATCAAAATAAAATACAAAAAAACCTACAGATACTAAAGTAGTCACAGCAAGGAAGTATATCTAAGATTTTAATTCAAAGGATTTGGTGTGATTAACTGAGAGGGGAAAGGGGTTATTGAGAATAGCGATGGGTGCTGGAGGAGAATCCAGACCTCAGGTAGTTAGGAGGGACTACTATGCAGGCACTCTTACTGTCTTCCCCAGCTTGCATCTGATAGGTGAGTTCAGCTGAGCCCTGAGGACTTTCCAGGCTTTGAGATCCTGATAGCTTTTGTCCTTGTTACCCAACAGCCTAATTAATATGTTTGCAACACAACTTGACTACATTGCCACCCAGATACAAATAAAATGCCAGGTTTGCTGAAAGGACTAACTGATTCTGCTGGACAATGTCTGGGGATGCTTTACTGAGGAGATGGCTGAGAGCTGAGCCTTCAAGGGTGAGCAAAAGCTTTCAGATGAAGAGGGAAGGGCAGCAGCCTAAGCATGAGTCAAGGACCTGCTGAGTCAAGGAAATGGGGAGAAGTTCAGAATGGCAGTACTGAGATGTTCCAGGGAAGATGATGGGGCTGTAGCTGGTGACAGAGGGGAGCCTGGACCACTGAGGAACCCTGTGGAAACCAAGCCAAGAATCTGGATCTTATCCTTGGCTCCTCTCCTTGAGCCTGTAAATTCCCTCTCACTTTCCGATGGCGCCTCTGTACACAGGATACTTTGGCATTAAAGACCTTGGAAATTTATCGGCTCCATTCTCTTGTTCTTAGAGACCAGATTTGAATTCTCTTGGATACAAGAGATTTTTTCTATGCTTGAAGCTTTAAAAATTAATTAATACTGTTTTTAATCTTTTAAATCTTTTATTTTTTAAATTTTTGTTTATTTTTATTTATTTATTTGATAGCGACAGACAAAGAGAGGAAGAGGCAGAGAGAGAGAGAGAGAGAGAGAGAGAGAGAGAGAGAGAGAGAGAGAGAATGGGTACACCGGGGCATCTAGCCTCTGCAAACGAACTCCAGATGCGTGCGCCCCCTTGTGCATCTGGCTAACATGGGTCCTGGGGAATCAAGTTTCAAACCGGGGTCCTTAGGCTTCACAGGCAAGCACATAACCGCTAAGCCATCTCTCCAGCCCCTTTTATTTTTTACTTGTGGGGGAAATGGATGCCCCAGGGCCTCTTTCTACTGTAAACAAACTACAGACATATGCCCCACTTTGTGCATTTGGCTTTATGTAGGTACTGGGGAATCAAACCCAGACCATCGGGCTTTGCAAGCAAGTGCCTTTAATCTCTGAGCCATCTCTCCAGTCCTATTCTGGCTTTTTGTTTTATTTTGTTTTGAGGTAGAGTCTCACTCTAGCCCAGGCTAATCTAGAACTCATTCTGTAGCCCCTGTTGCCCTTTAACTTATAGAGGTCCTTCTACCTCAACCTCCTGGGTGCTAGGATTAAAGGTGTGAACCACCAGATCTGGTTTGTTCATTCTGTTTGTGAGACATGCTCTCATGTGGACCAGGCTAGCCTTGAATTTACTATGTACCTGAGAATGACCTCGAACTTCTGGATCTCCTGCTTTCACCTCCAACTGTTAGTGTCCAACAGTATGTCAGTTCATGCATAGCTGGTGATTGAACCCAGGGCCTTATGCACACTAGACAAACACTCTACCAACTGAGCTACATTCCCAGCTCTGCTGAAACATTTTAAATTAAGAAACCCTACAATCTCACTGGGTCACCCTTGGTTGACCCAGGAGACATTATCCTAATTCTTTTCTTCCCCAGTTTTGGCTTATTTTTGTAGATTCTCAAAGGAATTGAAATAGTCATCATTTGCTCTAATGCAAGATCTTCACATAGTTGGGTAATCACCAGTGAAAAACATGTACTGGACGCCTATGATGTAGAAGCCCTGTAGGCTGGAAGAAAACGAAGTAAAAGACACATTCTTTGACCACAAGTTGCTCATAGATGAACGTAAGGAAATAAAGCAAGCCTCATGCCGAGTGTGTCTCAGCTTGTAATCTTAGCATATGAGAGGCAGAGGCAGGTGGATTGCCAGTTTAAGCCACCTTTTCCTTTGGTCTGGTCCATGCATTGCCTCTCAGAGAGCAGTTACAACATGATCTTGCAGTTGTTGGTCTCCATGTTTGCTGACAGACTAAACTCCTTAAAGTAACACCAGGTCTTTTTTCTCTTTGCATGAATCCCTGCATCCCGACTCAGTGTCTAGCTTGTGGTGCTCAGCAAATGTTAGCTAGATTTATGATAAACATATTGAGTTTCTCTTAAACATTCATAAAGACATGGGTATTCATTTCCATGGGTGTGAATGGCTAAGAAAATTTGACAAGGGCAAAAAAGCACTTTTAGGGGTGGGAAAAGAACTTGGGTAAGAGAAAGAGCTTTTTTTTTTTTTTTTTTTTTTTTTTTTTGGTTTTTCCAGGTAGGGTTTCATTGTATTCCAGGCTGACCTGGAAGTCACTATGGAGTCTCAGGATGACCTTGAACTCATGGCGATCCTCCAACCTCTGCCTTCCGAGTGCTGGGATTAAAGGTGTGCATCACCATGCCTGGCTGAGAAAGGACTCTTATAATCAAACCCTAGTTAACATTTTCCAGGTGATAGCTAGTGGCCTCTGTATTCTGACTTGAAGCACAATGGATTTGGGGACAAATACCCTGTGAACTGCTTAAATCTCTGGCCAGGTGCTGGGACATAGGGATGCTGGTCCATCCTGGGTGTTCTCTTGGGCGTCAGAGCACCAGATGATTCTTTGGGTTTCTGGGAGGCTCCCAGAGCCCTGCTCTCCACTGGAGCCTGTGTGCCCTTCTGAGTCAATCCTTTCTCTCTTGCTCAAATTAAAACAGCTAATTTTAGACACTTCCTGATTATTCCTAGCTGGGTCTCATTAGCAGATTGAAAACGGTTGGAGCCTCAGCTGGAGAAGGAGTAACTTTCATTGGTGCTGGTCTGTTTTCCATCTACACATTGCTGTTGATGTTGGCTGCCTTGAAGCAAAGCGAAATGAACTCCTTCCAAAGAGAGTGGAGCACAGGCTGCTGGCTGAGTGCCTGAAGCACTGATGAGGGTGAAGGAACACATGTCCAAGGGAACATGACCACTTCTGGTGGCAGGCACTTGTTTTGCTTGTAATGCATCTTAACAGTGAATTAATTTTCATTCAACTTTCTTCTTTTTTTTGAGGTAGGGTCTCATTCTAGCCCAGGCTGACCTGGAATTCACTATGTAGTCTCAGGGTGGCCTCAAACTCACGGCAATCCTCCTACCTCTGCCTCTCTAGTGCTGGGATTAAAGGCGTGCACCACCACGCCTGGCTCATTCAACTTTTAATAGTCTTAGTATGTACCAGAATATAAACTAGCCCACATCCCACTTACCATATCCCAGGTTACAAGGTACAAAACATTCAATGAATGGTTTCTGCTAACCAAGAACTCTGGTAGGTGCAAGAGACTAGCATAGGACTACCACCCCACGTGACCCATGTGAAGTTTGCAAAGGGCAGTATGTAGAATAGAAACAAGTAACTGTCATCAAATACTTAGATCCCTGGACCTTACATGTGTGAACTCAATTTTCCAGTAAGTATGGGGGAGTACCACCTAAGTCAGTGGGAACTGGAAGGCACAGAACAGGCACATCAGGACACAAAGGCATTCTAGGAAGATGAGATGGAATGTGCAAAGGTGTAAGCGTGCTCTGCTCAGAGCTTAATATACTCTGGGATTAACATACCCCTGCCTACATTTTTTCTCTTGTTATGTGGAAAAAACATTTTGTAGTTGGTCAGGTCTACTAATTAGAAAATGGACTTCAAACATCTCCAGGGCACTTTAATCCCATTAAAAACAATCTCTAGCCAGGCATGGTGGTGCACACCTTTAATCCCAGCATTTGGGATTAAAGAGGATCAAGAAAGAAATGTTGAGCCAGGTGTGGTGGCGTACAACTTTAATCCCAGTACTAGGGAGGCATAGGTAAGAGGATCACCATGAGTTCAAGGCCACCCTGAGAATACATAGTGAGTTCCAGGTCAGCCTGGACTAGAGTGAGACCTTACCTTGAAAAACAAAAACAAACAAACAAACAAACAAACAAAAACAATCTCCAGAAATAGCTGTCATGAATATGTACCTCATGCAATAGGATCGTGCTTGGGAACCTATTAAACACACTCCTCTCACTGTCAACATTTCTCTTTCTTTCTTTTTGGATTTTTGAGGTAGGGTCTCACTCTAGCCCAGGCTGATTTGGAATTCGCTCTGTAGTCACAGGGTGGCCTCCAACTCAACATTTCTTTCTTGATCCTCTTCATGTTCCCATAAGTGGATCCCAGTAATGCTTCTCTAACTTGGTCATTCTAGATCCTCCTGCATTGCTCTTTCCCTGTCACTAACAGCTTGCTTCTGGATGGAGCAGATCATCCAAGCCTTTCCTCTTTTCCTCCTCCTTCTGTCCCTCCTCTTCTCTCTTCTTTTTTATTTCAGTTATACTAGGACTGTCCCCAAACAGGATACATAGCCAAGGATTTCTCCAACAAATGCAAGATAAGTCATCACTATCACCAGCAGCAGCAGCACATAGTCCATCTGCACATAGCTAGACACCACCCAGAGCTCAGCACTTGTACCCCTTCTGATGTGCCGCCAAAATCCAGATTAACACAGGTTCTAAAACAAGTGTTCAAATGGTATCTAGATCCTAGCATGTGACCTAGAGAAGAGAAATTGCTAACTCAATTTGGGTCACAGTGGAGACACTTCTGGAACAATGGAGACATTATAGTCCCTGGAAAGACATTAAAGTCCTACCCAGTCACTTTTCTGGTCCCAAATCAGATGGTACAAGAAGCATGGCATATCTGGTCTTCACTGCCACTTTTCAAAGACTTGAGGTTCCTTATTTGGCTCAAGACCAAGGAAATATGGCCACATCCCTCTCTTCTGTACATCCTTTGTCCTAAATCATAGAAAAATTCCAAGTCTTAGCCTACAGCAAGGGAGTTGAGCACACATCCAGTCCAAGGGAAAAGGACTGTGCCGTCAGGAAAGCCTTCCTCCCTCCTGCCTTTGTCTTGGCTCCGTAGAATGATCCCCTCCAGAGCACTTGAGACCCATAGTCTTTTTTTTTAATGGGAACAAGAGACTCGTAAATCCCAAAGCCAGACTCCCTTGGAAGCTCCTGGCTCAGTTAACTCCTCTGGGCTCCCAGCCACAGGAGCATCTCGCAAACTGCTCTTCCTCCCAGCAGCGTCTGTGTACTAGACTGTGGCTTGGCTGGGTGGCCTGGGCTCGACTGGCCTGGGCCTTACCCCTGCTTGCTGTGTTAAAGATGAGAATCTCTAGCTTATAATAGATCCAAGTCCTTCTGAAACCTGGGTGGGGCAGGGGCAAAGGTGCTAGTCTAGCATTTAGGGTAAGGTCTGATAGATGAGGTTTTGAAGTACTCCCAACCATCCATGGGCCCAAACTGTGGCATTAGATGAGAAGGAAAACCAAGAGACATTCAGCTGCACATTACTATAGTCAGTTACCTTTAAAAAAAAATATTTATTTATTTATTTATTTGCGAGAGAGAGAGAGAGAGAAAGAGACAGATAGAGGGAATGGGTGCACCAGGGCTTCCAGCCACTGCAAATGAACTCCAGACATATGCACCACCCTGTGCATCTGGCTTACATGGGTCCTGGGGAATTGAACCTGCGTGCTTAGGCTTTACCACTAGGCCTTCTCTCCAGCCCCCATTATATGTATGTATGTGTATTTATTTATTTATTTATTTATTTGAGAGCAACAGACGCAGAGAGAAAGACAGATAGAGGGAGAGAGAGGGAGTGGGTGCGCCAGGGCTTCCAGCCTCTGCAAACGAACTCCAGATGCGTGCACCCCCTTGTGCATCTGGCTAACGTGGGACCTGGGGAACCGAGCCTCGAACCAGGGTCCTTAGGCTTCACAGGCAAGCGCTTAACCGCTAAGCCATCTCTCCAGCCCCCAATTATATTTTTTAAAAATTTTATTTATTTATTTTTATTTGAGACGGGGGGCGGGGAGAGACAGACAGAATGGGCATGCCAGGGCATCTAGACACTGCAAATGAACTCCAGACACATGTGCTACCTTGTGCATCTGGCATGGGATCTGGAGAATCAAACCTGGGTCCTTGGGCTTGACAGGCAAGCACCTTAACTGCTAAGTCATCTCTCCAGCCCCCTATTACCCTTTTTAACTTTATTTTTATTTATTTGAGAGAGAGAGGAAGAGGCAGAGAAAGAGTGAGAGAGACAGAGAGAGAGAGAGAGAATGGTTGTAACAAGGCCTCTAACCACTGCAAACGTAGTCCAAACACATGTGCCCCCTTGTGTATCTGGCTTATGAGGGGCCTAGAGAGTATAATCTGGATTCTTTGGCTTTGCAGGCAAGTGCCTTAACCGCTAAGCTATCTCTCCAGTCCCCCAATTACCTTTTTTTTTTTTTAATTTTTATTTATTTATTTATTTATTTGAGAGCGACAGACACAGAGAGAAAGACAGATGGAGAGAGAGAGAGAGAGAATGGGCGTGCCAGGGCTTCCAGCCTCTGCAAAGGAACTCCAGACGCGTGCGCCCCCTTGTGCATCTGGCTAACGTGGGACCTGGGGAACCGAGCCTCGAACCGGGGTCCTTAGGCTTCACAGGCAAGCGCTTAACCGCTAAGCCATCTCTCCAGCCCCCCAATTACCTTTTTTAAGTGGATACTCCAACACCCAGATCCTTCTGTTCCTTTTTATTTTCCTTTTTTAAAAATATATTTTATTTATTTATGAGAGACAGAGAGGAAGAGAATGGATGCATCAGAGCCTCTAGCCACTGCAAATGAACTCCAGATGCATGTGTCACAATGTGCACCTGGCTTGTGTGGGTTCTGGGGAATCAAACCTGGGTCCTTAGGCTTCACAGCCAAGTGCCTTAACCACTAAGCCATTTCTCCAGTCCCTTCTATTCCTTACGATGCCCCTCCCTGGGTACCCCACTAACTCCAGCCAGTTCTCCAGGGGGGAGCTGCACTGAGGGAGTTCTAGGCCCCTCCTCTCACATCTAGTTAAGCTTGTCATCCATTAAGGGTCACAGGTCACCTCTAGTGCTAAAGAAGTCTGCCCACACTGTCAGACAGATCTGCCAGACAGCCTTGGGCTTGCAATTAGGAGGGACAGCTGGCTTTTTGCTTTAGTCTCTTCTCTGGTTTGTAAACTGACTTCTTAAGATGGAACCAAGGGAAGGAGGCATGGACGGCTAACCTCCATTCTTCCCTTATATCTTCTTCCTACTTACCAGTGGTTGGAGTCTAGGCAGCCTCAGGATTAGTAGGAGAAAGTTTCTGATGGAGCAAATGACCTCTGGGGATTGAATGAGGAACAGTTTCTTCTTCCTTAGAGCTATCCCTGGAGCCCAGATAGCTTCATTCTCCTCCCTTGATTGGAAGCGATGGAGTGGGGATAAACAGGAGGGCACTGGGAGCCTTGTGGACTGGTGGCACTCAGACCCTCCCAGAACAGGAGAGTACCTCTGCTTTTCAGGCTGCTCTGATAAACAGCTGTAGGAAGAGAAGAGGGCATTCCTAACAGCACTTCGTGTTGAAGTTGAAGAGGTACTAACAGAGTTTGCTGGCCAAACTGGACTATAGTGTTTTGACTTACATAGGGCAATGCCTGGGAAAGGATGCTGGCTTCAGGCTGACAGGACTTGGGTTGCTGACTAGAGGAGATTGCTGTAACAAGGACAAACAGGTTCTGGCAAGTCCACAGTCTGAATTTGAAAATTCATTTATTGTCCAGGCTGATTCTGAGAAAGCCAGGGTTAGCGGCCACAGAGCTTTCAAGGAGTGCTTTCTCGTTCTTGAGGATACCCTTCTGTACTCTCTCCCTGTCTGTCTGCTGATCTCTCACCAGATGTGGCTATACCTCTCGGGCTCTCATGCTGTCTGAGGGAAGCAATTACTGGGCTCTCTGGGAAATTTTAATTGAATATTTGTTTGAAAGTAGGATCCAGGGCCCAAGGACCTGATTAGGGGAAGGAGTATGTGGATGTGTAGACAAGAGGAGAGCTTCTGTTTGCTTTTCATTCCGGATTAGAGACCTCTCATTGTGCAGGAAGCAGAAGTCCACTGGGGATAATGAGTCTGAAGTTTGTTTTCTCACTCGGGGCTGCTCCTCCCTGCTTCCAATCTTTTTGCAGGGAAAGGGTTAGGGCAAAGACCTTAGAGGCCTGGTCCCACCCTTAGACCACTGATTTTGCATTCTGAGATTCTGCCTGGATCTCAACAGTGGGAGGCAGCCTGTAGCCACGGACAGCAGTACACAGTGTAAGTACTATGTGTATGTGTGCAGATCTGTCCATGGGTACTTGGTGATAAGGACCTCTGTGGAAGACCCTTGGCCAACTGTGTGCCTCTGGGCTTGTGGGAGAATGCTGTCCTCAGGATAATCAGTGGTTGCCCAGCCCACCTGCTGCCAGATGGCTAAGCTGGCCTTGTGGGTATGTGATTTTACTGAAGCCTGAGAGAGCCATCAATCTCTCTCTGAAAGCATCAGATGCCATTCCTGTGAGTCACCTGCACCTCCACTCTCTTTGAGGTAGGGGCCTGGCCCATTCTTAAGAGAACGAGTAAGGGATTCCTGGGTCCCTGCTTCCTTAGATAAAATCTAAAGCACTCTTAGTGTCTTATGTTCCTGTACATCACCCTGAGGCCTCCTGGGTATTACTGTTTTCTCTCTCTCTCTCTCTCTCTTTCTCTCTTGGTTCCTTTTTAAAAAGATTTTATTTATTTATTTTTATTAGAGAGAGGGAGAGAGAGAGAATGAGTACACCAGGGCCTCTAGCCACTGCAAACAAACTCCAGACGCATGTGCCACCATGTGTATCTGGTATACATGGGACCTGGAGAATTGAATATGGGTTCTTAGGCTTCGTAGGCACACACCTTAACTGCTAGGCCATCTCTCCAGCCCCTATCTCTCAGTTCTTGAACAGAATCTTCCTATGTAGGTCTGAGCAAATCATCCTCCTGCGTCTTCCTCTCAAGTGCTAGGACTGACTACGTGGTGTACCACCATGCCTGATTACGCTTACTTTCCATCTGAGAATTCATGGAGGCTCCAGTCTGCTTGTCTTGTTCTGAGTCACCCAGAGTGGGTAAAGCCACTCTGTCCCTTCAGGTAAAAGAGGTGCTATAGGCTGGGGATTTTATAGCTCAGGACAACTGGGCACATGAATTTGCTATGGAAGGCTACATGGCTGACACCAGGCTGAACTGGGTTTTAACCCAAGTTTGTTTGTCTCCAAAACCCAGGTTTCCCCTATGAGTAAAAAGCAGAATGAAGGTGATGAGGGATAGTGGTAGGAGCTGAGGCAGAGGTGAGGAATGGACTCCTTTGGCTTTCGGTTTCTGAAGATCATGAAAAGGGCCATAAAGATACCCTGGTTAGTTGCAGCATTGTGCATAGACTGTCTACCTCAGGCCTCTCCTCTCCCCCTAACTACCCTCTCACGTCCAGCCTACTCTTTACTGAGACCTCAACAATTGCTGTTATTAAGCACCTACTGTGTGCCAGCCCAATCACACTGCTTCATGTGGATTTACATGCTTAGAGAATGGCCTTCTTTATTCTGATTGTAAGAGGAGAAGTTAAAGCAATGTGGGTGAGAGCATATGGAAGAAGCAGGATCACCACTTCCTCTGGCTTCTTAGCCCTGTTGTGCTTAGGAGGTACCTTCTTTTTCCAGGCCATCTTTGGACCTTGTAGCAACAGAGTGACCAGAGCAGGGTACTTAGCACATCCTACATCAGCTCCAGGGCTGGGATTTTCCTTCTTGGCCTGAGCCAAGTCATAGCTAGATGGTATGGTATGGTTCCTTTCAGAATTATCTGGGCCCAGCTCCTGTCCTCCACACCCTCTCCCTCCCATAGGCTACTCTTCTCTGGGGAAGGCCCCAAAGCGGCTGTCCTTTATCAGCGCCCACATCTTGGCAGAGGCTCCCTGAAAGCAGGGCTGGGGTAGTGGCTAAAGCAGGGCATGTAAGGGGCAGAACCATGCTTAGTTTCAGTGTGTCACCCTTGCTTGCTAAGGCCCTAGAAGACATCACCTGCCAGTGGCCCACTCTCTCTGGCCTGGCACTTCTCAAGCTCTGTGTTCCCCTGTGTTTATAGTGGGGTGTGATGAGGGTACTGGGGAGAGTAGAATCCGCAGTCCAGAGGAGTGGGGGCACCCAGCAGGGGACTGAGTGATCGACTTAGAAGGTCTGGGCCCACCTGTGATGCACTATTTGTATAGACTCTGCCTTTTCAGCTCTCACAGGAGCCCAGCTTGAACCCACTGCTGAGGCCA
Organism: Jaculus jaculus; assembly: GCF_020740685.1. Taxonomy (NCBI): domain Eukaryota; kingdom Metazoa; phylum Chordata; class Mammalia; order Rodentia; family Dipodidae; genus Jaculus; species Jaculus jaculus. The sequence continues at coordinate 86,193,520 of NC_059104.1, forward strand.
TTCTAGCAGGGAGGATGCTGGGAGGGCTCTTTTGTGCAAACAGTAGTAGAAAAATGCAGCTGGCTGTATATAAACTAAAGCTTGTTACTGTCCTGGAAGCTTCTGACTCAGGGGCCCACAGACTGGGAGTGGAGAGCAGTGTGGGGAGAAAACTCATGTGTGAGCAGTTACCACCAGGCCCCAAGCATTAGGCGTCCTGCCACTCTCCCCTCCCCTCTCCAGACCTGCTCCACGGCCCTCCTCTACCCCCCCCCCCCCATCAGAGTCCAAACACAGTCTGCTGTAGCCACAGGGCCTCTCGTTAGGTCTTCTGGGCTTCTGCACAAACATAGCAGGTCTAGGGGCAGGACCTGGAGGCCAGCAGGCTGCGATTTGGCCTTTCTCAGGGTGCTGTAAAAACTCTTCAAGGAGGGCAGAGGCCACAGGTCATGGGCGGAGGTGCCATGGCTGCTGCTGCACAGCGGTAGAAGCCTGCCCTCTCTGGGCTGAAGCAAGACCTGAGGAAGATGGGGAGAGGGCAGGAGGAATTGGGCCATTGAGGAAAGCTTCAGCGGGATGGAGTAGTCTTCCAATCCTTGCATTGAGTGGTTATGTAAACAACATGCAAATTGACCCCTTATTGTGTCTCATTCAATAGCCAGGCATTTTTCATCTTTCACCCTCAGCTCCCATCTCCTTGGATCCTGGCAGGTCACTAGGTGGGAGGGGCAGGGCGGGGAGGAGGAGCATCACTTTCCTCTTCAGGAGCTGTCATGCAGAAGGGTCTGCCACAAGGGAGTGGCGGCAGATAGACCCTGGGGGTCCCTTTCTGTGAACCCAGACATTTACTGGTCCTACACTGGGGGGAGGGGAGGCCATGCTGGGCCTGATGGATAGTTTCTGGCAGCAGCTTTAGTCACCCTGTTGGGGGCTGGGGCCAGGCTCTGTACTGTGAGGTCAGGCTGAGGGCGAAGGAGCTCCTGGAGGTTTGAGAGGGGCTGGAGGTGGGGAGGTAGGTGTCAGCATCTTTCCAACTGTGTACCTGGAGGAGGGAGTGGGGCACAGGCTCCAGGTGGGAGCCAACTAGAGTTGTGTTTCTACCTTCTAAAATGACCCAGTTCCTGTGAGTATGGGATACATGGGGGGGGGAGGGGCGGTGGAGGAATGTGATGTGATGGAATATGCAGGCAAAGTACATATTGACACACGGGCTGACATCCTGTGCCCTACCCTGATCGCTCAGAGTCACCCACTCACACATCACATATACTCAGCCACTCACACAGCTTGCTCAAACTCTCTCACTACACACACACACACACACACACACACACACACACACACCCAAATATTTATGCTCATACATACCTTTCATAAAAGTAATTTCTATGGAAACACTGCCACTTATATAGCTATCTGAATTCACACTCCTGAATGTAATGTCTCCTCCTACATGTTTCTCCAGTGTCCCAGAAATGCAGTGCTTAGATTCCTTCCTACTCAGAGTCCCAGAAAGTCCACTCCATTCTATATAAGCTCTACATTCCTCCCTCCTTATACAGCCAAGGATCTTAAGGAGGGAAACACCTGCTAGTTCCTGCCTCCTGGTCAGAAAACCGGGACCCAGCTGTATTTGGAGACAAAGCCTGCCACAGTGTACCAGAGCCTAGTCCCTTCCCTCAGGGTGTCTGGTCTTGTACAACTGCAATGTGTCTGACTTGGACTTGAGTTGAGGATGTGTGGTAGGTGATTTGGGACTACTGGAAGTAGCTGCCTCTATCTTCTGTCTGTCCAGCCAGTTCTATGATCTGGGTTTTGGCTGCGTGCGCATCATTCCTCAGAAGCTCCTTAAGTGGTCTGGAGAATCCTGCTCCACCAGGTTGAATGCTTGACTTTGGGAAGAGGGAGGTTGAGGTAGCAGGGTTGGGGCAAGGGCCAGCTGACAGCTTGTCAAATTGGCAGCCTCCTCACTTCATAAATTCCCCTGTCATTCCCCGGGATACCTTGAGTTTGACCTCAGTGCAGGGAGCAAAGTTCTTTCTTTGTCTCCTAATAAACAGCCTGGGAGATTGCCTGCTCACAGCTGTGCTGCTGTCTGGAGGCCCCACCTCTACTCTCCCAAGAGGCACTTTCTCTTGGGGAAGTCTTATTAACCCAAGAGTTGGTGCTAAGACAGGGCTGTGCTGGCCACCTCTGTCCTTATTAGAGCAATCATCTCTGCTTGGCATGATGGCCAAGCTCCCCCATGGGAGCCTATCTGTGCATAACCCACTGCAGGCTGCTGGAAAACACTGCTCTTGTAGACACCTGGCCCTGGCTCCCTGTGGTTGCTAGCAAAAGGTGGCTATGGGTATGAGGGTTGTACAGGTCTTTTCAGCGCATAATGGTGGCACTACTGATGAATCAGTCCCAGGATGGTAAGCCTCCCTGGAAGATGGCTCTGGCTTTTCATACACAGCGATTCCCTTCTCATGACATCTGCCAATAGGAGAGCTGGAAACTCAGGTTGCCTGGAGGTATTTCTGGGTGTGCACAGTTCTATTTTCTGGTGCAGCAATCTCCCTCCCTCAAATTCAGTGCAAACTCAGAGTTGATTCCAAAATCCTCATGAAGAAACTTGGGATGTTCTTTGCACGAAGATTTTTCCCTGACATGAGTGAGAGACTGGATATAGACTGTTCTTGGTGCCAGCTCCTATGCCTGTGTAAACTTTTTGTTGTTGTTGTTGTTTTTTGAGGTAGGGTCTCACTCTAGCTCAGGCTCTTCTGGAATTCACTATGTAGTCTCAGGGTGTCCTCAAACTCACAGTCATCCTCCTACCTCTGCCTCTGGACTGTTGGGATTAAAGGTGTGCACCACCATGCCTGGCTTTCAATTAGATTTTTAATTAGCAAAATCTCTTTTGGCTTTTAGTTGGGAGAAGGCCAAGGTCCAACTTTTTCAGTCATCCTGAATCTGGGCTCATTTGAGAGCATCTGTGTCCACCATGTTGAACGCAGTGAGATCAATGTCATGTGTATGTCTGAGCTGCATGAAGGATAAGGTTGGTGTCACATCTGTCCTGGCCACGAGATAGGACCTGGGTTTGCCTCCAAAACAGGTTGATGGTGACATTACCAAAGCAACCAGTGACTGGAAGAGTCTGAGGATGGCAGTGACACTGAGGATTCAGAATAGGCAGGTCCAAGTTGAGGTTGTACCTTCTGTGTCTGTTCTCATCATGGAAAACAGGAAATTATCACACACAGTAGAAATAACACTTGGTGTCATTGTCAACATTATCCAACAGATATGGAAACCAGATTTCAGCCAGATAACTTTCTGGAATCATTAAAGAGAAATGAGACCACACACAGCTTGTGAGCTGGAATATTGAGGTCCCCACTATCATGACATCAACCGTGGTGACACCCAGGTATTCAACAAAGTATTATCTGACAACCAAAAATAATTAATAAAATCAAAAATTTAGATGCTAGAAAAATAGCAAAGTAGACATGCAAAGATCTAAAAACTCCTCTGAGTATTCCTTGTTCTAGCAATGTCAGGCGTTCGGCTAGCAGACTTGGGAAAAAGGCTACTTGTGAGAAAAGAAAGGTCTAGAGATGTGGGGGTGTAGAGCTTGAGGCCAGGGGGGAGTCATATGTTTGAAGTAATTTTCCTCATGTGCTACTTTCTGCCTAGATGACTCTCCTGGGGCTCAGACACAGGTCCTCAACATCTGTGCGCTGTAAGCATGGCAGGAAGATGCAGCCTGTGCTGCCGAGGCCACCTAGGCCAGGGAGTCCTCAGGCTGGGAATGCCTTTCCAGCAGGCATTTCTCACTTGTCCTCCTGCTGGGCATAGTGGTTCTCTGTAATCCCAGCACTCAGGAGACAAAGACAGGAGGATGGAGAGTCTGAGGCCAGCCTGGGCTACATAGAAATACCTTGTCTCAAAAAAATACCTATATTTTCCTCAAAGTTTCTCCTCTTGCTTCCCACACCTTTGTGAACTCTTCCTCATTCCTAGCAAATCAGAACTTGCCTCACTATCATCCCACATAATTTTTGGTCATTCCTCTTTAGCGTGCTTCATGTTATCCTCATCTGATGCTACATCTAACTTTGAAGCCTCTGGAAGACTGAAACCACAGTTCACCTGAATTGGAAACTTCTAGAGGCCCTACCCAAGCACCCAGAACAGCACATGTTCTCTATTAAAACCAATGAGTGAGTGAGGCTTGTAGGCCTCAAACTCCCCTAGAGAGACCCTGACATACCCTGCTTCTTTGAACCCCAATTTCCCATGTATAAAATGGGCATAAGCCATAATGGACCCTAGCTGTGAGAGATCACTAGACTGTGCTAGAATTTCTCTGTGGTGCCAGAGGTCCATTCTGGATGTATATCCCATCTCTCTCCAGCAAGGCTTCTAGGCAGTGGGTTCATGTTCTGGTCCTACCTGTGGAGATTCAGAAAGCAAAAGTATCTGGAGGTGTCACATGAAGGGGTGGGCTTGAGACCTTTAGGAAGCACACATTTCTGAGCAGATTAATGCCACATGCCATGCTGACTACCTATCTTCCCCTGTGTTGTGGCTTGACTATGAAATGTCCCCCATAGGCTCCTGTGTTTGAACACTTGGTCTTCAGCTGATGGCACAGTTTGGGAAGGTTATAGAACCTTTTAGAAGTGGAGTCTTCCTGGGGCAAGACTTGAGGTTTTATAGGTCAGCCTTACTTCCTGTGGGCCTTCTGCTTCCTAATTGCTGATGTGATGTGACCAGCCACCTTATATGCTTGCCATGCCTCTTAATCTGTGAGCCAAAATAAACCCTTCCTCCCTTACGTTGCTCTTTGTCTGGTATTTCAGCCACAGCAGCAAGCAAAGTAACTAATACATGGTCTGACCTCTTGTGTGAGTGCCTTCATTATGCCTTTCCTTTGTTCTCATTTGCTCTTCCTTTCTCTTCTCTAAGTTACGTCACTGTGAAACTCCAGATGGAACAGAGGCAGACAGCAAGGAGTTGGAATGGGCAAAAGGAGGCGTATCCACTTTCCTCTTTGATCGCCCATGGCTGAACCATCTTCTAGTCCTGCTGCCAGTAGGAGCTCATGATTCATGTTGTCTGAGAGGAGTTCCCATCAGGCATTTTTTGCCTGGCCCTCCTAGCTCTGCCCCTAAGAGACCCACTGGAGTAAGAATTGTGTAATGCATATGTTTATAGACACTTTATGTCTATAGGATCCATTAGCTCTACTCCAACATGACCCTGTGTCCCTTTTTCAAGGATACCTTCTCCTATGATACAGTGCCATAGGTCACTTCTCTCAAAGGATATGGTGAGGCTGGGAGTATCATTACAGTGTCACCAAAGATGGAACTAGGGCCATCATAGTGCTCTGCCTTTCTTCCGCAATCATGAAACAGACACTCCAGTCCCATGGGGTAGCAGAAATCCAGTGCAGAGGCAGCAGCTGCTAAGGAGCTACACTTGCTACATAGTACATTGCTGTTGATCCCCTCTTCCCTTTGCCCCATTCATATCTGTTCCACAATCCTCAGCTCCCATGGAAGAGCCCTCAGATTTATATGGCACTATTTACTGGCCCTCTGCCAATTAGTGACACTTTGAAATTCCCTTATATGACGCACTGCTGCTCTGACAATAAACAAGTCATTAGCTGGGTCAGAGGGCAGCTTCCAGCTGGTTTTGATTCATTGTTTCTGAATCAGGCTCAAGAGGCTTCTTAAGATGCAGGGTCTCCAGCACAGCCTCCAAAGCTGGAAGCAGATAAGGCTTCTTTCTATAGGGAGGGGAGTAGAAGGCTGGGTAGAAAGGAGAGGCTTGGATTCCAGAAGAAGGAGGACAAGGGGTAGCTAGAAACTTCAATGAGTGATTTGGGGTGGAAAAAGATGGCAGACACCTGAGTGAGAGTGCCTGACTCACTATATCCAGTTTCCATTCTTCCCTTGCAGTTCCAAAGGCTTTTTGACTTGGAGGGGATTGTGGCCATCTCCCTGTGGTGTTGTCAATGCATGCCCCATAGCCTCAGGTATTTCTGATTAGGATTGATCTTGCAACTTAAGTCTCCAGCAGACAGAGCCCTGGATGGGGGGTGGGATGGTTGTTACGGGGGATGGATCTTGAGTCCAGCCCTACTAAGTATGTTGAGTGAGAGCCAGCTTGAGCTCTGGCTGTTCATGTTTGCTGGTACTGGCAGTGATCTTTCTGCTGTGGATATATGCTGAAGTGAGCTGGCTTCTTCTGCCATGATGAAACTTCCCCTGGAATTTGTAAAACTGGAAAAACCCTTCCCTCTCATAAGCTGCTGCTGTTCAGGTGTTTGTCCCAGCAACACAAAGGTAACTGCAACAGTTCCTGGTTAACTCAGTGCCTCCAGATATACAATCCGATGTTTGAGAAAGGGGAGCTGACATTTCCAAGTGTGCCAAGTTCACAAGTACCTACGTTCAAGCCAGAAGTTGTTAGTCCAAATCTTATGACCTACAACTACTTCCTGGAAAAGAAAATGTGGCTTAGAAAAAAGGAAGGAGGCCACTGTTTGGCCAAGTACTCACTTCTATGCCTTTTCTCCCTTCCTTCTTCCCTCCCTCTCATGTCTCTGAGTACAGGATTCTGCATATATGAAAGGGTGTCTAAGGATGTGTTGTATGAGTAGATAGGTAAAGAGCCTGATTACACAGTACTCTACTACGCATTGTGGGAGAAATAAAAATGAATTATGCAGACTTTTGATCTATTTACACAAACTCATCAACTAGAATGCAAAGCTCAGTAAAGAAGTGACCAGTAGACAACCAAAGACAGACAAATTGAATGGTAAGCTCCACAAGCTGAAGTCATGGTGACAGTGCCCTGAGTCTTTGGACTAAAGTGGTCCAGATCCTTGGGACTGTAAGGGCAGGAAGATAAGAAGAAGACAGCTCACCCTGAGACATTTGCAAAAGCCAACAACCCATGAGGGATACTCAGAGAAGCCAAGACCAGGAAAAGGTCACTTACAGACTTAGAACAGTGACCATTGAGTTTGTCTCTGCTGGACTCAGAAGAAAAGTCTTCTGTGAGAAATAGAAGTTCCAGGCCTGAAACATGTGGCTATGGTGTATGAATTTCCACTGTTGGGATTCCTACGCAGAGAAATCAATGTAAAAATAGACTCCAGACCATAAAACTCGTGGAGTATCAAGAGAAGGAAATGTTAAAATATTTATGAGGAATGCACCCCAGAACAACAGCATTCTTATAGCAAAATGTCTCCTTTGAAGTTGCCCTAACAACAACAACAATGACAAAAAAAAAAAAAAAAAGAAGAAGAAGACAAACCACACAAGGAAATGATACACTATCAGGGAAAGTCAGCAAACAGATCAAACTAGTTTAGTATTCTAATAATGTACAATAATCTGAAAGAAACTAAAATAACTATTCTTTAAAAAGATGAAAAAGGAACCCTAAACAAAGGATGAAAGAATAAATAAATAGTACTTTGTAAAAGTGAAAAATTATAGTCACTCAAAATGTGTTCAATGAATGTGTTAGAAAACCAGATAAAACTTTATGAAAGTAAAAAAATAGCAATCAACATAAAATTCAGTGAATATGTCAGTGTATTAGACAAAGCTGAGCAGAGAATTAGTAAACTGAAAAATAGCTCAGAAGGAAATTACTTAAAATGCAGCACAGAAAGACAAGGAGAGAGAAAATATGCAAGAGAAGCAAAGAGGATTATGGATAGATCAAGGGCAGCCAAATTCCATTCACAGTTGCAGAAGAATATAGAGATTCGAGGAAGGAGCATATTCAATTTTTTAGGATTAATGGAAGAAATTCATCCACAGTTTGAAGACATACTAAAAGTTTTGAGGTGGCTATATAAGAATGTATCTGGAATGAAACATGCATTCAAAGAAATACATCAAGTATATTAAGGGATCAACGCAAAAGGAGAGGTTAATTGTGTCTTGTACTACCTGAGACAGTAAAAACTGGAGACTTGAAAGTTGAGCAAAATTGAGTAAAAGGAGCTGGGAATTGTGGTCTAGCACATGGGGAGACTTAAACATGCCTGAGGTGGTTTTTAACACAATTTGTTTTGAATTAAGTTACCTCGATTAAGATACCTTGTCTTAGTAAAAGATTTGGTTGGAACCTTCCATGACCTGCACCTTCTTATTTGGATCCCTTGTCCTGCTCAGGACTGTAAAGTGTATCAGTCAGCTGATTCTACTGAGATCACTCATAAATCCATCTTTAATCACCCTTTGAAGACATACCCTCCTGGGAGCCAAGCTGAAATTGGAGCACCTAGCCTTGCTTCTCTTTACCTATGGTCCTTTGGGACAAAGAAAACCCCAGCTCGGCAGTGGACAACAGGGGCCCGCCCTGCTGCATCTGTGTCTTGTTAGCAGTGTCAGTGGACTTCAGAAGGACAGAGGAACCTGGCCATAGTAATTGGCTCATGAAAGCTGCAAGTTGCTGGAGGGGGCAGGAGGGTGTAGAAGAGAAGGGAAGAGGGCTTAATAAGAAGCAAATGCTATAGAGGAGCGTATGTGCACCCTCCCCCAATCCATAGCCATTAGAATTCCTCAGACACCTGCAGGCACTTGGCCTGGCTGGGGAGGGGGTGTGCTGGCTCCTCTCTGCTGGGGCACAGAACAGAAAGCTGAAGTATGGTTCTAATTAAAGGGGCAGGGAGCAAGGGTGGCTTCAAGATGGAAATACTTTCTTGTGTCTTTTAAGAGCACATGATTTCCTTAGCAGTTGTCAAAATCTACTTCATCTTGTGATTGTGGTATCAGGAAAGAGCACTGGACTTGGAATCTGCTGAACTTAGCATTGAATACTCGTGTTCTCTCTTCCATGGTTTTGGAACTATAAAAAAAAAAAGCACCAAATCTCCCAGGTCCTGTCCCTTTTCATCTGTAAGAACAATGAGGGAAAAGACCAGGTTTCATTCCTGTGAAAACATGCATAAGGACAACTATTTGAAGACATGGCAGAGTGCTTATTATGGAATAGATGCACAAAAAATATTAATTTTATTCTAGATTATTAAAACCTGTAGGGGCAGAAAGGTTTCCTCCTTATCTTTGTGACCCCTAGTAAGCCTGGCACACAAAGCAGACCATGAGCAAATGAGGGAGCAGAAAGCCTATGCAATGAGCTCCTTCACCCATCACACGGATACAGGACAAGATCAGCTCTGATGTCAAGGAAGAAGACCCGAGTCCCAGTGGAGTGATCACCATGGGAGAGATGGTAAGCCGTTGAGCAGCCAGCACAGAAGCAGGCCTAGATTGAGCACTGGAAAATTCCAGGTCCCTCTGACAGGACACAGAGTCTGTCCAGATCCAGGTACCCAGCCTTGTCCAGGGAGGATGGCTTCTTTCCTTTTCTCCCCTGGCCCCATTCATGCAGGCATCACCATCATGTGCTGGTCCCAGTTGCCTGAGGCTGCAGTGGCCTCTGCAGTGGCTCCCCTCAGCCATGAAGGGCCTTCCGTTCCACCTGCTCTCCAGCTGTTGCTGGCAGAGCCGTAGTGGACTTCGGCATCTTCCGTCATCTTTAATCTGTCTTCACTCAGTGCCAAACATCTGTAAAGTAGATCTACTGACCGTTTATTTTCTGTTTGTCTTGGGTGTGACACCATCTCCATTCTTCACTTTGAGGACTCTTTATTATTATCATCTTATCCACTCTTCTATTTATTTGCTTTCCCTAAAACCCAACCATTTTCCTCTGCTGTCCTGAAGTGGCCAGGGCCCATGCCAGCACTCCCAGCTTTCCTTTCTCCCAGCTCAGGAGGAGGGTTGCATTCCAGGACCCTATTCTCCCAGCTGGGAGCCTCACTCGAACCAGATGTGGCTTCCTCCTCCTCTTAGTCCTCCTTCCTCTGCATTGCCCAGGGCTGCAGGGGGTAAAAGAGAGGAGACATCCTTCACACACACATCCTGTTCTCCCCTCTGCTTCCTTACTCAGCTCTAGGATACATTCTAAAGAGAGGGGAAGGGCAGTGCATGGTGGGATGTCTGCTTGGTGCCAACAGTGGGGTGATACTGGATGGAATTGTATTCCCAGAAGTCTGGTAGGCAGGTGCTCTGACCCCTTTCTGCAACAGCACTGCTCTGGAAGGCCTTGACATGATTCATGACATGAAGTAGTCTGTTCTCTGACCCTTCTGCCTGCATATTGCCCAATTAACAACATTTTACAACTATACCTTGACAGCCACTGTTTCTCACCTTCACCTCAGCCCAGGAAAACAGGAGTATCCCCTCCTCATGCCAGAGTAATCTGGGGCTCCCTCATCACTCAGCTGGCAATAGGCTAAGTAAAGACTTAAACCCAAATCTGATTTTGAAGAATGGCTGATTAGTTTAAAACCAAGGCCCAGTTTTCTCTACCTGGCCCATCTAACCTGCAGTCTGAAACCTTGCAATGGCCCAAGTTACATCTTGGTTCTGGAGCTACTTTTACCTCTGCTTACAGCTGGTCATTGAAATTTGATCTCTGGGATGATCAGAGTCATTGTGAGAGCTGATGTCACTGCTCGTACTATGCAAAAATACTGTACTGTGCACGGGATGGGGAATGTGAAAGAAGCTTACAGGTACATTACCCTCAGAGGTGAGCTTTGTGGCACATCACTTTTCTACTAATTCAACTAGGAGTTGAACCAAGCTTTGCTGAACTTGAGCTCTTACAGTGTGTTGGTGGTGGTGACAGGTAGTTGGGAACTCTTGTTGGGAATTCACAAGTATGAACTGGAAGTTGCCAGGACTCTTCCAGGGGGCTTGCCAGGAGTCTGTGCAAATATGTGAGCTTCCTGGGGGACATGCCTCTAAAAGAACTAAAGTAACTTTGAACTAATCTTTAGTTAATACTGTCCTTTGAAACCAAATAGGACATTCATTTTCAACCTTCAGGAGACATAATGTTCACCTGGGATTCATGTTAAAATGCAAGCTGTGGCCGGATGTGGTGGTACACACCTTTAATCCCAACACTCGGGAAACCAAGGTAGGAGGAACGCCATGAGTTCAAGGCCATCCTGAGACTACATAGTGAATTCCAGGTCACCCTGAGCTAGACCTAGACCCTACCTTGAAAAGCATCCCACCCCAGAAAAATGATGCAAGCTATAATTTACCCCAGCTATTCTGTCTCAGCTGGGGTGGGAACTTTGAGAAGTTTAAGAAGTCCCCCAGAAGATCGTGCTACCAAACCAGGAACTAACCAATTAAGAGACTTGGACTGAGTATGGTAGCACCGTCACAAGGAAGTCTCTGGAGAACTGGAGGGCAATGCCACATGCATAGTGCTCACATGTTCAGCTTGGCTGTGCTCCAATTCCCCATCCTTTGTCTTGTCCTGTTTTTGTTTTCTGGAGAAGGTGACTTATTAATAGTGGGTAGGGATATGGCTGAGCAGGGGGACGCGAGGCAGGCAGGTCAGGTGAGGGTGTGTGTGTGTGTGTGTGTGTGTGTGTGTGTGTGTGTGTGTAACTGGGCTTTCTCCCAACACCTTTCAGGACAACTGAGCAGCTTAAACTCTGAAAGGTAAGAGACCTGAGGCCCTGAGGTGGGGCATTAGTTGTTGGCCTGGTGCTTATAGGTACTTTAGGATGGCGCCGGAGCCCATTCCCTGCCGAGCCTCTGGAGCTCTCTGTGTCAAAGGTTATCATGGAAAGATAAAATGTTAAAGACTCTCTCTCAGTAAGTAGAAGGTCTGACCTGTTTCAATATGAACTTTGTTTGTTTGTTTGTTTTGGCTGTGGTTCTAGTTTAAACATGGGAATGACTGTCACCTGCTGATTAATTGGCTTCCTCTTCCCAGGAGTCTCTTTCTGAGAACCTGTTTCCATTGCCATAATGAGAAGTCCCCCCGCCCCCACTATCTTGAGGAAGACAGTGGATAACAGAGAAGAAACACCCTGGGCATGAGGAAGGCTTTGACGGAAGAACTAGGAAGTTACGATCTGTGTCTGGGGAGCCACCCTGGCCTTGGCTCATGCTCCACTTCTCTCCTGAAACTCCTCTTCCTACCTCACCAGGCCTGGGCAGCCCCATGAAGAGGAAGCTGGCCACCTCCTCAGGTTAAATGGAAGAGAAAACTACTCAAAATTACAGGAGGGGTGGAGGCCTAATAGGCTTAAAGGGTCAGGTTGAGCTGCTCTTGACCAGGGCTTTGCTGCACAACCCAGGGAGTGTCGTGCTCACCAGGTTCTAGTGTTGTGTGATAAAGCCGTCAGCTCTGCAATGAGAGAACAGTCTCTCTTTGACTACTCACAGGGAGAGAGAGCAGGAACAATGGGGAGTGAGGAGGAAAAAGAGAGGAATGTTGCTACAGAATGGGGAATGGAGCCTTAGGAGGGCTAGAGGGAAGGAGTATAAGAAGGAAGGAATAGAGGGAGGGAGGAAGGAAGGAGGAACACCTTTTCCTGCTGGTCAGGTGGGCCAGCAAGCCAGTGGAAGGAGGCTGGAGGAGGCTGGGGCTGAGGAGGGAAGCCTCCAGAGGAGGGCCAAGCCCCTTGAAAGCTGCTATTGTTTGAGGTCTCTGCTCAGAGAAACCTTGAGTGAAAAGAGCTTGTTAGAGAGGCCCAGGCTGGAGACAAGCTGCTCTCAGAGAGCCAGTGAACCGTGCGAAATGACTTAAACTAACATCCCTGACTGCACTGGGCTGGGACCCAGGAGTCAGGGCCTTGTGCTCATCAGAAATTCATAGAAGGTGCCCCGCGGCTCAGCTTTCTCTGGCCTCCTTGTTCATTGAGCGTTTTTTTCTTTCCAGTCCCTCAGCTCTGAAAGGGAGACAGGGGCTGCCTGATGGGGAAGATCAAGTGGCCTTTGAAAACCTCTCTCAGAGTTTATTAAACCCTGGGGCTAGGGCAGGCCAACCTGGAGGCCCAGCCAGGCTTGGCTCCGCCTTCCTGGGCTTCCCAGAGGGGACCTGGACTGTTCAAGTTCTCTTATCCCAAACTTGGTAGGCCTGTTCAGGGGATAAGGCTGGGGGCAGGCTCCCAAGGACCTGGGGTAGGTCATCTTTTTTCTCGGAAAGTGGGGGCAGAGATAAGCCACCTCCACAAATGACAGGGGCCTTCTCTCCCTGGGCTCCACTCACCCCTGCTTCCTGCTGGGACTCTCCTCTGGCCCTCCAGTGTGTTTGCTACACGTTCAGAGAGAATAGGAGGGAGGCAATGGAGGGTCTCTAGGCTGGATCACTCACTGCTCAGTGACCAATTAAGGGCAGAAATGAAACTTCTCAGAGAAAGCCTCAGGTTTCCAAGCTCTGGGAAGGCCGTCAGAAATGGAGAGTACAAGTTCCTATCTGCTGGTGATCAGTGTGCCCCCCAACTTTCACCAGCCACTCCCAGAGGGAGGGGTTTGCACAGAGACAGCATCATCCCCAGCAACACGCTAAACACGGACATTTAGCACAGAAAACTTCCATGAGAGTGCTTGTAAACGTTGAGGCTTGGAGTCAATGTGGGTATGTTAGTTTAGTTCTTCCACAAATATTTACTATGTCAAGACACCATCCTAGACACTGCACAGACAGTGGTGAGTCAAGCAGTGCAGGGTGTTGTTACTGACATGGTGTGAGGGTGAGTAGGAGTGATCACCCCATGATCAACATGTTCCACACCCTGAGGAGCCTCCTAATAGCAGGGTGACCCAGGCCAAAAGAGAAGGGGAAAAGCTAAGAGAGGCCTCCACAATGCACTACACTACCAGATACCTTCCCCTGATAGTTTATATTCTCAGATCTGAGGGAGATTTCTTCTGAAAAGATAATTTTGTTTGTTTATGAAGTTACAAACCACTGACTAATTCACACCCACCCAGCCCCACACTGGCACTTGCATTTCATCCCTCTGTCTTTTATTATTATTATTATTTGAGAGAGAGAGAGAGAGAGACAGAGAGACAGAGAGAGACGGCGGGGGGGGGGGAGAGGGAGAGGGAGAGGGAGAATGGAAACGCCAGGGCCTTCAGCTACTGCAAATGAACTCCAGACACATGTGCCACCTGGTGCATCTGGCTTATGTGGGTCCTGAGGAATTGAACCTAGGTCCTTTCTTTGGCTTTGCAGACAAGCGCCTTAACTGCCAAACCATTTCTCCAGCTTCCTTCTATCTTTTTCATTTGCTGTGCCACCTTTGGAATTATATCCTGCTTCCTCCCCGCTGCAGTCCTTACTGTATTCTTCCAGGAGAGGGTGAGATCTCTCCCAAACCAGCTCTCGATTTGGAATCCAGTTTAGTCTCTGCACTGCCCCTCTTAAAACAAACAAACAAACAAACAAAAACATTTTATTTATTTGTTTGACAGAGAGGGGCAGGAAGAAAGAGAGGAGGAGGCAGATAAAGAGAGAATGGGTATGCCAGGGCCTCTAGCCACTACAAACAATCACTTCAGATGCATGGACCACCTTGTGTACCTGGCTTACGTGGGTACTGGAGAATCAAACCTGGGTCCTTAAGCTTCACAGCTAAGTGCCTTAATTACTAAGCCATCTCCCAGTCCTTCTCATCCCACTTTTGAACATCCCCTTTAAACCAATTCAAAGTCCTCTACAGCTTTCCAAAAGAGAGAGAATAAAGACATGTCGAGAATAAACAGATGGAGACAGTCTGAAGACATAAAGCTAGGGTTCAGAGCTACATATGTTAACAGACCCTGAATCTTGAATACATGGGCTGCAGGCCTTTCTCCAGTTAAGGGAGAAGCTTGACTGCTTACCTCCCAGGTTAAGGCCAGGTCTAGTTCACTGTTGGAAGTGTGCCCTGTAACTTTGGGAGGCAGGAAGGGCATTAGGGTGGGTAGTGAGAGTGGGGTTTCAATTTTAGAGTCAAATAACTAATCAAATCTGGGCTAGAATATATTTTTTAGCTCATGTACCAGTTTTCCCCTATTGTGGGTAACAGGCCCATGATGCAATTGCAAGGCTGTATCATTGTTTTGTTATTTATAAATTAAAATTATATTGAAAATTATATATATATATATATATAATTATATTAAAATTAAATTATAGAAGATATATTATTCAAGTGTTGTTACTGAACCACAGTACCTGCCATAGGCCAAGCTGGAGGTAGTGTGTGCTGTTTTCCCATTCTTGAACCAAATGAAAACAGAGGTTAAAAAAACAAAAACAAAAACATGCTGGATGTGTGTGCATGTGTGTGGGTATGTGTGTGTGCTTCTGAGCCAAAAAATAAAAGCCAATGATCTGACCACAGGCTGGAATGTTTGGATTGGGAACTGGGCCCCAAAGTTGTTCCATGTGTTCACTGCAGCCATGTCCCCCCCACCCCACCTTTAGGAGGGTGGTTCTCCCAGCTGGTGGAAACTCCCAAGAGAAATCATATCTTAGTGGTTTTCCAGCACTTGTTTTACAGGCTTCGGTAGTCAGCCTTTCCTTCAAGGAACTTTTGCACAGGTGCATAATCAAACAGCTGTGGTTGTCGTGAGGTTAAGGCACAAGGGCCCTACCTGTTGGGAGCTTTTTCCTTCCCATCTTTCCCCTTCTCTTCTCCCTCTGCTCCTAGTGCTCCATGGAACCTATTTGAAAGTTACCAGTCTGTTCTACCTCCATGAAGATATATATTCAATACACAAACATATGGAGAGAGAGAGAGAGAAGCTGGCCTCAAACTCACAGCATTCTCCTCCTGCCTCAGACTCCCAGGCACTGGGGTTGCAGGCATGAGCCACATGGCTATTTTAAACAGCTTGACGAACTGAGACCCATGACAATATGGCTGAATTAACTGCACAGAAATCTTACCAGCCTGTGCCACTTGTCTACACCTACACCTCGACCCCCACTGCCCCCTGACCAGCATCCTGAAACGCTCTGGGCCCCATACACCCAAGCAGTGAATGGCATCTGCTTTTAAAATTTAATTTGAATTTTAAAAGAAAACCTTTTATCTCCATCTAATAGCATATACCTATAATATCAGTACTTGAGTGGCTCAGGCAGGAGAATAGCTTTGAGTTCCAGGCCAGCGTAAGTTCCACACCAAAGCCTTGTCCCACCAAACCAAACCAAACCCCCAACACTGTTTTGTTTCTGCTTATGTACGTATCCTGGTGCTCCTGAGCTCGCTATGCACACGCTTGTCACGTTGCCCTTTCTTCCTCATGCCTTCCACGTAATAGAGATCCTGTGTCCTGGCCTTACTGCTGCTTGGTGTCATTGCTGTCCCTTCTTTTCCACCCAAGGCCACTTGCCTTTGCTCTGTGGGTCCAGAGTATTCTCTGGTTCTGCATGTGATAAGCAGGGGCAGTGGCGCCCAGACTCCATCCTAGGCCCCCTCCTTCTCTGCCTCCTCTTCCTCCTAAACTGTTCTGTCTCTTTTCTGCATACTCACTGCCCCGCCCCAGTTCTCTCTGCCTCCCCGTTCTACTTGACTGCATTCCTTGAAACGTTCTTCTGTCTAAACTTTCTTCCCCATTTCATCTAGAAGTGCCAATTTTTTTTTTTCCAGAAGCCACTCTGGATGGAAGCAAAGTCATTATTTCCCCCCACATCTCAACCCATTAATCCTTAGTACAAAACCCACCAGCACATTGGACTGGACATCCTACCAGGCTGAGTGCATTTTGTGTTTGGGTGCTGAGTCCTGGTGTTGTCTTGATTTGTTTTGTGGTGGGACTGTGCCCTGCATTCATCTACAGATACCCATTCTCTGGGGCAGCATTTCACCTGACAAGAGCCAATGGGTCAGGCCACACTACATCAGGGCTGGAGCTCCTGTGGTGTGCAGGCTGGGCTAGAGTGTGTGAGATGAGGACAGAAGCTTGTCTTTCAGGCTCTTTCATCTTCATGGGTACTTCCAGCTTATGTGAGGGGGCCTTTGCAGCTCATGTAAAAGCGAGGGCCAGCAATGCCCGCTTTCCTGATAGGTATCTACCTACCCATCCCCTGCCTCCCCAAAAGACAGCCAGGGCTGGCTGTGGTTCAGTGCCTGTCAACCAATTCAGTGGAAAGGAAACATTAAACACTCCAAACACTGCTTATTGGAGCTGGGTAAACTCCGCACACCACAGTTTACTTTGCTGTCAGAAATCTCCGAGCTTGCCACAGAGCAGAACCCCAGAGGACGAGGACTCCCACCATTCCTTCTCCTCCTTGCCACCCACCAGAAGAGACCAGCCTCTCTCTTCCAACCTAAACTCTTTCCAGTCCTTTTGCATTTTTGGGTCTACCGTACCTCCAGTGCTTCTTTCTTTGTTTTCCTTCCTTCTCTTACCTCTGCTGTTTCTTCCCCTTTCAACCCTGCCCAACACCTCTCAGGGTTGGAGATGGGAGCACACATAATCCAGGCATTTGAGGTGGGAAAGAGCAAGACTTACTTTTCTTCTTCCTCAGCTTGCTCTGTGAAGCCCTAAGCCGTGTGGCATTGATTCTGTAGGGTTCAGGAATTCAGGCCAAGGTGAGGCAGCCAGAGGAATGGGGACAGGCAGCATGGGGGACATTTGAGTGAAAGCAGGAGCAAGCAGCTCTGCCCCTCCATGTGAATAGGTGCTGTAAGGACTTGAGGACATATGTGTTAGAAATTAGGGTGCTACCAATTGGGGATCTTGTTTTGTAGGAATCCAAGTGTCCTCAGTAATAGAGCTTCCGCTGAGGGCCTCCCCCACCTCCACCTCTCCTAAGAAATATGCAGCCTTGGCCAAGGTTTTCTCTTTGGCTCTGCTTGGAAGTGCAAACCTTGTGGGCTTGAGATGAAACATATGCTGCTTTGGAATGTGGCTGTTCGCCAAGGGAATGCTCAGAGGCCCCTGCAGAATCTGAGCCATCTGCCTGAGGTTGGGCTGGGGATGAGTGACGGGACACTTGAGGTCAGTAAGGAGCAGTGAAGGCTGAGGGCATCTTCCTCCTCTGCACTCCACTTAGGACCTCTTTTGACACCCGTGTGGATCTCAATTTGTTGCATTTCTCTCCTGGCAATACCCAAAGCCAGACTCAGCCTCAGATGCCATGGGCCCTGGTGGCTGGTTCCAAAGGGAACAGGTGCCGATTAGGATGGCATTTTGCATATTCTTTGAATGTTATTCATTTCATGCCAAAAGACACAAACCATTTTCCCTGCTCCTGCCACCCTGCCCTGAGAACCCACATTTTCCACTTTCCTTTTCCAACTCTGCAGACTGTCTTCCCTTCACAAGGCTTTTGCTCATAGCTCTCCCATAGCTTCTCCTGTCCTCCCTGGCCCCAGTGGCCCAGCTGGACACCTTCCAGTTGGATGAAAACTTGGCCCAGCCTCTTACTAGTGTGGCTAGAGAGCTAGTGCTCAGACCTGTCTTTAGCCTATGGAAGCTCAGAAATAAATTTGCTTCTTGAAAGCAGAATCCCATGCCCGTTCTAAGGAAGGCTCTGCCTGGATTCTCTGGGATGCAAGCAGTGAAAGGCTGGAAAGCCTCTGATAGGGGCTGGGTGGGTTGTCCCACGTCAAGGAAGAAGCAAGTGGAGAACCCACCGAGTATGATCAAACACTGTTCTACTGTGTTTCTGAGGCAAGGAGACAGGCTTAGGAAATACTTCATTATTATTATTAATTGATAGCTGATGGAGAATCTGAGACCTAGAGGAGGAAGAGCTGAATCAGAAACAAAAACTCCAGGCCCCTGTCCCAGTGTTCATTTCACAGGACATCTCTGCAGACACTCTTTAGCAATGTCACTGTGTCTCCTGAGTACCCAGTCTCTCTGAGATGAATGCTTCCTAATGACAAAAGCTAAATTCCTTCAGCTGAAACCCAGAACTCCATAGGGACCTACTGGACACACCTCTGATGGTACAAGACAGATTGCTGCTCAAAGCTTTGTTTCCAGCATGTTCAGCCTCTGCTATCTTTCCTTTCCTCTCTTTTTCTTTCTTTTGAGACAAGATTTGTGTAGCTCAGTCTGGCCTCCAATGTTCACCAAGGACCCTCAGCAGAACTGATGTAGGGGAGAGTGGTTATACATGTGCAAACTTTTTATAAAAAATATTGCCTTGCTGGGTGTGGTGGCACACGCATTTAATTCTAGCCCTCGGCAGGCAGAAGTAGGAGTATCACCATGAGTTCAAGGCCAACCTGAGACTACATGCCACAAACAAAAGCAAAGAAGCTGGGAGTGGTGGCACACACCTTTAAATCCTTTGAATCCCAGAATTTGGGAGGTACAGCTAAGATGATCTCCATGAGTTCAAGGTCAGCCTGACATTACATAGTGAATTTCAGGTCAGCCTGGGCTAGAGCAGGACCCTACCACTAAGGAACAAACAAATAAATACATAAATAAAAATTAATTAACTTAAAAAGAATTTGAAAGAAATAAAAAGGCAAAGACTCTAGCCATTTAGTTGTCAGAAACTAAACTTTCATGATCAAGAAGGACTCCAGCTAAAGTCATGTTATGGAACTATAGGCAAACCAAAATTGTGCACAGAGAAAAGATGAGCTGACAGCAGTTAAAGGTGCTTGCTTGAAAAGTCTGCCTACCCTGGTTCAATTCCTCAGCTGCATGCAAAGTAGTGCATTCATCTGTGATCTTAATGTACATATGACAATGTGAGGGGAGCCAGGAGAAACCAAAACTGGAAAGCCAGATGGTCTGATAGTTTGCAGTCCTTGGTAGCTGTAAGAGTCTATATCTCAAAGAAGGTGGAATACAGACACCTTGAATTTGAATTTGTCCCCTGACATCACATGTGGGCCCATGCATGTGTATGCACATCACACACACACACACACACACACACACACACACACACACACACACAGATGAGCCAACCTGCAGAGATGGCCCAGCAGTTAAGAGCATTTGCCACCAAAGCATGAGCTTCTGGGAGGGTCTGAGGTCACTGAAAGCTCAAGTTCAATTCCCCCAGAACACATATTAAAAGCTAGATGCAGTCATTCACACCTGTCACCCCAATCTGTGGTGGAGGAGCCGAGACTAGAGACTCGCTGGGGGCTCTGTGAACAAAAGAAACTCAGCAACTCCAGGTTGAGGGAGAAACTTGGTCTCCAGAAAGTACACAGTTGAGCGATACAGAAGAGAACTGAGGTTCTCCTCTGGCCTATAAATGCACATATATGGTGTATGCAGCTATACATGTGCATACACCTCATATATCTCACCACACCACACACACACACACACACACACACACACACACACACACACACACACAATGAACCAAGATACTGTGGCCTAAGAGACCATCTTCATTTATTTGAACTCTTTTCTTCACTGTACTAGTTCCAGATCCACTTTCAGGCATGCTCTTGTGAATGAGGTTCTGCCCTTTGTGACCAAAAGCACTTTGAGCAGAAATGATGAGGTAGGGAGCATCTTAGCATGAGTATCTCTGAATAAGCCCAGCTCAAAAGAGGTTGGGAAACCCTAGTGATGGGTAAGGGATATTCCCTACTCTACTAAGGTGGAGATGGGACTTCTGGAGTGGAGAGAGGAACTGATGCTCTGCAGTGGGATGTTACCAGGGAATGTAGCTACTCAGTACTTTTCCCTCTCTCCACCTTCCTTTAGGAAAAATGCTCAAATGCACAGTAACTCCATTTTGAGAAGCCCTCTGTGTACTGTTTCATCTTTCTGAGAAATTAGAATGAATAAAATGCTTCCTTATGGGGAAACATTCAGTGTGACCACTACAATTAACCAGCATTTTCTGCTCTCCAGAAACATCACTCTGTGTGTGTGTGTGTGTGTGTGTGTGTGAGCACATGCACATGTGTGCATGCAAAACTGGGGATAGAAGGTGGGGAGGGTTGTGGAGATGACAAGGATGCTTAACTAGCAGGAACATAGTCCAGAGTTTGATCTCCAGGACTGCATAAACCAGGTGTGGTGGTGCACACTTGTGATTTCAGAACTTGGGAGGTGGAGGCAGGAGGTCCAGAAGTTCCAGGTCATCCTCAGCTCAATAGCAAGTTCAAGACCAGCCTGGGATACAGAAGACCTTATCTCCAATTTTGTTTTTTAAAGTAAGAAGAAAGAAAAGAAAAGAAACAAAGAGAAAAAGCATAGTTAGCTGTAAGGTGGTTCAAGGATGCCAGGGTCTTGGAAAGAGGCCACAGACCCATGTGCATGCCTGCACTGGCTCCAGACAGAGAAAGGCCAGTCCCACCTCAGGACTCCCAGGCACTCTCCCATATGGAAGACAGAACTGTATCTTATAGCAGAGCTCCATCTGCCTACCAGATGAGCAGTACCTGTAAAAACTTCCCACATCAAGCCTTGTGGGGCCAATGCCTCTCCCAGATCCTGCTGACGACAGGAAAATGATCCCAGAACTGTGCTTCCCAAAGGATCGACAGATTCTTGCCTGGGAGCAGAAAGCGGAGAAACTGATGCTGTCCACAGATGTCCTAGGAAGGACTGATGGCTATGGGAGAAGGCCAAAGGGAACAGGATGGGCAACTAGGGTACAAAAGATAGTTATTTACTAACAGTTCAGTAGGCACTGGCTAATTGCTAGCACTAGCTATAGTAACAAATCCCAGTAGCATTTACCAGGGCCTCTAGCATGCCAGCTCTCTAAGAGACATGACTTCACTTTATTCCCACCACTCTACAGTACGTGTGTTATTTTCCTCATTTTACAGAGGAAGAAAATCTAGCTCCCAGAGGGTATGTTTTCAGAGATCAAACAACTGCCACCAAGCCTGCCACTTCATGTCTGAGTGAAGCAGAGCAACCTCCCAGATACCAGGGTGGGTGGAAGGAAGCAGGGCCGAAAGAGAGCAAGAGAGCGGCAGACGTGGGTCCTGCTGTCCACCGGGGGGGAAAGGACTGAAAAGCTCAGAGCCCAGAGTTGCTGGGAGCAACACGAATATCTTTTTGAATAAACACACCGAATCTTAACTCTCCAAAAACATGTGCCATGTCTTTGAAAGCAGGCCCCTTGGAAAGCTGTGCTCTCTCAGTGCTGTGATTGCTCAAAATGTTTTCAGAGTTGCTCTTTGGCAATGGCCTTCAGGGCTCATAGCACATTCCTTTGAAAATCTTCAGTTGTGGCAAATCTTCCCTTTCATCCTCTGGGCAGATCTGATTGTTGGGCAAGTTCCAGGAGTCATTTCAGATTTAGGTGAGTCATCAAACTGAGTTGTCTTATTTGGAGTCCAGATGACGTGTGACCTTAAGGCAGAAAAGTGGTGGGAAACACTACAGGGCCCCTGGGATTCAGTTGAGAGAGGTATGTGGGAGCACTAGAGAGACCAAAATGTGGGAGCCCCTGCAGAGGGAGGTGGAGGAGGTCCTGAGCAAGATCTGAAGGTTCTTCATAGGGAGAGACACGATCAAACTCAATCAGGGCATAAGTGAAAACACACACGGCCCATAAAGTGGCCTGGGAAGGATGCCACATTAATAAAAGGGAAAAATGTAGAGGAATGTGTGAGTGAGAAGGGAGCTGTTAAGAAAATGCAAGTGCCTATAAACTCTGCTCTGCAGCCCCTACCCCAGGCCCAATCATAGCTCCAACTTGTTTTCATTAGGACTCACGCCTTAAAAAAAAAATCTGCCTGCTCCTGGAGGCTGCAGACGATGGAGCTGGAAACACAGCTCATGTCTGGCCTTTGCTGACCCTCCACATCCTTGTCCAGCCACTTTCATTCCCCTTGTCTCTGGTCCTGACTGTTCTTGAGTGTAGTTCCTCATGAGGCAGAAAATATTCCTGCTATTGCTCATGGCTGACCAGGATGGTAGGTGCAAGGGAAGAGGTTACAGTGGGCCCAGCTGCAGCAAGGACCACGGCTTCCACTCTGGGTCATTCAGAAACATGATTTATGCAATAAGAATTATTTTCCCCTTCGTATCCCCAAATTGACCTTGGAGGCCAGCCAGTGTGTTTGGCAGCTGTCCAATGTGTTATCACATTTCCAGGCCTCAAAGACACAGGGAATGGGCTCTAGCTATAGCTATAGGTTTGCTCTCAGGTAGACTTTGTGATAGTCAAGAGTCAGAAATTAAGCACCTACAATAGTTCAATAGGAAGGAAGGAACCCAGCCTGTACACTGGATGGGCTCCAGGTTGTGGTATGTGTCAGACAGACACTAACATGAGAAAAGATGGATAAAAGAAAAGGAGAGCTGGGCGTGGTGGCGCATGCCTTAATCCCAGCACTTGGGAGGCAGAGGTAAGAGGATCACCGTGAGTTCAAGGCCACCCTGAGACTACATAGTGAATTCCAGGCTGGGCCAGAGTGAGACCCTACCTTGAAAAACCAAAAAAAAAAAAAAAAAAAAAAAAAGAAGAAGAAGAGGAGAGAGAGAAAAGAAAAAGATAGGAAGAGAAATGAGTAAATAAATAAATAAATCTCCTGGTGTAATTCACAGCAGTTTTAGGGAGATGGGAAGATTCATGGCAGAAAATTGAAGCCAAGAAAAGACAAGGGTTGCTGAGGAAATTGGGGAGGACATTTGAGCTTAGGTGATGGCATGTGCCATGCTTGGTAATGGAGCAGACAGCTGAGCTCAGGAGACAGGCAGAAGGATACGTTTTGTTGAAGTGGAAGGTGTCTGCTAGCACAAGTATTTTCAACAAATGGTATGTTGTTGGGGAACAGTTGCTAGAAGATTCTTGTTGAGATCACTGAATACTGAAAGATGTAGCCCAGAAGGCCTTTAAATAAATTCCCATAGGTTTCTGAAAACTGAGCTATGCTCCTATCCCTAGGCCTAGTTGACATGTGTGGAAGCTGAGGCCCTTGGGCCCTTGGTCCCCACCAGGGCCCTTTTTAGTCAACATTTGACTCTTTTGACTCTGAGATTGTGCTGAAACTCTTATTTTATGCTACTCTTCCCACCCCCAACTGGCGGTGGCTCTGGTTAGATGAGGATCCAGGCAGGGTGTCTGCCTAGGAATCTATACTCAGGACCATGGAACAGGAAGCAGCTGAGCTGCCTCCAGTTAATACGGCAATCTGAACACCCCTCAAAGAAGGCTCAGCCACGACCTGACAAGGTCTGCATTGTTTAGTTCGACAGCTGGGAGCAGCTGCAGGGCTCCGCAGGTCTCCTTGGGCACGGAGGACTGTGACTAACCTTTAGCCTAGGCTCTCAGACATCCGGAAAAGATCAACCAAGTGCCAGCCTGTCTGGTGTGGGATGAACTTGAGCAGTAACTCTGGTCAGTGAGATTCAAGGACATAGGACTTTGGGAGCTTATCATATTAACTACAGGAAGTCTCTCAATGATATGTTATGGGGGACAAGGTAAAAGGAACCAGAAATGAAGGGACCTGGTGAGGTGGAATTGGGGCACAATGTCCCTCTGGCATCTTTGGAGGAGCTAGCTAAGGGGATCTTATTCCAATCCAAGCTCCAGATGGCATTGACTATGCAATAGGTCAACAATTACCCATTCAGTTGGGAAACTCTCTCTTCCCATGAGAGAATGGAATCAGAGAATTATAGTTTGAAGAAAGAAGTGATTCCAAAGGTCATCCAATGTATCTGTTTCACAATGCATGGCCCAGACAGATGAAGTAAGCAATTGAAAGTCACCTCCTTCCTTAGTGGTGGGGCCAGAACTTCAAGGCCAGGTCTCCAGACTTGAAGGCCAGTGGTCAATCCTTGATATCCCTGTGAAGCCCATGGATAACCCACAAGTCAGCTCTCCTGAAGCTGTATGGGGATACAAGCCCAAAGTGCAAGAACAGGATGCTATCTAGAGGCAAGAGGCAAATAAGTAATATTGTTTGGGAGTTAGTCATGTTGAAAAAAGTACGGGGCTGTGAGTCAGAAGACCTTGCTGTAGACTCCTATTTTATTTACCACTTACTCACTGCAACTGGGAAAACGTTGTTTAGTTACTTTGAGCAACCATTTGTTCATTTATCAAATGAAACTAAAGCAGTGTAGGATTCTTATGAGAAACAGCATATATAAAAGTGTTTTGCATACAAGAATAGGCTAGGCAAATGCTGGCTGTTGTTATAATTATTGGGAGTGTTAAGGGATGGGTTGTTAGGTTAGATAGTGTAATACATGGTGGTTGAGACTCTTCTATGAAATCTAACAATTGTCAAGAAATTCTTTTTGAGGTAATCCCAACAGACTGGCTTTCTTTCTTTCTTTTTGATGCATGTGTGAGAGAGAATTGACACATCAGGGCTTCTAGCCATTGTAACTGAACTCCAGACACATGAGCCACATTGTGCGACTTTTTTTTTTTTTTTTTTTTGAGGTAGGGTGTCACTCTATCCCAGGCTGCCCTGGAATTCACTATGTAGTTTCAGGATAGCCTCAAAAATATTTTTATGGCCGGACATGGTGGCATATGCCTTTAATCCTAGCACTCAGGAGGCAGAGGTAGGAGGATCACAGTGAATTTAAGACTGCATAGTGAATTCCAGGTCAGTCTGGACTAGAGCAAGACCCTACCTCAAAAACCAATATATATATATATTTGTGAGGAGAGAGAGGCGGGGAGAGGGAAAGAGAAAAACAGACAGAGAGACTATGGGCACACCAGGGCCTCTTGCCACTGCAACCAAGATGCATGCCCTTCTTCGTGCTTCTGGCTCTATGTGATTACTGGGGACTCAAACCCAAGCCAGCAGGCTTTACAAACAAACATCTTTAAGCACCGAGCCAAGGATGAGACTTTCTGCTTCATCTTACACATGGGAGCTGAGTTAAGTCTGATAAGACCCAAGGCCCAGGTAGAAGCTTAGCTACACATGAGCTTCCAGAAGAGGGTTGGTCTCTGGTTCCTGCCTGGCCTCCCCCGGGATGATGCCCTTGCAGCATAAGTAAAGCCTGGTACCCCTGGATCTGAACAGGTTCCCTCAGTGCTGTCTGGCTAATAGGGAAGATGAGGGAGAGGAAGAAAGAAGGCCCTCCAGGCCCAGGCCACATCCTCCAGCCAAAGCTACTTACAGAGAAAGAGACTGAGAGCCTGACAGCATCCTTTTGGAGGCCTGATGGTGCCACTGTCCTGACTTTTTGTACTAGGCTTGCAAGGAAAACTGTGACTCAAGCCTTGATGGGGAGGATTCAACATGGGGTACCTGAAAGGGGAAGGGTTTAGGAAAGGGAGGGTCCTGTTGTGATCCAGCCCAGAGCAGCCGCTTTTCATAGGTAAGAGCCCTGCTGTGCAGACTGAGGTCATTGCTGGCAGAGCTCCACACTCCGTGCATACGCCTGCAGGTCTGTTTTAATATCTGCAGCAACTGCATTCCTAAGCAGGGTGGGTAACGCCATTCTGGACAAGACTGCTTTCCATCAGAAATTATTCCAATTCACCCAGGTCAGATATTTTAGAGAGAGCATTCTTTGCCTTTTCTTTCTTTCTTTCTTTCTTTCTTTCTTTCTTTCTTTCTTTCTTTCTTTCTTTCTTTATTTTTTTTTTTTAAGGAGAGAATTAAAATAAAAAATCAGAGAATGATTAGATGCCATAAGCAGGGAGCAAGGGTACCTGGGGTCACAAGTGACAGACACTGGGACAAAGGATACAGGCAGTGGGTGCTGGGAAGGAGCCCTTTCTCTTTCTAGCCATTTTGGTCTTTTAAGGTCTGGATGAGTTTTCCTGCTTTCATCACTTCATCCGTCCATCCATCTGTCCATCTGTTTGTCCATACTTGACTTCCATTTCATATGCTGAGCTAAAAGTACAAAGACCTTGTATTTACTATCTATGCTGGGATAATTACTGTAGCGCACAGTTGGAGATTTTGTGCTGGGGACTAAACCTAAGGCCTTGCACATGCTAAGTAAGGGCTCTACCACTGAGCTGGCTTTTTGAGACAGATTCTCACTATGTAGTTCAGGTTGGCTTTTATCTCACTATGTAACCTAGCCTCTGGGTTGCAATACTACTGGGTTGTAGACATTCACCACTATGCTCGGTTTAACACATAGTGTTTTAAACAATATGCATGTATGATTTCAGTTTCTGTGGGCCAGGAGTCTGGCTACAGATTAGCTGGGTCCACTGCCATAGGGTCTCTCACAATGTTTTATCAAAGCTTGCTCAAGGCTGGTTCTATTCTAAAGCTTCACTTTGGGAAGAATCCACTTTCAAGGTCACATAACTATCTGCAGAACTTAGTCTTTGAGGGGCCTTGGCCCCTAGCTTACCATCTACTGAGAATGCTCTCTCCCTTGCCACACAGGCCTCTCCATCATGGTAGCTTCCTTCATTGCAACATGCAAGCTGAGAAAGAGAGAGACATAGGTACAGAGCCAGTCAGGGATAGTAAGGCTGAATTTAAGATCTCATGTACCCTCATGAAGGAAGTGATATCTCATTGTCTTTGTCACATCCTGATGATTAAAGTTGCAGGTTTTACTCACACTCAAGGGGAAAGGATTATACAAGGGTATAGATGTCAAGAGATGATCCTATCAGGGACATGCTAGAGGCTGCCTGTTCTGTGCCTGAAGTCCTCCGATAACTCACAGTTAGCAATACACACCAGCAGCTAAAGAGTAGTCATATATCAGTTAATAGTAATAATGAAAATGGAAAATGCCCTGTATGGAGTGCTTACATTGTTGGGAACTGTACACATATACATCCACATTAACATCCATATGCACATAGATAGGCATGCTTTTAGTCTAGTAGGAATAATGATTATCCTCTTTTAGGGGAGGGAAAAAACAGTGTTGGGAGAGCTAGTTGTTTTTGTACTCTGATTTGTCAAATACCAAGGGCTTAGCTCTTCTGCTTCCGCTGTACGACTTGCGGATATGTGGCAGCATAACATAGAACGTGCAGTAATGGTCTCTCTGCTTGGGGTTCTTGGAAGGCTTCTCAGACGTGGCGGCATGGGAGGAGCGCTGTTATAGCATCATGACTTGATGGGAGGTTCTGAGGACAGAAGGGACACAATCCCTTGCTCTTGAGTGGCTCAAGTGGGGACCAAGCCCCAAGGAGAAGTCTCGGCACTCGCTGGGCGCAGCAGCAAGTGCAGGGCGAACAGCTGTTTGAAAGTGCTCTGAGGAGCCCTGGAAGCTGGTGCCTGTTTAGATTAGTTTTCTAATTGGCTGAGTGTTAGCAAAGCCTCTTGTGTATACAATGGGGATAGTTAATCTTGTCTATTTGTATATCCACTCATGCTCTGTCACTCCCTGATCTTACTATCTGCCTCTTACTGCCGGGTTTCAGCTAAAGGGGTGTGTCCGTTCATGGAACTCTGCAGTGCTCCCAGCCCCGGTGGGCCACTGAAGGAATCTGAGAAGGAAGAAGATGGCTCAACCCCTTCCCCAACTCCCACCGTTATCCTGTCTATATAGCAGCCCCCATTCATCTCTGGATACCTCCCTTCCTGTAGTGACCATCTCTCCAACACACACAAATCCCCACCATCACAACCCATAAAGTGGTTGTCCATGACTCATCTCACAGTTCAAAATAAACTGAGAAACTAGTCTCTGTTATTACAAATGAGAAACTCAAGAGAGAGGTTGAGTAGCTTGCCTAGTATCATTCATTCATCTAGTGAGTGGCTGAGCCAGGACTGGACTGTCATGAGTCTAGTGCTCATCCTTCCACTTGGCTCTTTGTCATCCCAACCCCCACCTATGTAATGCACTCATCATACAATTCCCCTTGCAGGCTTCTCTTCATTGCCATGTCAATCCAGCCATATGCCTTTGTCTCCCTTTTCTAGCTCTTCACAATTTGTCCTCCTTCTCCTACCCTGAGTCCATTTCAACTCTGTGGTGGGTTCTGGGGAAAGGAGGCTAGGTTTTTTGATACCTTGAGACATCCCAGGAGTTTGGGTCCCCTCTCTAATCAGACTACAGACACCTTTAGGGCAGGAACTATGATGCTAATATCTCCCATTATACTATGATCCAGGGCACAGAGTACATATTTGTGGATTGATGGCTAGGGATGAGAGGAAGGATGGAGATAAGGCTGGGAGGATACAGGGATATGCAAGCCCCTGTCTGGAAGTAGGGAGTGTTCTGATGAGGGACTGCCTGTATGCATCATTACTCATGTTTCTTCCCGTGTCCCTCTCAGCCACCTCTTCCCTGGCAGCCTACCTGTGGCCTCCAAGTGGCTGCAATGATCTTCTTCTCCTTCATGGTCGGAGTGTGATCAAATGCTTACTTGTAACTGCTCTTCTTAGCTGGTCAGATGTGCACTGTGACACATACATTTTCAGGGATGGAGATGCTCCTGATGATAACTCTGGGAGAGGTGGCCCAGAGATGTCTGTTACTCAATAATGGCCAACAGAAGGGACTTATGAGACCAGGCTTGTGTATTGGAAAGAACATTCAGAAAAGTCACAAAGAAATGACTATCCAAATGAAATAAAAAGGAAGTGAGAGAGGTGTTCGTGTCCCTACTCTGTACAGATTTTATATCTAACTAGACTACTGCAGAGTAAGTTGGATTAAGCACTTCCTATGTGCTCAACCCTCTACTAAGTGCTCTACAAAAATGATCTAGTCTTCAAAGTAATTCTGTGAAGTGTCACCTACGTCATCCCCATTAGAAACTGAGGCTCGCTGTGTTAAGCAGATTGTTGAAGATTAAAGTGCAAAGGACAGAGATGTAGCTCCTTGGTGGAGTACTTGCCTAGCATACCTAGGCAAGGATCTGAATAGTATTTGGTGTTTATTTTTTTTAGGGTTGAACTATATGGTCCTAGGCTAGCTGAAGATTCATTCTCTGCCTTTCAAGCCTCCTAAGTGCTAGGATTACAGGCATGAGATAACCATGCTCTTGTGAAGCCCTGATAAATGAATTTAAAAAGAAATGTAAAAAGAAAGAAAGAAAGAAAGAAAGAAAGAAAGAAAGAAAGAAAGAAAGAAAGAAAGAAAAGGCACTTACAGGATTTGAACTCAGACTCATAAAACTTGAACCTAAACCTTTATCTTTAATTTTGGATGCCAGTAGAAGCCACTCCATGGGCAGATGACCATTTGTGTGTTTGTTTCTTTCCAGGAGGGATTTAATAAAGTGCCAGTTGCTCCTCTCAGGGAGGGCTGTGTTAGAGGAGAGAACAGAAGTCCTTCCCACTTTTACAGGAGGGGACCTAGGGTCTGAGTTTCTTGCTGCCTAGCACAGTTCTTTGCTTTGCAGCTTGCCGAAGAGGACAGCTGGCAGGAGAGCTGCATTTTTCAGGCCTCAGGCTGCGCCTTATCTGGAGAGCCTTGATTTACTTTCCTCTATCTTATCTCAGTCCCAGCTCTGGTGATGGATTTCACCTTCGGC
This sequence comes from Jaculus jaculus, assembly GCF_020740685.1. Taxonomy (NCBI): domain Eukaryota; kingdom Metazoa; phylum Chordata; class Mammalia; order Rodentia; family Dipodidae; genus Jaculus; species Jaculus jaculus. The sequence goes on from NC_059104.1 coordinate 86,223,709, forward strand.
ATTGCATTGGGAGTATCTGCTCCTTGCCAAGAGCACTCCCCATAAACATGCGGAGGAGAGGCTCAGCTCTTGGATCTGCTCCTGGCTCTCTGCCTCACTAGCTCAGGTGGAGAGAGGAGGACCTTGCTCCTGCGGGTTGAAGAGGATGAGATGGGGCACTGCTGCTGAGCAAGAACAAATAAAACTGCTTTTTCTAGTTTTGGCCCAGGCCTATCTGTACTTGGGATGTGTCAGGGAAACAAGAGAACAACAAAAAAGCATGTGTGTGTTGCCACTTCTTTGTTAGGATCATTCACCTGTCTTTTCAGAGTTAGTCTTTGCCAGGAGTGGGAGCATCTTTGGTATTCTCTCATTACAGATGAAGAACCTGAGGCTCAATGTGGCTAAGATAACACAGGCAGGATGTGCAGAGTTGGGTGCCCAGCGTGTCTTCTGATATGATGCTCTTGTGATTCTTGCCTGACTCATCATGGAAGAGAGTCCTCTTAGGACTGCATTTCCCCCATACCTTCTCACTCTGCCTACCTTCAAACAGTGGGGGTTTAGACTAGCACAACCTTGTCTTTTTTCAGTGGGGACTCATAGGAAGACAGGGAGATAGGCCAGCAGGAAAGGGTGTCCTGCTGAGCCACGGCCTAGAGATCTGGTTCAGGCAGAATTGTGGAGGAAGATCATATTTAACCGGAGAAGGTGGCAAGTCAGTTCTCTTCTCTTTGCTGCCAGGGAATCAGACAGTCTCTAGCACTGAAACCCTTCTGTATGTTGTCATGCTGCAGGTGATAGCTGGGCCTACAAGACCAGAACCCAAGAAAGAAAGCCCAGTAGCATTTAGCCTTTCCTTGTGAGTCATGCCTAGAACTCAGAAATCCACTGATTGTATTTGATTTTCATAATGGTCTTATAAAGTGGATTCTACTCTCCTTCATTCAGAAGGAGTTGAGGCTCAGAAAGATGGAACAATTTGCCTTCTGTCTTCTTGCTGGTAAGTTTCATAGATGTAATTCAAATGGAGTTGTCTGACATTCATTCTGTTAGGAAACTAGAAAGTTCTTTCACAATGTGTGAGCTTTCTGTTGCTGGTGACAAATACCTAAGAAAAGCAATGTAAAATGGAAGAATAATTTGTTTTGGCTCATGATTGAGAGGTGTTGGCCCATGGTTGGCTGGATCCATTGTTTTGGGTCTGGGCTTATTAAATGTGTGAATGTGAGCATGTAACAGTGGCTGCTCACACCATGACAGGTAAGAACAGAGAAGAGAGAGGAAAGCAGGCAAGATACATCTGCCCGGGGCATGTCCCCAGTGACTACTTATTCCATTAAGGTCCTACCTCCTACTTTCCTCCACCTCTCAATGATGCTATAATATTATGAATCCATTAAGGGATGAATTAATTAGGGCCCAATCACCTCCCCAAAGCCTACCATCTGACACCCAAACATGACCCTAGAAGAAGAATTTTGTATTTAAAACAAAACACATATATCCTGGAGGGAGATGGGAGATTTCCCTTCTGGAAGCCAGAACAGCACTTTACAGACTGTAGCTTACTTTTACTAATGGACACACCCTGTACATATCCTAAAGATCTAGGGGTAGGGTGAGAATTGCTATGGTTAGCAGAGGAGTTCAACTTATTTGTCAGAAAGAACTCCAGAAGTTTCCTTGCTATGTGTGTGTAAATCATTAAGGATGGGGTCTGTGCCTTATTCACCTTTGAGTTTCTGGTGCTTAACACTTTGTCTGACAAATAGCAGGGGCTTAATAAATGTAAACTATGGACTTGAACTGTGGAGACCTCAAGATTAAGATATGGGAACTTCAAAGCCATAGAAGCTATAACCGAGACTGGCTGCAATATGCCAATTCCTTGGGCATGACTCTCTAGAAAATAATGAGAAAAATGGAATTGGCAATTAGCTGGAAGGACTGAAGGTAGCTGTTTCAGAAGGTGCATCTGTCCTGGGATTCAGGAGAGTTTGGTTCTAGTCTCTGCTCTGTTCTTCAAGGGCTCCTTGTTCTCTGTGAGCCTGAGTTTATTCATTTGTCAATTGAAGCATCAGACCTCCATTCTGAGGTCCTTTTCACTGTCAGCATACTGTACACAACAGGTTCCTGGGAGAAAGATAAGGAAAGTTGTCTTTCTTTTCTCTTCTTTCTTAAGGAAGGGTCGTATTCTAGCCCAGGCTAATTTAGGATTCACTATGTAATCTCAGGCTGGCCTTGAACTCACAGCAATCCTTCTACTTCTGCCTCCCGAGTGCTTGGATTAAAAGCATGCACCACCATACCTGGCTTGGCTCTTCTTTTCTTATTAACAGCTAAAAGGGGTCCATATTGTGGTGTACAACACAGTGCTTTGGTACCTATATACACTATGGGATGGTTAAATTGAAGTGTTTAACCAATGGATTATCTCACAAACTTTTTACTATGGTAAGAGCACTTGAAGTCTACTATCAAAGCAATTTTCAGTGTATATATATATATATGCACATAGTGCATAAACATGTGTGTGTAAACACATGTGCCCCATGCACACATGTGTGCAAGTGCCCTCTTCTATCACTTTTTCACCTTTTTCCCCTGAAACAGAATCTCTCACTGAACCTGAAACTCACTGTTTCTTCAGTTACACTAGCTGGCCAGCAAGGGCTAGCAGTCCTGTTGTCTCTATTCCTCTCTATACTGGGTTTACAGGGGTGTGTGTGTGGGGGGGTGCTGCTGAGCCATCTCACTGGACCTTGGAACCAATTTGCAAATATACAGTATGTCCTTTTTCACTGTAGTTGCCATAGGGTGCAACAGATCTCTTGAATTTCTTCTCCTATCATTGATGAACATTTAACCAGTGTTCCCAGCCTCCAGTCTCTGGTAATGATCATGGCACTACTCCCTGTTTCTATGAATTTGACTGTTTAAGCATTCTACACAGAGGCTAGAGAGATGGAGTAGCAGTTAAGGCACTTGCATGTGAAACCAAAGAATTTATGTTCAAATCTCCAGGTCCCACGAAGCCAGACACATGGTGACATATGTATGCAATGTTGCACATGTACCACAAGGGGCCACACGTGTCTGGAGTTTGTTCACAACAGGCTGAATGTCCTGGTGCACCCATTCTCTCTCTCTCTCTCTTTCAAGAATAAAAAAAAAATAATAAATATTCTACACATAAGGGAGATCATGCAGTATTTGCCTTTCTGTGCCTGGCGTATTCTCATCAACATAATGTTCTCCAGGTTCATCAGATAAGTTTGTGGAAGTGAATTTCAGCTGAAACCAGGGTGAATGAGATGAAGCCTTATCTAGAAGCCAAGGGGAAGCCTTGGCCAAATCTTCTCAAGCCCAGAGGAGTGTCTGGTTTTATATCCCTCTCTAGCTTCTAACCCCGAGTCTCTCTAGACAGTCTCAGCCTGTGGGCTGCAGAGGCAGCTCCTCCCAGAGGGGGAACTAGAGCTGCGAAACCACCACTCTTGTGGGCTGTTCTCAGCTCCCCAGTGCACTGGCCATCTCCCACCCAGGCTTAATTTGCACTGCTAATCTGTTATGTCTTTCTTGGTAATTTAGCACTTTCAGACAGTTATGGTTAGATTCTGTTTATTTTTCTAAACCTCACAAAAACCCCATAATAGAGCAAGAGAGGGACCAGAGAGGCGCGGGGGGGGGGGGGAGGGAAGCTTTTCTAGAAATATAAACTCAAGACTCAAACACTCTTCCCCATCTGCAAGGCAGCTGTTGTGGCTCCCTGTCCATCCTGAAAGCTCCACCCTCTGTTTCCAGGCTCTCTCGCTGGATTCCCTCCCCTCATCATTCCTTTGAGAGAATGTGGCTTTGAGATCAAGGCGTGGAGAGCTGCCAGCTGTTGCCACCTGACATGAAGCCTCAGTGCCCTGACCTATCTCTCTCCCCTCTCCATCCTCACCATGTCAAGATGTGGGTTGTTCCTTTCATCTGTCTGAAGTAACAGCCCAGTAAGTGGGGGCTGGAGAAGAGACCTCTTCATTAGATGGTTGATTAAGAGGAACTTGGGGGATGTTACAGCCACTAACACTAATTTTTACCACTTCTTGTGTCCCTGGGCCATTGGTAGACTTCTTTTCTGGTGTCAATGAATGTTTGCTCAATGAATTAATAGCAGCTTAGAGAATGGGCCAAAGTTAGGGTGAGGCATAGGAAGAGAAAGCCAACATCTTACTGATCAGTGCCTTCATATCACTTGAAAAGAAGAAAGATGAATAGGGAGGAGGCAGAGAAAGGATCAGTGTAAGTTATGGCACACAGGACCTAGACCTAGATAAGTCAGACAAGGAGTAAAAGATGAATCGTCGTCATCTCGTCCAAGCCTTTAATTGTCCAGTGGGTGACACTGGAACCTTAGGGTGATAGTGATCTTAACATTACAGAGTGAAGTGATAACATGTCTTGGCTACTTATTTTGTCCCTCACAACATATTGGTCTCCCCTTTTCCACATTTACTTTGGACTCATTCATGAAAAGCACCTGTTATCTAATCTGTTTGGGAGGCTAAAGAAGTGATCTGAACTTACTTGGCCCTCACTGTCTTGAGGTCATTTTGGCGTTTTTCTCCTGACCTCAAGCTGTCCCTTTCCTAAGTAGAAAGGGTGAATACAGGTGGCAAAGCCTTTGCCCTGAACTGTCCCTACGAGAGGTTTGGTTGGGGTTATCACCAGGGTACCAAGTCCTGCCTCCTCAGAGTGTGGCCCAGTGGCCTGCAGTCTTGGGAATTTACACAGCCTTGAGTAGATGTTTTCAGAACTTGTCTGATGATCCAGGGTTGGGAACCAAACACATGGCTTACCCTTTGAAACAACTTGGGTGTCCTAAATAGGATCCATCAATTCCAAGCCCCAGTGTAGGTTTTCTACCCGAGTATGTAGTTAGAGAAAAATTTAATCCTCATGGACCTGACTCAAGCATCTCTTAAATCATTTTGAAGTTTGATTCTGGAATGAACTGATATATATTCTGCTTTTTTAAAATGTTTGGATGGCTGTGTTGGCCAAGATATGAAAAATAACAACCGTGAGAGAGAGAAAGAAGTTTCAAGTAGAGGCATGACCAGTGGGCCCCTCCCTAGGCCTACCTTGGGACCGCAGCACGCAGGGCAGGAAGCATGCCAGAACGGAGACATGCAGCGCAGAGTGGCCTCCCCCACCCCAGCTGCCTCTGCTTGCATGTCTGCAAGGCTGAGCCTTACGGATGAAAGTAATCTGCCTAGAAATTGGTGGCACCACAGGTTCATGATGTCTGGTCTTTGTCGTACTGTCAAGAATCATGTGATACCTACTGTCATCCAAGGCTTCATTGCTACTCAATATCCCAAACCCTGCATCTCGACTATTTCCAATTTAAAAAATATTTTTATGAGAGAGAGAATGGGTGCATCAGGGCCTCTATCCATTGCAAATGAACTCTAGACACATGTGCCACCTTGTGCATCCGGCTCTATGTGGGTTCTGCGGAATTGAACCAGAGTCATCAGGCTTTACAGGCAAGTTCCTTAACTGCTAAACCATTTCTCAAGCCAAATTTTGAAGATGAAAATAAGTAAAACCTACTTGCCTCGGCCATGCTCTGCCTCAGTTAAGACCAGTCCAGGTATGGAGCTGCTTGTACTCCCACTACATCATCCTTATTTCTCTATCCAATTTCACAGCACTTCCTGAGGCCTCTGCCATTTTCTACTCCCTCACATATAGTGTTCCCAAGATGACATACCAGTAATTGTTCTTCATGCAAATTCAACATCTCAGAATCTATATCCTGGGAAACAAGCTAAGAAATAGTATTTCAGGAAGAGGGAACATATCTTCAGGATGGTATTTCTTACTATATTGTCAGGGACCTTTTTCTGTTATTTCTTCTTTTGTTCTGAATCTTTGGGCTCCAGATCTCCTTAGTACTTAATTGTTTTCCATACTAAAAAACAAACATTAACCTTTCCTTAAACCTGAAGTCCTTCTCTAAGTATTACCTCACATAGCTTCCCTTTGGGCCAATCTTCTCAAAAAAAAATTTACATATATATTTTTAATTTTTTAAAATATTTTATTTTTTTTTTATTTGAGAGAGAGAGGGGGAGGGAGAGAATGGGTATGCCAGGGCCTCCAGCCACTGCAAACAAACTCCAGACCTGTGTGCCCTCTTGTGCATCTGGCTAATGTGGTTCCTGGGGAATCTAACCTGGGTCCTTTGGCTTTGCAGGAAAATGCCTTAATCGCTAAGCCGGCCCTCCAGCCCAGAATAACTTCTATTTTCTCCTTTCATCTTTCACTGCTCAACCAACCCATGGTGCTCTGGCATGTACTCTGTGGAGTCATGGGGGACCACCTGTAATAGTTACTTTCTGGTCTTTTTTACCTCTTGATTGTTGATGGTATTCGATCCTATTTGCTTTTCCTCTATCTTGGTGTGCATTGCCTCTTCAGTCTGCATGGTACAGTACTGCTCACTCCTGGACCTCTTTCTGTTAATGTTGGGAGGTTTTTCTCAGTCTCTTTTGTGCCTCCCACCTGCATAGATCCATACACACTGACTGAGACTTCTCCTGGATATTCATGGCTTTCCAATGCCATCGTCTCTTCTCACTCTACACACTGCTTCCTTCTGTCTCAGTTATACCCTCAAGCCTACAAACCCAGGCCTGTACTTTCACCCAATATCTCTTCTGAACTCCACCTTGAGCAGAACTCATGAGCAAGCCCCCTCTATCCTGAGTCTACTCATATCAGCATAGATACTTTCATGCACTTCATGTATTTACTTTGTCTATGAGGGGGGCAGCAACATTTCCCTGGGCCCTTTACTTTCTTCCCACTATTCAGTCACCAAGTTTTTCTAGTTTCCCTGCTGAAGCATCTGTCTCCTCTGCTCTAGCCTCAGTCCTCCTTTCAGCCTCATGCCTCTTGCCATTGCTCTAGTTCATTAAACTGGTTTCCTTCCAACTAGTCTTGACCATTCCAATACATGCTACACATAGTAAGCGTGTTAGTTCTCTAATGTAAGACTATTCCATTGCTCCCTTACTTAAAATTCCTTTCTAAAAAATTTACTTTGGCTGGAGGGATGGCTTAGTGGTTAAAGCATTTGCCTGCAAAGCCAAAAGACCCTGGTTCAATTCCTCAGGACCCACGTTAGCCAGATGCACAAGGGGGCACATGCGTCTGGAGTTAGTTTGCAGTGGCTGGAGGCCCTGGCATGCCCATTCTGTCTCTCTCTCGTGCTCTCTCGCTCGCTGTCAAATAAATAAATAAAAATAAAATATTTTAAAAATTTAAAAAAATTATTTATTAGTTATTTGCAAGCAGAGAGAGAAAGAGATAGAAGAGAAACAGGAAATCACTCGTGTGAGGACTTGTAGCCACTGCAAATGAAGTCCAGACACATGCACCACTTTGTGCATCTGGCTTTATGTGAGTATTTGGGAATTGAACTTGGGTTATTAGGCTCTGCAGGCAAATGCCTTAATTGGTGAGCAATCTCTCCAGAACAACACTTAAAATTCTTCAGTGACTTCTTACCAGTTTCAGAATAGAATAGAAATTCTTCAACATAGAAGACAAAATTCCTTCCTGACCTGGTCCTCATATATATTAGTCAGGGATCTCTAGAGAAACAGAACCAATAGAATCAGAAGTTGCAGGGTTCGGGTTTTTTTAGATTGGCTTACACAGTCAGCCTCTGAGTAGTCCTACAATGGCCATCTGCAGGCTGGTGAGCCAGAGAATATAGTAGCTGCCCGTCCTAGAAGCTGGATGCCTCAGAACAAGAGAAGCCACTGATGCAGCCCTTGGCCAGGGCTTCTAGCCTAGAAGGTCCTCAGAGAGTCACTGGTGTCTGTGTTCAAAGGCTGAAGAAACAGGGCTCTGATGTCCACAGGCCTTGGCAGTAGCACCAGAGGCACCTGCTCCAGATCTGAACTCACATGTATTTGCGGGCTTTCTTCTGCTGGGTTTGTCCTATCCTGGGCCAGCCTATGGGCTGGTGCCACCCACATCCAGGGTGTATCTTCTCAGTTGTTGTCTCACCAGTTGTTTCTGGAAACATCTTCACAAACTCAATCAGGTCTGTGCTTTACTGATTTTCTGGGCATCTCTCAATCCAGACAAGCTGACAACCAAGATGAGCCGTCATACTCAGTGGAGCCTTGGATCCCTTCCTAACTCCTCCTCTGTATGCTTCCATGGTGCTGCGATCCACTGTTCTCATTCTTAGAACGTGGCAGGGTCATGTGGCTCTGTGTCTTTGTCCTTGCTCCTTCCTCTGCCAAATATGCCCTTCTGGACTTGTCTGCCAGAAAACCTCCCATTCTTCCTCCAGTCTCAACTCATGCCTTGTTTCCTCCCGAAAATGGTTCCAGATTTCTCAAGGCAAACTTGAGTGAGCTTCCGTCCAACTTCCTTACTGCATTCTGTACTGGGGAACTATCGTAATTTACTATTATAGTTTATTTGAAGAAGGAATGTGCCTAACCCTTGAGACCTGAGCTCCTTGAGAGCAGTGTCCCCCTTTTTTTCATCTTTGCATCTCCTATGCAGAGTGTAGGGTGTGGCTTAGAAAGGAAATTCAATTACTGTTTAATTAGTAATAATGCTTAGCTTTTATTGTGTACTTCCCATAAGGCCAAGCCAAGTGCTACATTTTAACATCCAGGATGCCATTTGCTTTGCACAACCATAATTACCCTATGAGGTAAGTGTCATTATCCCTGATTTAAAGATCAGAAAACTGAGGTACAGAGGGGATAGGTAACTTTCCTCAAGCTAACTGTGAGGGCGTGCTGCTATTCACAGTCACTCATGCTGGGCCCTGGTGTAGAGCAGCCATGAGCTGCCCTCACACAATCTCCATATCCCCATCCATTCCGTGCTCCCATAGGTCTTTACCCATTAACTACAGCCTGGAGTTCAGCCAGTCTTTAGTCCTTCACCAAATCCTTTTCATGTTGCCAGGGTCTCATAGTGGCTGCCTAGATCCTTCCTCACTTTGAGGCCTGGTCTCCTGGCTATGAATTCTGCATGACAGCTTCCTTCCCATGCAGACCTGTAATCAGCGACACCCGAGAAAGCTTGATTTCTCACACTTACAGTCAGTACTTGGTATTGGGCTTTTAGCCCGGGGGAGGAGGCCTGATCCATACCCTTAGCTCAGAGGTGAGCTGACTGCTTCCTCTGCTGACCCACTATTCTCGGCATGCTGGTGCCCCTGCTCAGGACCCTCCTGGTCTTGCTCTGGGTCTCCTTGCCTGAGTGCTGTTTGCTGACACTGATAGTGGCTCTGGGATCACACACACATAGGGAAGGCCTACAGTGTCTTTGGAAAAACATGCTGCAACTGAGTTTGCAGGCGGGTCTTCCTTCTGAGGTGTCTCACCCCTCCTGCACTTTGAGAGACACGCCTGAGCTCCCCTGCAGCACCAGGCCTGTTCTGCGTGCTTTCAGCTTGGCCACTGTCAATCTATCACTATGGCAAAGTTGCAATGCAAGTAAAAATTATGTGTTCTTGGCTAATAGGATAAACATGAATTGAGAATTCACTACTATATTAATGATCACTACCCTCCTTGTCCATAGGTTCCACGCACATTCAGACCAAAATACTCAGAAAGGGCTGGAGAGATGGCTCAGTGGTTAAAGTGCTTGATGGAGTGGATCTGATTCTCCAGTACCCACATAAAGCCAGATGCACAAAGTGGTGCATGTGTCTGGAATTTGTTTGCAGGGGCAGGGGGCCCTGGTGCACCCATACTTTCTCTCTCTCTCTCTGCTTGAAAATAAATTAAAAATATTATAAAGATGCTTTTAAGAAATCCCATCCATAAAGGGATACAACTTGAGAAAATACTCCAAAGATCAATAAAGGAAGGGGCCTTTTGTGACTGGAAAGTTTTCTGATCCAGGCTCTAAAAGGTTTGTCCTTCATGTTTGGGGCAAGTCACTTTTTTGCTCAGGAGTTCTGCTGTTTGAACTAATCTCAAAAGCCCTTTTATTTCTATAATTTCCCAAGAGTCTAGAGTCTCATTCTGAAGGTCCCTTTGGACTGAGTGGTTCTCTCAAGAGAGATGCCATCCTGTAAGGCTGTGTGGCCTGTTCGAGCAAGCATGGGTCTGCAACCTGGCTCTGCACACGGCACGCCAGGTCTTCACCCTTTCAGAAGGTGACAGTCTGTTTTACAAGTTGCAGTGTAGCCTATTTGAGGCTGGGCTGGTGGGGGTGAGGGCACTGTGTGCATGGCAGGAAGCAACCTTGGTTTAGGGGAAAAGCAAGAAAGTGAGTGTGCTTGTGTGTAAGTGTGCAGTGAGCAAGTGTTTATTTATTCTGAAAGAGGTTGCTAAATTGGAAGTGCTGGCCAACAGAGATCTGCCTGAGTGCTGTTTGTTTATTTAGGGGAGTGCATGGAAGGACAAAGAGACAAGTGCAGTCTCTGTCACTCTTGGGACCATGTGCCTAAGAGTAGCTTGGGGGACCACTTTGATTGGTCTGTCCTATGGGCACTGTGGCTCTAGAGAGTCCCCTTTTGGGACCCAGGCTCTGGTTTACCTTCCTCTTCTACTGTTTTCCTGACATCTCCCCCACATAGGGTGGAAGTGCTTAGTCCCTTCAGTGTCTATTCTATTTTTCCTATATTCTGGGGGACTTGTTGGTTGCTAAGTTTCTGAGCCCTGGGAGGAAGTAGAGGAGAGGAAAGAAGGGTGACAGAATACTTGGGTTCTAATCTGCTCTCCACTTACCTAGTGTTTTGCATTTGGCAATTCACTCAGCCTTAATAGGGGCCCCACTCCCTAAATGCAGAAGGAGGCTGACCTCTGCATTTTCTGCTATACATTTTCCTCTTTCAAGAAGACTCAGAGGAAACTATAAAAATAGGAACTAAAAAAGAAGTCTCAGAGGGCTGGGGATGTCACTCAGTTGTATAGCTTTGCCTAGCATGCTCAAGGCCCTGGGTTCAATCCCCATCACAAAAGGAAGGAAGGAAGGAAGGAAGGAAGGAAGGAAGGGAGGGAGGGAGGGAGGGAGGGAGGGAGGGAGGGAGGGAGGGAGGGAGGGAGGAAGGAAGGAGAAAGGGAAAGAAGGAAGTCAACTCAGAGATAGTTACCAGGGTCTCTCCATCCCATAGGGCCTCTGTTGGTACACATCCTTTCTGCTGTCATCTCAACCCCTTCTTTCTTTTTTTTTTTTTAAATTTTTTATTGGAGAGCGACAGACAGAGAGAAAGACAGATAGAGGGAGAAAGAGAGAATGGGCGCTCCAGGGCTTCCAGCCTCTGTAAACGAACTCCAGACGCGTGCGCCCCCTTGTGCATCTGGCTAACGTGGGACCTGGGGAAGCAAGCCTCGAACCGGGGTCCTTAGGCTTCACAGGCAAGCGCTTAACCGCTAAGCCATCTCTCCAGCCCAACCCCTTCTTTCTTGTCCAAGAAACCCTTGGTTTAGGCAAGGTCTTTCTTTTTCTTCTTAAAATTATTTATTTGCAAATTTATTTATTTATTTGCAAGCTGAGAGAAAGGGAGAGAAGGGGAATATGGGTGTGCAGCTTCTAGCTGCTGCAAACAAACTCCAGATGCGTGCGCCACTGTACATCTGGCTTTATGTGGGTTCTGAAAATTGAACCTGGGTTCAAGAGTCCCTCCTGGGCTAGAGAAATTGCTTAGTGGTTAAGGTGCTTACCTGCAAAGCCTTATCACCCGGGTTCAATTTCCAGTACCCATATAAAGCCAGATGCACAGTGGTGCATACATCTGGAGTTTATTTGCAATGGCTGGAAGTCTTGGTGTGCCCAATCTCACTCCATCTCTTTTCTCTTTATCTCTATCTGCTTGAAAGTAAATAATTTTTTTTTTTTTTTTAGAAAAACCAAAATAGCTGAGTGTGGTGGCACATGCTTTTAATCCCAGCACTCAGGAGGCAGAGGTAGGAGGATTACTGTGAGTTTGAGGCCAGCCTAAGACTACATAGTAAGTAAGTTCCAGGTTAGCCTGGGCTACACTTCACACACACAAAAAACAAGGGGTGGGGATAGGCTGAGATTCAGGGTCAGTCCTTCCCAGCTGGGTGGCCCAGGGGCTCTTCAGAGGTCTCTACCTCCCTTCCCCTGCCCTAAGGCCCCAGAAATGTGTTTGCAAGTCTCTGAGAGCACTGGCTCCCAGACACAGGCTGGCTGGCAGCCAGGGGTGCTGTTCTGGCTCCTGTACCAGCCAGATGGGGTGGCAGGAAGGCTCTGTTAATCCCCTAGGAGAAAGCTCCTTGGCACACAGAAAAAAGTGGCTGCCGGCACTGTGCCCCTGTCCTGAGGCTGTGGAACAGCCTACCTCGAAGTCTCCTGGGCAAGCTTTTTGCAGCTGCATCTGCCCTCACTTCTCAGGGAACACAGGCTGTGGTCTTAGCTGGGCTCTTGGGTGTGGGGAAGGAGACTATCTCTTCCTTCTCAGGTCAAGACTCTCCCTTTAGCTTCAATTTATCCCCGTTCCTCTCAGAACTGGGAGACGATGAACCAAGAGGATAGATGGGCACTTTGGCCCTCTAGGATCCAGCCTTCACTAGCTCCAGTTAGCTCTTGGATGGTTGGAGAAACAACTGGGATTGCCTGGCTCAGGGCGACTACGCCCATCGCCTCACCACACACATCTGTCTCCATGCACTCATATAGTGTGTACACACACACAGCCAGTCTTCTGCCACCGAGGCTGCCTCCTCTGGTGCCATGCACAACCAGATGAAGAACTGGAAAAATCACCTTGGGGCCAATGAGAATCTGTGGAAAAACAGGGAAGGAGAGTGAAATCAGATCTCAGGGAAAGAAGGCCACCGGCTGAGGAGGTGGTGTTTTGCCCAGTGGACCTTTTCTTGGCCGTTTTGGAGTCAGGACTGGCTGAGATGCTCAGGCCCAGCCTTGGTCTACTTTTTTTTTTTTTTTTTTCACCTCTGCATGTCTAGTTGGCATGCTGCCTGCAAGGGGAGGCCAGTTCCCGTTCTCCAGGGTCTTGTCCTAGTCCCGGGTCTGGGAAATAGGATTCCTGTTCCCAAGCCAATCCCTCCCCATGCTTGGCTGTCACCAATGAGCCAGGCGCCAGCATTGAACCATTTTTTTTTCTCTCTACCTATCCTGCTTGCCTTCTACTGTCATCCTTCACAGTGTGGTACCAAAGAAAGACTTTGAACTTGACATGAGCGGGGTGAATTTCACTCTTCCCAACAGCCAGAAAGGAAGCAAAGCTGTTCTCGGTTGATGAGATGTCTGCATTCCCAGGGGCTGTTGCCGTGAACCCCATCAGGGCCTCGAGGGTCATTTACGAGTTGCTTCATGCCAGGTTCTGGTGCAGGAGGGGTCAGCAGATAGAACTGTCACATCAGCCCCCCATCATGATTCAGTTCTGATATTCCCAAGGAGAACATTCCAAACCAAGTCTGCTGTGTCCAGGTGGACCGTTCCCAAACCCAGTTTTATCACGGATCATTTCACAAGAACTTTCCAAGATGGGAAATCACAGACGAAGCTGGTTGTTTAGATCGGAAAATGTGGGTGTATTGCCATCAGAGAAACCAGTCTCCTCACATGAACTTCTGTCAACAACCTCTCCCTGCCCCTTTGGCCTGTCCACTCTGCCTGAGTCATGGACAGCAATCAACAACTTGGACACAGAGCTTTATGACTTGCCAAGTGCTCCCACGTGCACTGTGGCATTTATTCCTCCAAACAGCCTTGCCAGATAAGTTATTGTTCACTCCACCCAGCAGAGGCCAGAACAGATCCCCAGGAGGTCGTGGGGCCAGGCAGGGGTTGCACAAGCAGGAAGAGATGCCAGGACCTCTGACTTGAAGCCTTAGGTTCTTTCTATGGGATGTGTTCTGAGGGTGACTCAGGGAAGTGTGAAAGAACCCGAGCACTCTGATTTCACTGCAGAGGATGGGCAGGGCCCAAATGGACAATCCCCTCAGCTGAGCCTTTTGTGGTGACCTCAGTCCTCCCAGGTTCATGGATCCGAGGGGCTGATAGGGCACTTTGTGGGGATCCCTGCTTTCTTCTGAGGCTCCTTGCATTCCCCAAGTGTGGGAGTTACCTTCCTCCATGCGTGCAAGGCCTACTTCTCTCAGGGCTACCTACCCAGAGACTCTAGTTCTTCCTCTGTCCTTCTCCACTTCTTCCCACTGGGTATTCTTGTTCTTCCGATGCAGGCACTGTGGGCTTGTGGAGGTGCCACTGCTTTCAGAGGACATGGCTGCTACGATGGTCCATGTGAACCCTGGGTTCCTGCTAGGTCCCAAAGGCCCTGGGGAGGCTTTTGGGCTCCTAGAGATGCCAAGTCCCTTTCTCTGCCCTTGGACTGGCTCTGTGACCTCAAGCAGAAATTAAGACCTTTTCTGGCCTCTGTGTTGTGGAGCAGAGGATTTGTGTACCCAAATCTAGACTTAGTGACGCACTGAGGGGAAAACACGAGATATACCTTTGTACCATTAGCAAAACTCTGCCTGTGCCTTTGACTCTTAGAATTCCCAGGTCCCAGCCTCTCAGGGAAGGTGGTTATGCAAAAAGCGAAGTTTATCCCAACAATGTGATGGATATATCAGAGGGGAAGGGGCAGAGAAGGGAGGTTTTATCTAAAACATATGTTATTGCCACTATTCTAGTTATCTTAGATATTTCCTGCATGTTTATCACCATGGCAACTGACTCAGCACGAAATCTTGTTTGCTGGGCCCTGGGGTCCAACACAGCAGCCATGTGGTGTCAATTTGGGTACTTTGGTCTCTATGTCTAATGGCTCAGCGCGAGGCTCTCTGTCCCTCTGCTTTTTACTTCTGTCTTTCTCTAGCTTGTCTCTACGTGATGTAGAGTGCCATAGGTACAAACAGTGACCTGCTTCCTACCCCAGACCCTCCCTTGATTGTGTCAGGTAGACAGGACCGTGTGCAGAGGTCATAGGTCAGCTTTTGATAAATGAAGGGCTCTGCTCAACTTGCAGCCTTTGCTTAGAGTAGCCTTATGCTACCTACCTTTAGGTTGGGGGCTAAGGGCCAAAGTGGGAACGGTGGGCTTGAGCTCTAGGGAAATCAGAAAGAATGGTGTGGACATTCCACCCGACTCTCTAGTAGTGGGTGGGGGTCTCCCTCTCCGTACCCTAGACATTGGCAGAAAGGGTCTCAAACTCCTAGGAGAGAAGTGAAGAGGGCAAGGCTTGGGAGCTGAAGGGCTTCAAGCTCACCAGGCCTGGCTTCCTCTCCTTTCAAGGTCCCTAGGCTTGGACTATTCCAGGGGCCCTCCAGCCAAGGTCACTAAGTCTGGACTATTCCAGGAGTCCTCACCATCCCCAGTCCTTTCTCTGGTTGACCTTGGGGTGGGACAGTTCTGTGTCAGACAACAGTGTCCCTCCATGAGGTGCCAGGCAACAGGGAGGGTGTTGACAATAACAGTTATGTGAGGGAGCTTGGCCCGCAGTCTGGAGAAGGGACTGTGTGCAGACGAAATGTAAACAGGCCGCTCCACAGGAGGTAAGGATGGCTGCTGGCCATCCCCACCCCAGGTTTTGCTTCTCTGCCTGCCTGGAAGCTGGGACTGAGCAGCTCTTACCAGCCATACTCTATCAAGTTTCTGTCATCCATGCCCTTTTTGGGAGGTTTGTTTAGGCCATCTTCCTAGCCTCCACATTTTTCCTTGGCTGTTTCTTATCATGCCTGATCCCATTCCCTGAACAAGGTAGGCCTGAGAATTATAATGGGCCCACATATGCAGCAAGGCTAGCATCCTGCATGGGACAGACTGGAGCCGAGGGGAGTATGTAGAGTAGAATGGGATAATGAACAATGAAACCAGAAACCTTCACTAGTGCTACAGTCCCAGTTTAACGCTTGACGAGGCCTGGGTTGCAAAGTGAGAGGCTGACTAGGCAGTCATTGAGTGGACCTGAGCAGTGTTCTATGGACCCCTGGCCAGCATCCCAAAGGAACAGCAAATCAGCCTTTGAGCCCATCTTTTTGAGAAGATCTGACCCCAATGGACAGAACAGAGTCGCAGGAAAAAAAAAATCAGGAAGGGAGTGGGTAGCAGGGGCCATGTGGTTGGTCAATGGGGTGCAGAAGAGCTCTGGGGGCCACAAGGGCCAAGAAAACAGATTGTCAAGAATTAAGTGGAAGCCAGGCGTGGTAGTGTACGCCTTTAATCCCAGCACTCGGGAGTCAGAGGTAGGAGAATCACCATGAATTCAAGGCCACCCTGAGACTACATAGTAAATTCCAGTCAGCCTGGGCTACAGTGAAACCCTACCTTAAAAAAAAAAAAAAAAAGAATTAAGTGGAGTGTGGTAGGGATCCAGCCATATTAGCAAGCACTGTAGTCTGAAGGTTGAACACCTAATCATCGATGTGATGGCATTAAGAAGTAGGGCATTTGGGAAAAACTGAAGCCATGCTGGCAGAACCTCATGAATAGAATTAGCCAGGAGTGGTGACATATGCCTATAATGCCAGCACTAGGGAGGTAGAATCAGGAAGATCAGGAGTTCAAGGCCAGCATCAGGCTACAAAGCGTATTTGAGGCCAGCATGGTCTACATGCGATCCTGTCTCAAAATAAAACAAGAAAAATAAACAAAGCCCTAAAGGCTTTGTGGCCCTGGTGCCTTCCAGGGCTGAGTATGGAATTGGCCAGGCAGAGAGCTTTGGGGACATTCTTCTGTCCAGGGCCCTGCCTCCACCCAGAGTCCAGTCAACAGACTATAGGCCTCACACTTCTCTATTATGTGGTGAGTAACCAGCTGCTCCTGAGAAGTAGGCTAAGAAGGCTAGCTGAGGAAGAAGCGACTCCTAGAGAGGAGGGTATTGGATGCCCTGGAGAGAGTGATGGGCATGGAGGACGAGGACAGGCAACGGGATCTAAAGAGGACTCTAGAGCCAAGGACACAGGCTTCTCTCCTCCCACAGTGGGCCACTGAGAATTCTGGACTGGAACGAGGACTCTCCACCCTGCTCAGCCTCTCAGTCATTTCCATGGAGACTACAACTCAAGACACATTTGTCCCCTTCTCGTTTGTGACTCAGGCTTTGGCTGCCCTCCTGCCCACACCCTAGCTTGTCCTGTCGCCCAGAGCAGGATAGGCTGTGGCATGGGTGTGCAGAAGGAGGACTGTTCTGCTGAGGTCTTGGTGCCCAATAAATGGTCTAGGTGGAGAAGTTACCTGGCACCCTGGGTCACCCCAGGAATGTAGGTTTGGGCAGTGTGTGCTCTGTCTTCTTTCCTCTGTCCTGAGCATGACAGCCTACTTGTTTCAACACTGTAGGATGAATGTGTATTTTTGTCCTCTGCTGGATTATGGTGGGAGCATGTGGGCTGAGCCAGGGAAAGGTAGAGGAAGTCAGAAGAGCTAACTGAGGTTCTGCGGGAACCAAGGATGGGGCTGTAATTCTATGGAGTGTAGCAGTTACTCTCTCATTGCTGAGACAAAATGTTTTACCAGAAGCAACTGATAGAAGGTATTCTAGTTACAATTTTGAGGCGAAGCTTCATCATTGCAAGAAAATCACAGCAGAGCAGAAAGCGGACGGTGTGTGTGTGTGTGTGTGTGTGTGTGTGTGTGTGTGTGTGCTGGACTATAAAGTTCCAAGGCCTGCCCTCAGTGATACTCCTTCTCCAACAAGGTTCAACCTCTAAATGGCTCCACTCAGTTGGCAATCAAGTAGGAGGCTTAATCACTATCACATGAGGCTTTGAAGGACATTTTATTCAAACCACCGCATTCTATCCCTGGCCCTCATAGATATAAGATGCATTTAATCCAACTCTAAAATTCTCCATACTCTTTACCAGTCCCAACAGTGTTCAAGAGCCCAAAGTCTAAGTCTCTTAACTGTGAGTCTTGTAAAATCAAACTGCAAGTTACGGGCTAGAGAGATGGCTTAGTGGCTAAGGCATTTGTTTGCAAAGCCAAAGGATCCAGGTCCGATTCCCCAGCACACATGTAAGCCAGATGTACAAGGAGACATATACATTGGAGTTTGTTTGTAGTGATTAGAGGCCCTGGCATGCCCATTCTCTCTCTCTCCTTTTCTCTCTCTCTCTCTCTCAAATAACTAAATAACTAAATAAAATGCAAGTTACATACTTCCAACACATAATGGCACAGAAAAAAATATTCCCATTCCAGTAAGAAGGAATGGGGGGAGGGGGCAAAGCAAGGAAAGATTGAACCAATGCAAAATTGAAAATCAGCAGAGTAAAATTAAAATTCTGCTGATCCATATCTGGTTCCTGGGACTTGTAATAAAATCTAGGCTTCAAAATCCCCTGGGCTTGCTTCCTAGGTAGAATCCACTCCAAGCCAGCAACTTTTCTTGGTAGTCATCCCAGAATTCTGGCATCTCCAAAATCCCGAGGCCCCCACTGCAACCCATGGTTTATCTTCACAGCTCCGTGCCCTGGAACTTATGGTTCTGTGCAGGGTCTTCAGCCCTGCCTCGCATGCCTAGTGACCATCTCCAGAACTGTGCTGCAATCCACGGACCCTCCATGTCCTGCATTTGCCATAGTTCCAAAATCAGTGCCACATGAGCTATGCCACCAAATTTGTTAACCCAGAAAGGATACAGTGTGACTTTGGGGAGGAGGACACTCCGTTAGCGTCCTCCTTCCAGCCCCCTCTCTCGGTCCTCCTACTACTTGGGCTCTTCCATGGTTTGGGTCTTTTCCAGTTGCCTCAGCAGAGCATCCGGCCTGTTCTCAATGGTGATAAGTCTTTAACAATTGCAGCAGAGCGGGATGCAGTCTCGGGGGCTTGAAATTTGTTATTTTCTTATATTTACTTCTGTGTGAAACTTTGTTTCATATCCCTTTTTTTTTCTTTTGGTTTTTTTGAGTTAGGGTTTCACTCTAGCACAGGCTGACCTGGAATTTACTACGTAGTCTCAGGCTGGCCTCAAACTTATGATGATCCTCCTACTTCTGCCTCCTGCAGGGCTGGGATTAAAGGCATGCGCCACCATGCCCAGCTTCATATCCTTTTTAAAATTATAATTATTTAGTCAGGTGTGGTGGTATATGCCTTTAATCCTAGCCCTCAGGTGGCAGAGGTAGGAGGATTGCCATGAGTTCGAGGCCACCTTGAGACTACACAGTGAATTCCAGATCAGCCTGAGCTAGAGTGAGACCCTAACTTGGAAAACCAAAAAATAAAAATAAAAATTTATAATTATTTATTTTATGAGAAAGTGAGAGAGAGAGAGAGAGAGAGAAGTAATGATAAAGAGGAGAGAGGGCTGGAGAGATGGCTTAGTGGTTAAGCGCTTGCCTGTGAAGCCTAAGGACCCCGGTTCAAGGCTCGGTTCCCCAGGTCCCACGTTAGCCAGATGCACAAGGGGGCGCACGCGTCTGGAGTTCGTTTGTAGAGGCTGGAAGCCCTGGCGCGCCCATTCTCTCTCTCCGTCTTTCTCTCTGTGTCTGTCGCTCTCAAATAAATAAATAAATAAAATTATAAAAAAAAAAGAGGAGAGAGAGAGGGAGAGAGGGAGAAAGGGAGAGAATTAGCATGATAGGGCCTCCAGCCACTGCACTTGAACTCCAGATGCTTGTGTCACCTTGTGTGCATGCATGATTTGTGTGTATGCACCACTTTGTGTGACTAGCTTACATGGGTTCTGGAGAGTTGAACATGGGTCCTTAGGCTTTGCAGGCAAGCACGTTAACCACTAAGCAACCTCTCTAGCCCTCCTTTTATTTTTTTAAATATATATATTTATTTATTTGAGAGAAAGAGGCATATATATATATATATATATATATATATATATATGTATGTATGTATGGAGAGAGAGAGAGAGAGAATGGGCATGCCAGGGCCACTAGCCACTGCAAATGAATTCCAGATGCATGGGCCACATTGTGCACCTGGTTTATGTGGGTCCTGGGGAACTGAACCAGGGTCCTTGGGCTTCACAGGCAAAAGCTTTAACCACTATGAAATCTCTCAGTCCCTCATATCCTTTTGCTTTGTATTTTTTTTAAGTTTAGAGAGACTTTAATTAGATCAACAGAAGGAAAAAGTAAAGATTAAGCAGGAGTGGATGCTCTTTATTTTCCTCTGCCGAACATACCAGTCCATTACTTTTTTAAAAAATATATTTTATTTATTCATTTGAGAGAATGAAAGAAGGGAGAGAGAGAGAGAGAGAGAGAGAATGGGCATATCAAGGCCTCCAGCCATTGCAAATAAACTCCAGATGCATGCGCCCCCTTGTGCTTCTGGCTTACATGGGTCCTGGAGAGTCAAACTGTGATCCTTTGGCTTTGCAGGAAAATGCCTTAACTACTAAGCCATCTCTCAAGCCCCCCCATTACTTCTTTTTAATGTTTGCATTCAATTTATGTACCCTGACTTGACATTGTCCATTTCCTTAAGTCATTATTCATCTAAATGAATTTTTTAAAACTTTTATTTATGAGAGAGAGAGAGAGAGAGAATGAACACACCAAGGCCTCCAGCCACTTCAAACAAACTCCAGACACATGAATCACCATGTGCATCTGGCCTACATGGGTTCTGGGGAATCAAACCTGGGTCCTTAAGCTTCACAGGCAAGCATCTTAACTGCTAAGTCATCTCTCCAGCCCTAAACAAATTTTTTGTTTTAAATTTTATTTATTTTTAAAACCTTAAAAATATTATATTTATTTATTTGACAGAATGAGAGGAAAAAAAAGATATGTAAAGAGACAAGGGCACACCAGGGCCTCTAGTCACTGCAAATGAACTCCAGATGCATATGCCACCTTGTACACCTGGTTTTACGTGGGTAATGGGGAGTTGGACCTGGATCTTTAGCCTTTGTAGACAAGCACCTTAACCACTGAGCCATCTTTCCAGCCCCTAAGACTTTTTTTATTGACAGCCTCCATAAACATAAACAATATACCATAATCACGTCCCCTCCCACCACCTTTTCCTGTGATCAAATCTCCCTCCATAGAATCCCTTCTTTCCAACGAGACTGTTCTATTGTGATATCATCATTTTTTCTCCCCTATTATGCAGGTATTGTGCAAGTAGCATCAGCCACTGTGAAGACATGAATATGAAGCAAATTTGAGTCTGGAAGACAATATTGTAAGCACTCCTTCCCTTCTTTTGGCTCTTAGATTGTTACTGTCACCTCTTCCACAAAGGTTTCTGAGTTTTGGAAGATGTGATAGAGATGTTCCACTTAGTGCTAAACACATCACTGTCATTTCTTCTTAGTACTTTGGCGAGTTTTGGGTCACCCCATCTGAAAAGAGAGGCTTCTCTATCCAAAAGCAAGAGTAGTACTAATATATGGGAATAAACATCAATATTTAGCCAGGCATGGCAGCACACACCTTTAATCCCAGTACTTGGGAGGCAGAGGTAGAGGATTGCCATGAGTTCATGGCCATTCTGAGATTACATAGTGAATTCCAGGTCAGCCTTGGCTACAGCAAGACCCTACCTCAAAAAAAAAAAAAATTATCAGTATTTATGGGGCAGTTTGGTAAACACAATATATCCATTTAGTCAAACAACAGTAGTAGTTGTGACCTCCCAAGCTTTTTTGATTAGGTTTTCAGTACCAGGCAGGAATTCCCTCCCATGAGCAAGCCTCAAATCCAATCAAAAAGCAGTTGGTTTTCACATAACAGACATGCCACCATTGCACAAGTTGGTACGTTTGGCCTGGATGTCCAGCCATAAAGCTTACAGGGCCCACTACTTGCTAACACCATCAATGACTTTTTTTCCCCCTCCAAAACAGGTTATGTAGGTTTCTCCAGCATCCCAACAGCTAATCAACAGGGAGGAGGCTTCCAGCTCAGCTTCAGCTTGATTTCTCAGCAACCTATACCCCAAGCATGTGGAGTCTTCAGCATATGGTCTTACCATATAATTCTGGTGGGCAATCAACAGCCTTGGTAATAGCCTATAATGTTCAGGGGTCTCCCTGGCCAAAACTTGTTGGAAAGTATCCCATCCTCAGCACTGAATTTTTAAAAATAACAATCTGTGATAGTTTGAATATATGTTCCCCCCATAGAGTCAGGTGTTTTATTAAAGCTTGTAACTTGGATCTCTAGTTGCTTGGCTGGAAGAGGTGTCACTGGGGGTGGGTCCTGGAGTCCAGCCCAAAGGTGTGTTTGAGGGTAGATCTGAATTCCAGCACAGAGGTATACAAACAGGTATGAGCTCTGGTGGGGTCCCTGCTTCCTGCTGCTGGGTTTGTGTTTGCTCCTTTTGGTGATTTCTCTCTGCTTATATTCATGAATGGGAGCCAGCTTCTTCTGCCATTAAAGAAAATTAATCCAGATCTGTAAGCTTGAAATAAACCCCTTCCTTCCATAAGTTATGTCTGGTTTGGATGTTCATCCCAGCATCACAGAGCTGTCTACAGCACAATGTATGGCTTCTGGCACAAGGTACTTCTGTCCAAACTCTCTCATTTTATATATATATATATTACTAGCTAGTGAATAAGTAGGTTCCCATATGGCTTATTAGTAAATCTTAAATTTTGATTAACCCTTCCCTCATCCCTTTCTTTCCTCCATCCTTTCCCCTTAGACCATTCTTCCCCACCCCCACCCAGTATTCTACCCCTGTATTTACATATCCACTATATCTTCCCCTTAAGATTTCCCCTCTCTTCACTCTCTCATAGCCTCTTTCTAGCTCCCTGGTCTCTACTACTGACTTTTATTCCAATTTACATACAAATATAACACAGTCCATTACTTTCAACTTACTTGCAAGCAGAGCGAGATATAGAAAGAAATGGAGTATGCCAGGGCTTCCAGCTGCTGCAAATGAACTCCAGATGCATGTGCCACTTTGTGCATCTAGCTTTATATGTGGGTACTAGGGAATTGAACCTGGGTTGTTAGGTAGGCTCTGCTGCATCTCTCCAGCTCCAGTCCATTACTTTTTTTTTTTTTTCAGGTTTGTGTTTTTTTAATAAAACAACTGAGGCACTTAGGTGAGTCACAGCACAGTGGTGCCTGAGGCCTGCTCAGCCTAGGCTGGGCCTGGCTCTCCCCCTCCTCATCGGTCCAGCTTCCCAGGGCTGAGTCACAAATTGGATCCCTCTATGTTCCTTAAGGATTAAAAAGTAAGATTTCTGTTCTCACTCCCCTTTTCTCCCCCTCTTCCTCTGCTCCCCTTCCCTGTACATTCTCCCTCTGGCCTCTCTCTTTTCAAAATTAGAATAATCAGTCACTCAAGGAAGGACTCTGTCCTTATCATTGGAAGATGGGACTGAGTAGTTTTAGAGAGACATTTCAAACTCCAAGTATCATGGCCTCATCTCTGACCTGGAACTGGGAGAGGCATACCCCAAGTCCATTACTTTTAAATTCAGCCATGGTCAAGCTCTCAGGATACAGCAGAATGCAGAGCATCACAACAAAGTCCTCTTCTCCCTTGGAAATTTCAAACTCTCACCAAAAGGAATCATCAAGTTCTACCTATAGCATTGGAAGGTTTCTCTAGCCCAAAGTTCCAAATCCTTGCTTGCAAACTAGTTCCAAAAGACAAAAGACAACATGACCAGACTTATAATAGCAGCAACCCCACTTCTCAGTACCAATTTTTTTCCAGTTCCAACTTTCTATAGCAATTACCTTTTCATTGCTGGGACAAAACATCCAGCCAGAATCAGCTCATGGAAGAAAATGGTTTGTTTCAGCTTATAGTTTTGAAAGTAAGTTTCATCATGATGGAGAAAGCATGACAAGAGCAGAGAGCAGGACATCACATCTTCTTATCAGCAGGGAAGAAGAAGCAAGAGTGAGCAAGGTAACTGGCAAGTTTGGCTAGATTATAAAATTCTAAGGCTTTCCCCCAGTGGCACATCTCCTCCAGCAAGGTTCCACTAACTGGGGATCAAGTATGAAGCTTAATCACAAACACATGAGACTATGGAGGAAATTTGACATTCAAACCACTACAAAGTCATTTGGAGACCACCAGAAAGTACCGTTCATTGCTCTAGAACAGGAAGCCAAAGGGAGCTATGCTAAGATACAGGGGGAAAGGAAAGGTATATCTGTGATATTGTGATTGTAGTTATAATTGTGGATCTTAGTAGTGGTAACTAAAATTCATCATTGAGGACGAGCTTATGCTTGCTAGTTCACAAATAATATTTTTTTAAATCTTAGAACAACTATTTTACAGATGAGAAAACAGAAGTTTAGAAAGACTAAGTCTCATTTTCATTGTGATTAATCTTTCAAGCCACAATTTGGCTATGTGATGTTGATTACTTCTTTTCCAATATGTCACATCACCTCTAGTCTAGTTCTTAGCTTTTGTGCCATGAACAGAGTGGTAAAGCTTGTGAGATTTGTGTTAGCTTTCCATCACTGTGACAAAGTGCCTTAGAAAAACAGTTTAAAAGAAGGAATGGTTTAATTTAGTGTAGGGTTTCAGTCCATGGTCACCCAAGTCTGTTGTTTCTGTGCCTATGATGGAAGAACATCATGGTGGAAAATGTTTAGTGGAGCAAACCTGCTCACCTCATGATGGCTGGGAAGCAAAGTGAGAGTAAGAGCCTGGGGACAAAATACAATACCATTATTGCTCCCAGTGATCTACTTCTTCCAACTAGACCCCGCCTCTGAAAGCTTCTAACACCTACCATTAGCCCATTAAACTATGAATCCATCAAGGGGTGAATACTTTGGGAAGGCAAATGATGTGATCACTTTCCAAAGGCTCTGTCTCTGAACACTGTTGCACTGAGGTCAAGCCTTAAAATCATGAGTCTTTGAAGGATATTTGAGATCCAAACAATAATAAGACCTTTTCACAATGTTTCCTTAAAAATGTATTTTTGGGGCTGGAGAGATTGCTTAGCAGTTAAGGCACTTGCATTTGAAGCCTAAGGACCCAGGTTTGATTTGCCAGAACCCATGTAAGCCAGATGCACATAGTGGCGGATGCACTGGAACTCATTTGAGGTGGCTTGAGGCCCTGGTGTGCCCATTCTCTCTCTCAAAAAAAAATAGGTATTTGCCTTTGAAGCCTATGAAACCTGGTTTGACTCCCTAGGACCCACACACACCAAATGCACATGGAGGTGCATGCACCTGGAGTTCATTTGCAGTGGCTAGAGGTCTTGGTGTTCCCACTCTCTCACTGTCTCTCTCTCTTTCTTTTTCTATGTGCCTCTCTTTCAAATAAATAAATAAATAAGATAATATATATTAAATAATATTATATTATTTATATTATATAATATTATTTACTTTATAATATATATTATATTAAATATATATAAATAAGACTATATATGTGGGCTAGAGGTCCTGGCATGCCCATTCTCTCTGTAATAAATAAATAAATATATTAAAATATATATGTATATGGATAGGAATATAGCTCAGTGGTATAGGGCTTGCTTACAATGTATGAGGTCCTAGGTTCAATCCTCAATCCTATACACACAATGCACACAAATACAACCAACATTAGATTAAAACAAGAATCCAATTATATCAAATAAGGTTATCAAAACATTAAAGAAATGTGTGATATTGTACAATGTATGCTTCTTTACTAACATTAAATATGAAGATCTAATAGCTATCATAATTTCAAAATAGTGATGAATACAGATACTATTTTGTAATAGTGTAAAAAACTGAGATATTTCTATTGGTAACAAAGTTATAGGTACTGATAATATATATTTTTTAATATTTTATTTTTATTTATTTATTTATTTGACAGAGAAAGGAAAGAGAGAGAGAATTGGCATGTCAGGGCCTCCAGCCACTGTAATTGAACTCCAGGTGGTTGCACCACCTTATGTGCATATGTGACCTGGCATGCTTGCATCATCTTGTGTGTCTCGCTTACATGGAACCTGGAGAGTCAAATATGGGTCCTTAGGCTTCACAGGTTAAGTACCTTTACTGCTAACCCCTCTCTCCAGACCTGTTTTTGCTTTTTTTTTTGAGACAGAATCATGTTATGTAGCCCAGGCTGTCCTGGAACTCACTCACTATGTAGCTTAGGCTGTCCACTAACTTTTAATCCTCTTTCCTTGACCTCCCGAGTGATGGGATCACAGGCGTATACCACCACACAAAGCTTCCTTCTAACCAAATTTAGCAAATAAAACATCAAAAATCCCAATTAAAATTGAATTAAAGATTTTCCATGAATAGTTATTCTATCTGTGTCCCATGTGATATTTGAAACACATGACATTATTTTTCTATTACAGTATAACCAACCACCACAAACTCGATAGCTTAAACAACACAGGCTTGCTAGCTCATGCTTCCCTAGGTCAGAAGTTGGTGGTTGGTTAGTTGAGCCAGTCTCACCGCTCAGTTTTGCAGGCTAAAAACATGATGCCAGCAACATTCTGTGTTCCTTTCTATAGGCTCCAGGGTTATATCTGCTTCTTAGCTCATTCAGTTCTTGGCCAAACTTGGATCTTTGTGGTTGCAGGCTGGTGACCCTGGACACCCCTTGTGGGGGCCCAGCTGGGGCAGTCCTCAACTTCCGAGGCCATTCACATTCTTTGCCAAGTGTACCTCCATCTTCAAGCCAGTACCTGAGTGTGGAATCCTTTACTGAGAATTCCTACCTTGGACTTCTCATCCCTAGCTAAAGAAACCTCCCAACTTTTGAAGGGCTCTTGGATTCATTTATGCTCAGCTAGGTTCTCTCTCTTTTGCCCCACCATATAACAACACAGAAGCTAGGCCAGGAAGCTGAAGTAATGAGGCAATCTAAGAAGTCTGCCTATCATATCTACTAAAATTTTCTGTGTTGTCTCTCCAAAATGAAGATTGCCTGGTAGTTCTCAAAAGCTCTCTTAGAGCCGGGCGTGGTGCGCACACCTTTAATCCCAGCACTCAGGAGGCAGAGGTAGGAGGATCGCCGAGAGTTCGAGGCCAGCCTGAGACTACATAGTGAATTCCAGGTCAGCCTGAGCCAGAGTGAGACCCTACCTCGAAAAACCAAAAAAAAAAAAAAAAAAAGCTCTCTTAGCCTTATGCTTGCTGTGGACTTTGCATCATGACCAGGACCAGCTCTTCTCTCTTTTCGGCCTCAGTTTTCCTCTCAGAGAACTCAGTTCTTTAGAATCCACTTGTAAGAATTGGTTACCAGTCATTATGCGCACATGACACGGACAAGACCCATGTGTTGTCTTGCAAGCTCTCAGGGTCTAAAGATGGAGGTTGAGGGCTGGAATGATGGCTTAGTGGTTAAAGGCACTTGCTTACAAAGCCTGATGTCCCAGGTTTGATTCCCCAGTACCCACATAAAGCCAGATGCACAAAGTGGCACATGCATCTGGTTTGTTTGCAGTGGCAAGAGGCCTGTGTTGTGCCCGTTCATTCTCTATCCATCTCAAATAAATAAATTAAAATATTAAAGATAGAGATTGAAATATATGGATGCCAAAGGCTAAGAAAAATAGCACAGTGGCAGAGGTGGGGATGGGAGTGGGAGTAGACAGATGACCTCCATGCCACGGAGAGCAACAGGGGAGAGTCAGGCAAGCTGTTGCAGGGGGAAGTGACAGACTGGGAGACCTCAGGAGCAGATATTATTAAACAGGCCCTGAAAGTCTTGGACAACAGAAAAACACCGAATCTTGGGAGGACAAGACAGCACCACTATGGCCTGGTAGAGAAGGGCTAGAGTTCACATTGGGATTGGCCTGAGCAGCTGGAGTGCAGGGAGCTTGGTATTGGGGTACAGGGTGAAAGTACATGGTAGGAGAGATATGCAGGGGCCAGTCAGACGGCCTTAGCTGCTCTGTCTGTAGAGGGAGGCAGAGACCCCAGGCTACACAAAGCTCCTGTGAGAATGGAACTGGTGTGGAAATGACCTCACACTTGTGGCACCAGCAGTTGGGAGGAAAACTCACACAGTGGATTGGGCTTGGCCAGCTGCTCCTGGGGGTATTCTGGGTCACATGAGGAGGAAGTCAGAGCCAGTGAGATTTGATCTGGCATAGAGTGTGCATGGGTCACAGATTACCCATTGCCTTTCTGCCTGTTGACAGGATTAGCTTGTCTCGTGAAAAGGGAAAAACAACAGAAATTTTCTTTTGAGCAGAGCTTGGACATGATGTGATTTAAGCACTGCTTATCACTGGGGCTGCTCTGTGGGGAAGAGACCGCAGGTCAGAGCTTGTGCCACTTCTGCTGGGCATCGTCTCTGCTCACCTGAACACACTGTGTAATAGGGAGATGACAGAAGGTAGTGGATGCATGGGTAAGACAGAAGAATCTGGGTTTGTGTGTTCCTGCTGCCATTCCCTAGCCTAGAAAATGACATAGTGCCTTAGCCACCAGATGTGGTAGTAGTGATCCAGCCCAAGAGGTCCTGGGGTGGGCTGGAGTACTCCGGAGTTGCAGGCACAGGGAAGTCGAGGGAAGAAAGCAGTAGCTGTGTTATTACTTCAACAATAACGGATGAGCATGGCTTCTCACCGAGCAAGTGCACTGGGTGCTGATGGGGTTGGAGAAGCTGGAATTGGGAAGCAAGAGATAGATGGGAAGACAGGAGGCATTAGAGGGCAAGAGCAGGCAGGAATAAGCGCAATGTGTTCCCCACAGAGGTCAGCATGAAGTCTCAAAAGGAATCCCCCAGAAGCTGGAGCAGGGTGGGGGAGGACATGGGCAGGTGCTGAATTCAGCTGGTGGGAAGGCCTCATTCTGAAAAGCATGAACATGAATTGTCTAATCGGAGGTGACAGAGAGAGGCAGAAGGACAGGACTAAGCGGGTGGGAAGGGAAGGGGGTGACAGTCCCACTGCCAGCCTTTCCTTTTTCCCATCTCTGGTTGGATAGGGAGAGAGTAGGCTGGGGTGGGCCCAGCAGGTGTCCAGACACCCAGGAGCCCAGGCCTGCGGGCAGGAGGAGGTGGGTGAGCTTTTCCTGAAATCTGATCTTGTAGGCAGCTGTCTCTTTCTGCCTGATAGACCTCAGGAAATTCCTTCCTAAGGAACCATTCCCAACAGCCACTTGCCAGGCTGGCTTTGAAAGGACAGGAGCTCCATCTGGGAAGAGGGTGGGAATGCAGGGCTTCTATTCATGGGAATGCAAGACAGAGAACTTCAGTGGGAACAGCCCACTTTCTCTCTTCCCACTTAGGGTCTGGCTAGGAGGGATAGCCCAGACCCCTACATAGAAGTCTGGGCAGCCTCTTTTGGCTCTTGGCCAAAGATTTTTTTTTTAAAATAATTTTATTTTTATTTATTTATTTGAGAGAGAAAGAGAGAAAGAGGCAGAGGGAGGGAGACAGTGAGAAAGAGAGAGAGAATGGACATGCCAGGGTACCCAGCCACTGCAAACAAACTCCAAATGCATACACCACCTTGTGCTTCTGGCTTACATGGGTCCTGGGGAATTGAAATGGGTCCTTCGGTTTTGCAGGCAAGTACCTTAACTGCTAAGTCATCTCTCCAGCCCAGGCAATGATTCTTGACTTGGATAAAGCCAGGCCCTAAGTGTTCTTAGAGGTAGCAATGGAATTTTGGAAGCTGTTTTCATGTTTATTTAAAAAAAACTCACAGAAATCATGCAATTTTTTTCAATAAGATTGTGCTTTTTTCATTGCTATGACAAAATATTTGACAAAACAACTTAAGGAAGGAAGGTTTTATTTTGGCATGTGGTTTGAGGGTACAGTTCATCATGGCAGGCCACAAGGCATGGTGGGAGAAACAAAAGGGCAGAGAGCCCCGTTGATGTTATTCTGCAGTCCTAAGAATTGGCCTGAGGGCTGGAGAGATGGCTCAGTGATTGAGGTGCTTGCCTACAAAGTCTAAGGACCCTAGTTGGATTCCCCAATACCCATGTAAAGCCAGCCCCCAAGGTGGCACATGCGTCTGGAGTTTGTTTGCAGTGGCTAGGGGCCCTGGTGTGCCCATTCTCACTCTGTTTCTCTTTCTTGCTTTCTT
Source organism: Jaculus jaculus (assembly GCF_020740685.1). Lineage (NCBI taxonomy): Eukaryota > Metazoa > Chordata > Mammalia > Rodentia > Dipodidae > Jaculus > Jaculus jaculus. The sequence goes on from NC_059104.1 coordinate 86,253,653, forward strand.
GCTTTCTTTCTCTCACTCTCTCTGAAATAAATAAATAAATAAAGTATTTTTTAAAGAAAGAATTGGCCTGGGGCTGAAGGGATGGCTTATCAGTTAAGCGGTTGCCTGCAAAACCAAAGGACCCTGGTTCAATTCCCCAGGACCCAAGTTAGACAGATGCCCAAGGGGGTACACACGTCTGGAGTTCATTTGCAGTGGCTAGAGGCCCTGGCACACCCATTATTTCTCTCTCTCTCTCCCTCTTTCTCTGTCAAATAAGTAAATATTAGAACTTAAAAAAAAAAAGACTTGGCCTGAATACAGAGCAGGTGATGTAGGTTGAATCTCCTCCAAGGCTTGAGACCCTCCTGGCTTGCTTACCTGAGGCATCAACTCGTCGTTCTGTAGTTGCTGGTCTGTAACACAGGAAGACTGAAAGTTCCCTCAGGGCAGGAACTGCGGGGTGCAGGGACACTGGTAAGCTCCATTGGGGGCGAGGGTGCAGAATGAATGAAACATCACATTTCTTTAGACACAGGCTGGAAATAAATCATGTTTCCTCATGTGGAAACAGCAGTTATCTCTGGCAATCAGCAACTCAGATTACTAGCTCTGTAGGCCTGAGTAGTAAACTAAGGTGATAGAGTTAACGAGTAATTCAATGAATTCAGTTTGTTTAGTAGACAAAATTTACTTAATACAAGTTGTGGGGTGAGGACAATAAAAAGGAATCCTTGGTGCTGAAAATCTCTGAAACACCCCAGTAACAGGGCAGGATGGGCCTCTCTGAGGACCTGCAGGCTTCTTGCATAACTGGTAACAGGCCAAGGTATGGCCCCTAGGCCAACCAGAGCCTCACTTATAAATGGGGTCCTGCTCCTCTTTCCACCTCCACTGCTCCTTGGGAGCCACTCCCCCAGTGACACTCCTAGCATGGAGTGTCCACAGCAGCACACCAGACTGTCCGTCTTCCTTTTCTCTAGAGTCTTTCTGGCTCATGTTATGCTCCTGCTGAATCTCACCATGGCTTCTAATGTCCCTTAGAGCACAATCCAGGTTCCTGGTCAGGTTGTTACCCATCCTGGCCCCTGATTTAGCTCTGGCAAGGACTGTTCTTCCTCCTACTTGCTTGGGCCCCCAGCACTGCAGCCCTCAGCTTGGCCCTGCTTCACTCGGAAGAGCTTTCCCACAGCCCCGCCCCCCATGATAGTCTATGGCCTGTGATTTTTCCATCTGGAAAACTGGAGACATTCCTCATTACACCATGAGCTAGGGCATGAATCTGTGTGTGTGCATTTTGCCAGTGTCCAAATCTGGACTGTGCTCTCCACTGATCCCCAGTGATCTGCACAGCTTTGGTAAATACATATTGGTTGAACAAATGACAAAATCAAAGGTCTTTCCTAAAATGCCAATGATTTTGCAGGGGAGACAAAGATTGACATATAAAGCTCTTCAGAAAATGTGGGATGATTTGATTGGAGCTTGGTCCCCAATTTTGGAGCTTCAGAAATTCAGAGAAAGCATGAAAGATAATCTCGTGAGGAATCTGCTCAAGACCACTTATTTGGGAAGAGGAATGGTAAGAGAACAGGACAAATAACTGGGTGTGTAGCCATGACAGGCCAGGGATATACCATATGCCACCTTCTAAACTCTTCATAGTTACATTAGTTTTACACATGAAGAAACCAAGACCCAAAGAAAAAGAAGCCATCCAAGGTCATACAGCAATTAAGTGGTGGAGCCAAAGTTGAACCAGGCAGGTCAGATGTCAAGCTTGCAGTTCTGTCAGTATGCATAGGAAAAGAAGGGAGTGATAAGATGTCACTCCCAAGCCAAGAGGTTTAAATGGGAACTGAGGACAGAAAGAGTCTTCTCTGGGCTGGAGAGATGGCTCAGCAGCTAAAGGCACTTGCTTACAAAACCCGATGGCTTTAGATTCAATTCCCCAGTATCCACATAAAGCCAGATGTACAAATTGGTACATGTATTGGGAGTTTGTTTGCAATTGAACAGGCCCTGGAGCGCTCATTCATTCTCTCTCTCTTTCTCTCCTTGCAAATAAATAATACAATAAAAATATTTTTAAAAAAGGAAGCAAGCATCTTCTGCAAGGTAACACTGAAGCTGGACTTGTTCTGGCACTGATCCCAGGCCTGCCATGTCTTCTAGATGTGCTGTGGGCGCTTTTGAAAAGGTGCAGTTGGGTCCATCCCAGAGCGGCTGCAGACTTGGAGATGGCCTGAAATTGGACTAGCCCTAGTCTGGGCACTACTCCCAGCATGTGACTTTGGACAGAAGAGCAGAGCTGAGGTTTATGAGTTTCCCTTCCTCTGCAAAGCCTCAGCTCAAGCTATTAAGAAGGGCTGGGCACAGGTGAGGACAGTGGGCTGGGGTAGGTCCAGTGGCCTTGTCGTGGTGTGGTGGGGGAGGAACAGAATGGGGTCACTCCTGCTGGGCTGACCCCAGCTGGGTAATGTGATCAGCTTGTCATGGTTCTGAGCCCTGATTTGGGAAGAACAAAGAGGCCAGGGCCCTGTGCCTCCTCTAGCGCAGGAATGCAGCTGGGGGCCAGGCCGTGACCAATTGGGAATGCAGGTTGAGAGCGCAGCGAATGCGGTTTGTAGAACAAGGCTTTCATGCATTGATGGGACCCCAGCTCACAAAGCTGGGCTGACATGCCCCCGCACTTCCAACTTTGATATCCCAGCCCCGCCTTGAGGGAGCCGCGCATCCCCAAGCTGTCCGGCCCTCACTGCCCTGCTGTGGCCCTAGAAGTGGTGATGTGGTGGGGAGTGGGGACCTCATATTCATGACCCTCCCCAGTCCCACGAATGACCTTATGAGCCAGTATCCAATGCCTAACTCTGTCTATCTTAAGAAATCTAAGGAAGAAGTCTCCTGTTGAGCCTCCTCCCTGTTCTCAGGGCTGGGGAGAGATGGATGGATAGACAGATGTACCATGGGAGAGACTGCCAGGCTCAGGCAGCCACTGCTCTGAGCGGGTCACAGAGATCTCCTGAGGCCAACCCCCTCCAGGGAGATGAATAATATTGGGGTTGGGGGCTTTGACTCCAGGCATAGACATTTGAATGCTCACTGCATTCCAAGCTCCTGGCTCTCTTGAGCCCCAGCATCTCTTCCCACTCAGTGTGGGGTCTTCCTGGCTGGTCATATCTGCCTTCTTCCCTTTTCTTTTAGTGATTCTTCTCTGCTGCTTGCCCTTCTCCTCCTCCTGCATGTTAATAATGAGAGGACTTTACAGTTTACAAAGCATAATGTCGCATATTTACTCATTTGATCCTCATGAGTGTCTTATGAAATGGAGACTCATCTGCTCAGCGTATGCATGAAGGAAGATGTCAGGCAACAGGTGGAGGGAGGCTCTGGAGGATGCTAGACCTGTTCCATCCTTCCAAATCCAGCGTCTAACACTGGACCTAGAGAAGCAGAGGTATTTAGGAAATCTTTGTGGGTCACTTGAATGGGCCCACTATCCTGCTTTATCTCCCTTCCCTTAGGAAAGTTTGCTTTCATGAAAGTACCTGACAGCCATGCTGAAATATAAATGATGATTGTAGCTCATAATGATGCCTCTTCAAGAAGCCTGTTCTTAAGTTACAGGTGTAATTTCAGTGAGGAGCTGCCGCACAGTCTTTATGATTAAAAGAGCCACATACAAAGGACAGAGGAAAAGGCTTAGCCACAGAGGCCAATGATCTCCTAAGAGTTCAGAAGGTCCCAACAGGATCACGGAGATGGGGTTAAAATTGGTGGAAAGAAGTGAGCTGACCTTCTGATTTCTGATTTCAGCCAGGGTCACAGAAACCAGGGACCTTAGCCATGAGCTAGACCTTTGGTTAAAAACAGGGATTCTGGCCAGGGGCACATTCCTGTAATCTCAGCACTCGAGAAGATATCATGAGTTGTAAGCCAGCCTGAGCTGCATAGTGAGTTCCAGGTTAGCCTGGGCTATGTAGTGAATCCTTGCCTCAAAAAAAAAAAAAAAAATACCACAAGGGCTGGGAAGATGGCACAGCAGGTAAAGTATACATAGTGTAAGCATGAGAACCTGGGTTTGGACCCCCAGCACACATGTAAAAGCCAGGTGTGGTGGAAAGTACCTGTACTCCTAAATTAGAGAGGCAGAGACAAGAGGATTGCTAAGGTTTGCTGACATCTTGTCCAGCCAAATTGGTGACTCTAGGTTCAGCGTGAGACCCTGACAAAAAATAAAATGAATAGTAACTGAAGAAGACATTCAACAACTTCTGGCCTCCATACACACACATGTATGTATATGCATACACACTTCCACATGCCCCCATATGCAGAGGAACATGTACACACACATTTGAATACATATCAAGTCTAGGATTCTCAATAGAGGACCAAGACAGACAGTTTCTTGGGACCATGGTTCCATTTAACACCAGAAGAGACGGGTGGGCCCTGAAGCAGGAGAGGGTTTTCTGGAGTGTCTGCAGAAACTTCCTCAGGGATGTGAAGTCTGGATTGCCACATCCTCATACAGGGCCACAGACAGTGGCTAGGAGGCTCTCCTTCCTCATCTAAGCCCTGGGCAGTAGGGCTTAGTCCATTTCCTTAAGAATAGACAGGGGCGTTCTGGTCTTAGGCACACCTGTTTTGGGGTGGGAATTGACAGCTTTCTTGAAATATAACAACACATACGTACACAAAATAAAACCCAAATGAGAGTGAGAGAAAGAGAGAGAGAATGGTGACCAGAGATCCCTCTCCTAGATCATCTAGTGTAGAAGGTCTAGGAAAGATTTGCCTTGACCTAGCGTGAGTGGTCTAGAAACAGGATGACCCAGTGAATATTTGGACTGCAGGCTAATGGGGGCTGAAAGAGGAAAGATTTCTCCAAGAGAGGGGACTATTATGAGCTGAACAATCACCCCAAGCTGACTTGGCTACAAAACAAGTTTATAATAACAAAGTTTAAGAAACAACTCAGGTGCTTGTCAATAGGCAAATAGTTGACTATATTATAATACCTTTAGGGAATCCTATGCAGTTGTCAAAAAAGATTTAAGTGCACATACATCTCTGGATGGAAAAATCTCTCTAGTATACTCAATTAAAAAGGAAGAGCAGGGCTGGAGAGATGGCTTAGTGGTTAAGTGCTTGCCTGTGAAGCCTAAGAACCCTGGTTTGAGGCTCGATTCCCCAGGACCCACGTTAGCCAGATGTGCAAGGGGGTGCACGCATATGGAGTTTGTTTGCAGTGGCTGGAAGCCCTGGCATGCCCATTCTCTCCCTCTCTCTCTATCTGCCTCTTTCTCTCTCTGTCTGTCACTCTCAAATAAGTAAATAAAAATAAACAAAAATTTTTTTAAAAAATTTAAAAAAGGAAGAGCAGTCTGTATAGTATTATTTATAGAATTGTGAACTTTTTGTAAGTATAAAAGGATATACAGCAAACTGTTTTTAATAATTTTATTGAGAATTTTAATATATGACCATACTATAATTTGATCATAATACACACCTATTGTTTCTTCACCCCTACTCATTCCACTGAACCCTCTCATCTTTCCAAGTAGTCCCTCTTGTGCTTTGATGTCTCATTCTTCTCTAGCATCTATGTGAAATGTTGATGGGCTCAGTGTTGTGCAGGTCTTATGGAGGTAGCAATATCCACTGTGAGGTCAGGAATGCTCCGGACACTTCATGTCTGGGGGACAGAGTCACAAAATGCCCCACCCTGGCTCTTAGCTTATATTTTTTCCACCCTGTCTTTCAAAATGTTCCCTGAGGGCTGGAGGAATGGCTTAGCTGTTAAGGCATTTGCCTGCAAAGCCAAAGGACCCAGGTTCAATTCCCCAGGACCCACATAAGCCAGATGCACAAGGGGGCGCACGTGTCTGGAGTTCATTTGCAGTGGCTGGAGGCCCTGGCGTGCCCATTCTCTCTCTCTCTCTCTCTCTCTCTCTCTCACTCTTTCTCTGTCAAATGAATAAATAAAATATATATTTTTAATTATTTATTTATTTATTTATTTGAGAGCGACAGACACAGAGAGAAAGACAGATAGAGGGAGAGAGAGAGAATGGGCGCACCAGGGCTTCCAGCCTCTGCAAACGAACTCCAGACGCGTGTGCCCCCTTGTGCATCTGGCTAACGTGGGACCTGGGGAACCGAGCCTCGAACTGGGGTCCTTAGGCTTCACAGGCAAGCGCTTAACCACTAAGCCATCTCTCCAGCCCTAAATAAAATATTTTTAAAAAAGATGTTCCCTGAGCCTTGGGAGGCATGAGAGAGATGTCTCATGTAGCACTGAGCTTTCAAGAGCCTCTTGTTTTTGGCATTTTGATGAGTTTTGAGTCTTCCTAGCATCCATAGCTATCTCCAGAAAAAAGGTTCTGTGGCAGCCGTGAGAATAGCACTAATATTCTTTCCATTATCCCCCCCAGTGTTCCCTGCGCTCGGGCAGGTGGGATATAGGTGCCTCACCCAATGCCGAGCACTCCAGTGTCACTTCTCATCACCTTGATGAGTGCTGGGTCTCCCCAGTTGTCACTGCCATCTGCAAAAAGAAGCTTCTGTAACCAAAAGTGAAAATGCATTAATCCAAGGGCATAACCATTTAGAGAAGTTGGCCACAACATATCCATTTAGCCAGAGAACAGTGGTAGCTTCCCCAATAGGGACCTTCCAAGCCATAGGCATTTGACTTGGTTTTTAGTACCAGACAGATTCCTGCTTCCTTGGAGTAGGCTTCAAATCCAATTAGAGAATAGTTGGTTCCCTCCATGATTTACATGCCACTATTGCATCAGTGGGCACATCTTGCCTGGCAGGTTGGTTATTTAGTTTGTAGGATTAACTGCTAGTCACAATTGTTGATGACTGCTCTCCCCTGGCAGCTTGTGTAACCTTTTCCAGCATTATGACAGCTAGCCAGCAGGGAGGCAGTGGCTTCCAGTATAGCTCCAGCTTGACTTTTTAGTGTTCTGTGACCACTGCTTGTGGTGTCTTCAGCAATAGGGTCTTATCATCTAGTTCTGGTGGGTAATCAAGAGCACTGGCACTATCCCATATTGTTTTGGGGACTCACTCACTGGGCTGTGTTGCAGTTAGCTTCATGTTGCTGGCGCAAAGTACTGGACCAAGCAGCCTGTGGGAGGAGAGGTTTATTTTGGCTTACAGAGTCAAGAGGAAACTCCATGATGGCAGGGGAAACCATGGCATGAGCAGAGGCTAGACATCATCTCCTGGCCAACATCAGGTGGACAATAGCAGCAGGAGAGTGTGCCAAACACTGGCAAGGGGAAGCTGGCTATAATCCCATAAACCTACCCTCAATAACACACCTCCTCCAAGAAGGAGCCAATTCCAAAATTGCCATCACTTGGGGATCAAGCATTCAGAACACATGAATTATGGGGGACACCCAATCCAAACTGCCACAGTGAGTATCCCACCACTGGCACTGGAATTTTCCTGCAACAACATATGGTTACTGGGAGCAGCGCTTTCCACCTGAGCAGGGTACTTTTGCTTAAACCCCTTCCCAACCTTTTCCTTCCTCTCTCTTTTTATTTCTTTCCTTTCCTCCTTCCCTCTCTCCCTTCTTTCCTCCCTTTCTTCCTCCTTCTTTCCTTGCTTTCTTTCAGTTATATTTTTAAAGTAGCTGATAAAGCAATAAGTTCCCATATAGGTTAGGCATAATGTCAGCAGTTTTGTGGAACCTCCTCCCATCTCAGCCCCTCGTCTAACCCCACTTGGACCTTTCTACTTCTTGTGTTCTGTCCCTCTACTTTCATATCTACTATCCCTTCCCCTCCCCTCTCCCTCCCTCATGACCTCTTCCTATTTCCTGGTCTGTACTACTGATGGTTTCTCCAACTTTCATACAAATCTAAAAATCCAAAGCTAGGACCCACAAATGAGATAGAATATGTAGCATTTGTCCTTCTGAGCCTCGCTTAGTATTACATTTTCCAGATCCATCCATTTTTCTGTGAATTTCATTTTGTTATAGCTGAATAAAATGCCATTGTTTATATGTGCCACATCTTCATCAGTTGATGGGCATCTAGGCTGATTCAATTTCCTAGCTATTGTGAGTAGAGCAGCAATAACATGGATCAGCAAGTATCTCTAAAGTAGAATGTAGAGTTTTCAGGGTATATGATCAGAAGTGGTATAGCTGGGTCACATGGCAGATCTGTTTTTAGCTTTTTGAGACATCTCCATACTGATGTCCTTAGTGACTGCACCACTTTACACTCCCACCAACAGCAAGGAAGGCTTCCCTTTCCCATCTACAGCAAACTCTTCACAATGATTTAGTAAAAACTCCTTTTACCAAAAATGCGTGTGAGTGTGTGTGTGTATGTAAGTATGCATGTATGTGTGATTATATATACATACATATATATATATATAGATTATTTTGCTATTTTAAAAATTATTATTTATTTGTGTATATGTGTGCACATGCATATTCATGTAAGTACAGGTACACAGATGGGGGTCAGGTGGTTCTCGCCTGTCCATCTCATTTGAGGCAAGCTTTCTCTCTGGATTCTAGCTCTTCCATTTTTTGCTGAGCTTGCCATGAGCTTCTGGGAAAGCCTCCTGTTTCTATCTCCCATCTTGCTGTCAGTGTCGGCGTGCCAGGATTACAGAAGGCCAAAACAATCCTGGCCTTTCATATGAGGTCTAGGAATCAAACTCAGATACTTTAGCTTAAGGGGCAAGCACTTTATCTACTGAGCCATCTCCCCAGCCCTTATTTTGTCTTTTTAAAAAAAATTTCTTTATTTATTTGCAAGCAGAGAGAGATAGAGAGAAGAGAGACAGAGAGAGAATAGACATACCAGGGCCTTTAGCCACTGTCAACAAACTGCAGAAGCATGTGCCCTTGTGCATCTGGCTTACATGGACCCTGGGGAATCAAACCTGGGTCCTTTGGCTTTGCAGGCAAACACCTTAGCCAACTCAGCCATTGCTTCAGCCCTTTAAAAAAAAAATTGTTTATTATTTATATATTTATTTGAGAGCAACAGGCAGAGAGAGAGAATGGGCGCCCCAGGGCCTCCAGCCACTGCAAACAAACTCCTGTTGCGTGCACCCCCTTGTGCGTCTAGCTAATGTGGGTTCTGGGGAATTGAGCCTCAAACCAGGGTCCTTCGGCTTCACAGGCAAGAGTTTAACCACTAATCCATCTCTCCAGCCTGTTACTTTGTTTTTTTTTTTTTTTTTTTTTTCGATGTAGGGTCTCACTCTAGCCCAGGCTGACCTGGAATTCACTATGGAGTGTCAGGGTGTCCTTAAACTCACGGTGATCCTCCTACCTCTGCCTCCCGAGGGCTGGGATTAAAGATGTGCACCACCACGCCCGGCTCTCTTGCTTTGTTTTTAACATAGGGTCTCACTATGTAGCTGAGGCTGGCCTTGAATTCAAATCCTTCTGCCTCAGTCTTCTGAGTGTTCAGATTATTGTGTATGCTATCACACCCTGCCATATATTATGTTTTTTAGTTAAAAAAGAACATGGCTGGAGGGATGGCTTAGCCATTAAGGTGTTTACCTGCAAAGCCAAAGGACCCAGGTTTGATTCCCCAGGACGCACGTTAGCCAGATGCACAAGGGGACACATGCGTCTGGAGTTCATTTGCAATGGCTGGAGGCCCTGGCGTGCCCATTCTGTCTGTCTGTTTGTCTGTCTCTCTCTTTCTTCCTCTTTCTCTGTCAACTAAATAAATAAATTAAAATAAAAAAATAAAAAGAACTTAATTGGGAAGTCCAGTGTTTAAAGTTTTGGTTAATGAACATGTAATACAAGGAAATTAAATGACCTACACAAGATCCCACAGGAAGGTAAAGTAGCATTCAAAACCCTGATCTCCTCAGCACCCAGGAAGTGGACTTTTTTTTTTTATTATTTTTATTTTTTTTTGGTTTTTCGAGGTAGGGTCTCACTCTAGCCCAGGCTGATCTGGAATTCACTATGGAGTCTCAGGGTGGCCTTGAACTTACAGCGATCCTCCTACCTCTGCCTCCCAAGTGCTGGGATTAAAGGCGTGCGCCACCACGCCCAGCGGAAGTGGACTTTTTAAAGCACTGTCTAGTCTACATGTAGGTGGACACACACACACACACACACACACACACACACACACTCACTCTCACAGGGAATGGAGGCAGAGGGCAGCAGGGTTATGCCTGTGAGGAAGGAGCAAAGTCTGGAGTTAGGGGAGACATTAGGTGTTAATTGTTTCTGTGTCCTACTGCTGCCACGGGTGACTCCAATTCCTCCTACCCTGCAAACCTCTGAAGGCCTGTGGACACAGACATATGGGAATCAGGAATGGGTTAAACAAGACCCTTGGTTGGAGGAGAGGCCTTGGTTCTTTTGGACCATGAAAGGGACTCAGTGTCTCCTGAAGGTAATGAAAAGAGAAGAGGCTCCGGTCAGAACCAATTAAAATCTCTTTCTGAAATACAAACCAGTCCCTAAACCAACTAACCCAATGCCCTTTTCCCTCATCCTGGCTCTGAAGTCCCAGAGGAAGAAGGAGAAAGAGAACAATTCAAACCTTTGGAGCTGCTGCATTATGGAGGCAACAACTGTTGGCTGTAGAGTTGAGAGGAGCCTGGGTCGTTCTAGCCCCTGTTCCCACCGATACTGACCCTCCAGTAGCCAGGATGGCCTGTGCTAACTCTTCCTAGCCAGCGCCTCTGCCAGGCACCATGGGACTAGGGAGTAGCTGTGATAGGTTTCAGATGCTTGAGAGGAATTAGCAATAGCAGTGCACTTCATGATCCTGCATGTCACCTCCATTACAATGCCCATCCAGTCCAATAAGGTTTGATTCCATCAGCACCCTCACAACTGTACTTTTTCTAGATAGTACTGGGCCTCTTTATCATGAGCTTTCCTCCCAAGCCCTCTTGGGGATCCTGTCTCTTAATCCGTTTCAATTGCTTTGAAACCAGATGTGAAGGGAATCTCAGTTCCTGCAGTTTCTGCCTGTATGACCATGCAGCACTTATGGAAAGTGTCTTAAGAAGCTTTCTAGGCTTCTGTTTCCTATAAATGTAAGGTGGTATCACAGGAGGAATAACTGAAGCAAAGTCAACTCTTAGCCCGTAGCACAGCCACCTATCAGACTCTACTTCCCTTGCTCCTCTGACTTCATGCCTGCAGTCAACAGAAGGAAGTAAGGAATCCACTGAAAGATGACTTGGGAGCTGCTATCAAGAGGGCTTGCTGTGGGAGAAAGGATGCTTGGCTTACAGAGCTCCCAGAGGTAGGCTGTCCCAGCAGAGGAGGCACATGGGAGCTGCTGGGTGAAGGGATAGAAATCTCAGGGCAAGAGCCCATGCAAGTTATCTAAGGCACAAACCAGGTGAATACACAATGAACAGGATTCGAGCTGATGTGGTAGGCTGTGAGTTCAGCAGCCAGGTTGTCCTAAGAAAACAGGTCAAGTGAAGGCTTTGAGACCTTGGCTCAGGGTAGCAACAGGGGTAGTTATTACAACCTAATCTCATATTAGGCTTTTGAGCCCCAAGAGTGGTTGAAAGCTCTGTTGGAAGCCAGAAACAAGCTGAATGATGGTTTGTGCAGAGAGAGGTCTATAGAGAAGAAAAGACATCTAGCGAGAATGAAAACAAAGTGGTCATAGGATTGGTGGTAGGAGGGAAGACGGCCTGAACGACAGACCAAGAAACCAGAGGGAAATGAACCATGCTTTGCGAAGAGCACAGGCTTGGGGCCTAGCTTCCTATTCTGAATCCTGATTGCACTGGTGTGACTTAGCAATGGCTTCTTCTGTGCCTCAGTTTCCTTATTTTCAAAGGGAAATAAAAGTATTCTTCCTGTAGAGCTCAGTGTGGGTTAAATTAGCAAATACACACAGCATGGTACAGGAAATATTATCAGAGTGGTCAGCACTCAGGAGTCCAGTCAAAGAGAAAGAGCCCAAAGGAACATAGAGAATGTTTGATCACAATGGCAGGGGATGCCAGTGAATGTGTGTTGGGTGGAAGAGGAGTTGGGATAGTCCCCAGGGCCTGAAAACTTCCATTTCCTCCTTCCATAACTTCAGTTTCCAGGGTAGTTTTGCCAAAGTCACATGGCTTCTTATACAGAGGGTCCTTCTGCTTCCCCCCCCCCCTTCCTTGTGTATTTTCTCCTTTCTGAGTACTTATTATTTGCTAGACTCTGTGCTGAGAGCTTCACATACATTCTATTATATAGTGTGTATAAACCCCTGAAAGGCAAGGGACACAATTCAGTGATTGCACTTTATAGATGTAGACACAGACACTACCACAGAGAAATTAAACATACAGCCAATAGAAGGGAAGTCAAAATTTGAACCTTGGCTGGCTGTGTAGTTTTTGCCATGATCTCCCCCGGCTGTGATCCATTTCCACAGAGTGCCTGTGTACAATGTACAAGGTCCTGGGTCTGATCTCCAGCAATGAAAATAAGTTGATCTCAGTATCAATACTATTAAACCAATCCCTCAGGCTTTTCTGGGGAAAGAGAAAGTTCCAAATGAGGCCACGGAGCTGTCATAGTGATACTTCCCACCCAGTGTCCATATGCTTAAAATAGTATCTGATGGGTCACAAACACTTCCTAATTATTTATTAGTAGTATATTATTATTGTATGGGGATGCTTCTTGGGAGGCAGTCAGCATGAAACAAGTCCAAGCACTCATTCAGACTTCTGGTTAAAGGTCACAAGTTGCATACACTCTAACTTCCTGAAACCTCACTAAAGCAAAACAACAAGAAACTTTAATTACAAACTCATAAATACATGGAAAGGAGACAATAGTAACAAAAGTCTGGAGGCTAGAAAACACTTAAAGTATTTTTACTTTATTTGAGAGAGAGAGAAGAAGAAGAGCAAGAGGAAGAATATGGGCACACCAGGGCCTCCTGCCACAGCAATAAATTCCAGATGCATTTGCCACTTGTGCATCTGCCTTTATTTGGGTACTAAGGAATCAAACCTAGGCCATCAGACTTTGCAATAAGCACCTTTAACCACTGAGCAATCTCTCTAGCCCTAGAAAGCACATCTAGTAAATACCACATTAGAAACTGGAAACTAAGCTCAGACATGTACAGTTCAAATTATTTCTCAGAAGCCCCCCAAACTCAAGAAAGAGTGATATAAGATACTTCTAGAAAGGGAAGGGGAAAATAAACAATGAAAACAAGATTGGCTAAAAGTTTGTTCAAAAAGTAGGCAGATCATTTTCTCTACTCCATGTTTCCATCTACAACCCTTCTTTCTTTTTTTTCTTTGTTTTTCTTTTTGGTTTTTGGGGTAGGGTCTCACTCTAGCCCAGGCTGACCTGGAATTCACTCTGTAGTCTTAGGTGGCCTTGAACTCATGACAATCCTCTTACCTCTACCTCCCGAGTGCTAGGATTAGAGGCATATACCACCATGCCTGACTAGGAACCCTGCTTTCTTGAGATGATAAGACAGGTACCTTGTAGACCTGTGAACACTGGGCACAGTTAGAGGCATGGGAACATATGGCACTTAAGTGTAACCTTTACACACAAGGGTTGAGACTGCAAACCTTCTACCTTTGAGTTATAGTCTACAAGAATGAAGATAACAAAGCCGGGCGTGGTGGCACAGGCCTTTAATCCCAGCACTCAGGAGGCAGAGGTAGGAGGATCGCAGTGAGTTCAAGGCCACCCTGAGACTACAGAGTTAATTCCAGGTCAGCCTGGGCTAGAGTGAGACCCTACCTCAAAAAAAAAAAAAAAAAAAAGAATGAAGATAACATTTTGATAAATACTAGATTTGATAAAATGGTTTTATCAAATGATTTCAGAAGTGTCTCAAAGGAATAGACTTGCTAGATCACAATTCAGTGAAACCCACAATTGAGGCACGCCCTGGTTAAGTAACTTCCAGCTTGTTAGTACTCAGTGTACATACATGCAGCCAAGAAATAGTCGGCATCTGAAGAAAGCTAAGGTGCAAATAAAGGTACAAAGAATCAGAAAGAAAAAGAATCTTGGAAGAAACTAACACTATGAATATATACTTAGATGTGATATTACATCTAAAAGTCAAGAATTGGATGTTATCAGAAAAGAAATTTTCAAGGAACAAATAAGAACTTTTGAAAATTAAATGAGAGGAAAAATTTTGTACTAACAGATGAATGGAAATTAAGATGAAAAAGATTACTCAGGGCAAAGGGAAGAGGCCAGTCATGTTAACACACTTGTAATCACAGTACTGAAAAGGCAAAGACAAGAGGATCAAGAGTTAAAGGCCAGGGGTTGGAGAGATGGCTTAGTGGTTAAGGCACTTGCCTGCAAAGCCTAAGGACCCAGGTTCGATTCCCCAGTACCCATGTAAGCCACATGGTGTAAGGTACAAGGTGTTTGTTTGCAGTGGCTAGAGGCCCTGGTGCACCCATTCTCTCTCTCTCTCTCTTTCTCTTGCTCTTAAATAAATAATATTTTTAAATTTAAAAAAAAAAGAGTTCAAGGCCACATGGCTAGATTCAGACAGGGGATGGGAAGAGAAAGGAAGGAAGAGGAGGAGAATTAGAAGATGTGTTCATGAAAGCATTCAAATTGAAGGAATTCCAAATCATAGAATAGGACAAGTAGATGCTAAGGGGCCTGGGTAGATTGCCCAGTTGGTAACATGCTAGCTTTACAAGCACAAGGATCTAAGTTCTATCAGCAGTACCCATGTAAATTCTTTTTTTTTTTTTTTTTTTTTTTTTTGTGGTTTTTCGAGGTAGGGTCTCACTCTGGTCCAGGCTGACCTGGAATTAACTCTGTCATCTCAGGGTGGCCTTGAACTCATGGCAATCCTCCTACCTCTGCCTCCCTAGTGCTGGGATTAAAGGCGTGCGCCACCACGCCCGGCTCCATGTAACTTCTTAATGTGGCAGTGTGCACCTATAATCCCAGTGCTAGGGAACTGAAGACAGGTAGATTCTTGGAGCTCACTGGACAGCTAGTCTAGCCTGATTTGAGACAAGGTCTTTCACTAAACCTGGAACTCACAAATTCAGCTAGACTAGATAGCCAGCCAGCCCAAGAATGATACCCAGTGTTTTCCTTTGGCCTCAGTGTACATATGAACCTGTATACACATCTGTACCCCCACACATGTGAACATGCAAGCATACATGTGTACATATATACATCCATATGCAAAACAGAGATGTTAAAGAATAATTCAAGAAAAGGAATAACTCAAGAAAATTTCCTTAAGTCTTAAAGGCATAAGTTTCCAGATTGAAAGAACCTTTTGAATGCCCAGAATAATCAATGAAGAAAAAATTCAGAAAGTACAAAGAAGACATATTACTGTACCATTTTAGTTTTCATAGCAAAGAGAAGATATCACAAGGTTCCAGAGAAAATAAGCAGACTTAATATGAACGAAGGAATCAGAGTAGCAGCATAGCTCCCAACAACAACAGAGAAAAGCAGCAAATTTCAGCTTAGAAGTTTCTCCTCACTTAGACTCTCAACTTAGTATGAGAGTTAAATGGAGACATCCTCTGATATGAACAGTCTCCAAATCTTGTCTTTCTGAAGCTCTGTCTTAGGAAGCTACAACGAAGTACAGGCCCCAAGAAAGAACAAAGACAGTTACCCTAGGGAATAGATGACCCAAACAAGAAGGAAAGGCAGCTCTCGTCAGGTGATGGAAAAGATCTCAAGCTTATACTGTCTAGTAGGCCTGGGAAGCACCAACCTAGACTGCCCCAGCCATAAGATCCAGGAACGGTGTCTTCAAACAAATGGCATGGGGCTGCGGAGATGGCTAGTTGGTAAAGTGCTTGCTGTGTAAACACAGGGACCTGAGTGTGGATCCTGGCAACCAGGCAAAAGCCAAGTGTGGTAGCATGTACCCACCATCCCAGCACTGGTAAGAAAGAGTCAGGAGGGTCCCTGGGGCTGGCTGGCTATCTAGTCTAGCTGAATTTGTGAGTTCCAGGTTTAGTGAGAGAGCTTGTCTCAAAAAATAAGATGAAGAACAATTGAAGAAAACACTTGGCATTTACTTCTGGCCTTTAAATACATATATATCCCCTCACATACAACTATGTCCATGCAATATGAACATATATACACACATGCACACACATACCACACACATGTACATGGAAAAAGAACTGAGAAGCCATTACTTATGTGATCTGAGGAGAGGTTGGGAATAGATTAGTCAAGTATGCATAAAGCTAAACAAATAAACAAAACCAAAATGATTTTTAACCCTAGGAGGAAAATTTAGCAAGAAAAGAAAAATAATCATTATACATTCATGACTTGGCTGTGCAATGTGTTTATATATTCTTGTTAAGGCAAATATTGAATGTTGATCTAATGAGAATTATGACCTAATTATAACTGGGGAAAGAGATGTATATGGTGAGGTGGGGAGCTTTGGAAAGTCAGAGATAAATCCATCTCTTCTGTCATGAGAAACAAAAAATGGCTAAAGAAATCTAAGAATTGGGAAATATTGAAAAATTAACAACTAGTAGAAGTCTACTCTGAAGCAACCAGGATAAAGAATCTGCTGGAGGGCTGGAGAGATGGCTTAGCGGTTAAGCGCTTGCCTGTGAAGCCTAAGGACCCCAGTTCGAGGCTTGATTCACCAGGACCCACGTAAGCCAGATGCACAAGGGGGCGCATGCATCTGGAGTTCGTCTGCAGTGGCTGGAGGCCCTGGCGTGCCCATTCTCTCTCTCTTTATCTGCCTCTTTCTCTCTCTATCACTCTCAAATAAATAAATAAAAATAATAACAACAAAAAAAAGAATCTGCTGGAGCTAGGTATGGTGGCGCACGCCTTTAACCCCAGCACACGGAACGCAGAGGTAGGAGGATTGCTGTGAGTTCAAGGCCAGCCTGAGACTACATAGTGAGTTCCAGGTCAGTCTGGATTAAAGTAAGACCCTACCTCAAAAAACAAAAACAAACAAACAAACAAAAAGCCAACAACAGACCCTGCTGGAGCCAGGCATGGTGATATCCTGGGATTCCAGAATTCAGGAGCCTGAGGCAAGAGGATTGGGAGTTTGAGGCTAGCTGTGCTACATAGGGAGACCAGATCAAAGCAGCGGAGGAAGAAAGGAGGAGAAAGAAAAGAAGCAGGAAAGAAAGAAAAAGAAAGATTCCATTAGTATCTTCCTTATCATATTATTATTCTGTAAGTTCCTAAAAGTTACAGAATTCTTGGTGAGTTTAAACAACATCCATGAAAGTTTTTGATTATTTTTCCATTTTAAAAAAAAATAATGAACAAGGAAGTATAATTTGGACAAGTGTCCTGCAAAGTCCCATGCATCAAGAGCTTCATTTACAGTCTATGGCACTTTGGAAGCGGTGAGCCCTTGCAGAAGTAGGGCCAAGCTGGATGAGGATGTGCTTCTGACGGGGCTGTTAGGACATTGAACCTTCCTCTTCCTCTCATTGTGGCTGGAAGATGGGTGGGCTTCCTCTGCTGTGAGTTCCTGCCGTATCCCTACCACCCCCACAGCAGAGGACATTCTGCCATAATGCTCCACCTTGCCACAGAAGCAAAGGGGCCAACTGACCATGGACTAAAGAAGATTGTCTGTGTTATATGATTTCATAAAATGAATGAGTTTAACACTTATAATGTATACATATAACTTACCATATAAGGAGAAGCTCTGGGGCTGGGGATATAGTTTAGGAGTAAAGTTCCTGTCCAGCAAAAATAAGACCCCGAATTCCATCATATGCACTGTGACAATAAAAAGCTTTACATATTAAAAATATAAAAATAAACTGGGCCTTAATCCTTTAAAAGCACATTCCTTTAATCCCAGAACTTGGGAGGCAGAGGTAGGAGAATCACCATGAGTTTGAGGCCAGCTTGAGACTATATAGTGAATTACAGGTTAGTTTGGGCTAGAGCAAGGCCCTACCTTGAAAAATATATATGAATATGTATATATGACACACAAATACATACAACTGCAGTATAAAAGAGTAGTGTAGTATTTTATAATTAAAATATAGTGTGTAAAAGACTAAAATTTGGTTATGAAGCATGTTGACTGATCCATGGGGCAAGAGGTTCAGCTATTCATTTACGAGACATAGCAAGAGAATGGGGAAGTCTGTGACTGAGCTTGTCCTAGGTAAACAAGGTCATATATGAGTCCTGTAAGTCATATGGTGAAGGAGATTCTTTGAGTAAGCAACTTTCATATCTTTTGGTTTAATTTTCAACATAAAATTCAAATTCATACTTTCTCACTATATTTAATATGACACATAACATCCCTATTGTAATTAGGTTCACTATCAGTGACCACTTTTCTACAAACAATTATTTCCATAACAGGAACTTCTCAAGGAGCGGAAGGGCCCAGCTCTTACTGAAAGTAGCTTGCCATCAGCACAAAATTCCTTCATAGTCTCTTATCTTAAAATTTTGTGATAAATCTACCTCTGATAAATTACTTACCAGTTACATTACTTGCACTTTCCCATGAAAAGCTTTAATAAAAGGATCCTCTCAGAAAGAGCCTTTTTACCCTATGTCTTCTTATACCCCCGTGGCATGTTGAAGGCTCCCCTCAGGCCACATGAGCTCTGTTTGCAAGACTTGGCCATAATGAGTGATCAGATTTATTTGGGCTTGACAACATCCAGAGGGGAGTTCTGCCAGTCAACCACTATGCATAGCCACAGAAAAATCTCAGAAATGCTCCCCTGGAGTATCTAGCTCAGAGCAAGGCTCAGATAACACCAAGAGAAAATTAATACTAAATGTCCTCCTCCATTGCTAAATTGATTAATAACCTAAGTCTCTAAATATAAGGTTAGATGCCAAGATTGAAGGTCCCCCAAATGTACTCCTGGGCCATATCAAGCAAGAGGAATCACCTCTCTATTTAAGGGTCTCCTCACCTAGTAGGAGAAACCAGTGTGCTTTGCTGTGCTCTTACCATGTAGCAAAACAGGGCCATCATTTTACAAGCATTATCTCTAGAGCACATGAGTTTGCAAGGAGGCATTATTCACTTTTCAAATGAAGGAAAAGAAATGCTAAATGATTTGTGCCATAGCCACATGACCAGAAGATAGGTAGGACCTCCATAAGACTCATGTCTTTCCCCTAAAACATGCTATAGACTTTGTGCATGGATTGGGTTTATAATGTGTGTAGCAGACAGATTCAGGTTCACTGAGATGAACTTTCAGACCAGGCACAGTTATGGAGGAAGGGATTTATTGAAGCTTGCAGATCCAGGGGAAGTTCCATAATGGAAGAAGAAGCTGGCCTGCCTTCACAGGCCCAAGCAGACACAGAGAGAAGTACAAGCCTAAAGGTCAAAAGCCAGAGCACACCTCAGGAACTCCAGCTAGGCACACTTTGCATATCTTTAGATTGAAATCGGAAACCCATCACCACAATTTAAGATCCAGCCAGTGACATTTCCTCCAGCCAGGTAGCCAGCAGATGCAAACTACAAATAAACAACTGAATATATTGGGGGCCATCTATTCTATTCAAACCACCACAATGTGTGTTGTCAATAGCCTGCCCTTTAGCTTGTCTTCAAACGCCAATGGTCTCCACTGGCTTTGGAGAAGAACTGAGTAATATGTAGTTCAAAGTCCAGCTCCCAGGTGAGAGTCCGGGACTCAGAGATTCGCTGCTAATTAAAGGCAGACTCAACAACTTCTTTCTTTTTAGCCTGCTTGTTCACTCTTAACACTAATTTTAATTGCTAGTCAATACTTCCAGATAGTCCTATATTTTTCAGGGCTAGGAATCAAACCCAGATCTTGCACATACTCCACAAGTACTATACTACTGATCCATGCCCTCAGCCCTTCAACAATGTCTCTGTAGCTCTCATTACTTTTGGAGGCAGCATTGGATAATACAGGGCATCATTCATATTACAGAAATTAAATGAAGTAAGTGGTGAATAAAACTAGTTGTGTATTATTTTTTTTACCTATGCTTTTATCTGGGGATTAATTAGGATTTTCAAACAGAGCTGCTTTATTTATTTATTTATTTATTTATTTGTTTATTTATTTATGTAGAGATTGGGGAAGAGGAAGATAGGTAGAGAGACAGAGATAGAGAAAGAGAGAGAGAGCACACAAAGTATAGATGCATGTGCCACCATGTGCATCTGGCTTATCTGGGGTCCTAGAGAATAGAACCTGGGTCCACTTTGCAGGCAAGCACCTTAACTGCTAAGCCATCTCTCCAGTTCACCACTTCATTCTTGATTCCTTGCTTACTTTCCATAATTGTAAAGGAATCTGTCAAAGTCAATATAAGATTGAGATTTTATTATCCACTTTTGGATTTGACTCAATGAACATGAGAAGGCCACATGAAAAAGAGTATAGACCTAATTGCTGATGTTCACACACACAAAAAACAACAACAACAACAACTGCATTTCAATGCCATCATGAAGATCAAAGTCTACAGGGATTATTTTCTGGCCAGCATGAAAAACTGTACTATAAATGTCTTAGAAACCTAACAATTTAGAACATTCTAAACCACACCATTCTGATCCCTTTGATTCTTTTTTCTCCTTTTGTCCTCCCCTGATCATTTAGACTTGTATGTGTGTGTATTAGCGTATACACACAGTGTGGAGGCCAGAGAACAATTTGTGTTATTTTTGATACAGGGTCTCTCATTGTTCTGGAACTTGCCAAGTAGGCTAGGATGGCTGGCTAGCAAGACCCTGGGATCCACCTGCCTCTACCTCTTCAGCACTGGGGTTAAACATACATGCTAATGCACTCAGCCTTTAAAAAATATTTTTTATATTTTATTTTTATTTATTTAAATGGGAGAAAGAGGGAGAGAGAGAGAGAAAGAATGAGAATATGGGTGCACCAGGGCCTATAGCCGCTGCAAATGAACCCCAGTCATATGCATCTTATGAATATGGCTTATGTAGGTTCTGGGAAATTAAACCTGGGTCCTCTGGCTTTGCAGGCAAACACCTTGACCACTAAGCCATCTCTCCAGCCCCAGATTTTTTTTTTTCTCGTGGTAGGGTCCCACTCTAGCTCAGGCTATCCTAGAATTCACTCTGTAGTCTCAGGCTGGCCTTGAACTCACAGTGATCCTCCTACCTCTGCCTCCCCAGTGCTGGGATTAAAGGCGTGAGCCACCATGCCCGGCCCCAGATTTTTTTTTAAACATGAGTAACTGGAAATAAACTCAGGACCTTATGATTTTTTTTTTTTTTTTTTGGTTTTTCGAGGTAGGGTCTCACTCACTCTGGTCCAGGCTGACCTGGAATTAACTCTATAGTCTCAGGGTGGCCTCGAACTCATGGCGATCCTCCTACCTCTGCCTCCCGAGTGCTGGGATTAAAGGCGTGCGCCACCACGCCCGGCCCCAGATTTTTTTTTAAACATGAGTAACTGGAAATAAACTCAGGACCTTATGATTTTAAGGCAAAGCTCTTATCTACTGAGCTACCTTTTATGTCCTCATTTAGATTTTAAGCTAAAAAAAAGTATACCCTAAAAATCTTGTTATAGAATTATCTATAGGTGTACAGTCTTAAGTAGAAAATTAAAAGAGCTGAGTGTAGTAGTACACATCTTTAACCCCAGCACTGAGGAGGCAGAGATAGAAGGATCAGGAGGATTGTCATGTGATCAATGGGACTAGACTGAGTTCCAAGTCAGCCTGAGCTATAGTGAGACCCTGCCTTGAAAAAAACATAACAAACAACAAAAAGGAAAGGACAAGACAATTAAAGATAAAACAAACAAGATCATTCTTAGGAAAAAGTCCATCTTTCTCTACAAGTGCCTGTCACTCTTGCCTTCCTCTGCACTGAAATGCAATGGCGCTTTGCACAGGTGAGAGTCCTGGCTAGATGCTCAAAAAACAGTATTAAAATTACTACCTGCTTAACTTGTTTCCAAATATATGGACCTATTCCCTTTTATGAAGTATTCTAGAACTTTTCTATGGAATACACTATTGAAACATATCATTTATGAAAGAATATTTGAAGAATAGAGTTGTATTGTTTTTATATTTTATTTATTTGCTTGAGAGTGGGAGAGAGAAAGACGGAGGGAGAGAGAGAGAGAGGCAGATAGAAAGAGAGAGAGAGAGAATTGGTGCACTAGGGCCTCTGACCACAGCAAATGAACTCCAGATGCATGTGCCACCTTGTGCATCTGGCTTTATATAGGTACTGGGGAATCAAACCTGGGTCCTTAGGATTTGCAGCCAAGCAACATAGCCACTGAGCCATCTCTCCAGCCATAGAGTTGTGTTTTTTATGCTGATGCCTTTAGTTTATGCACCTAACCCTAGAATGAGCCATGCCTACCTTACTGCTAAGACAAAGACATGGTCAGTTCTGAACTTGGTGCTTCCTATATGAAGTTCACTGTGACAAATTTCTTCAAAAATTTACCGCTGGAAAACAAAGGATTGGCCTCAAAAGCTGGCATATTTCCTCCACTCAGGTAAAAAGAATCAAATATAAAATCTCAATCTCTTCCAGTGTCTTTCCTTCCTTCTCACATCTGCCTTCCAGGAAGCTCAGACGCCACTTTGGAGTCCAAGAACAGTGAATGAATACATTGACCCCTTGCTTATGCGTCCTTCTCTTGCCCAATCTCAATTTCATTTTATGTATTTATTCTGAAATTGTCTCTATTTCTACTGAATCCTATTTTATTTCAATCATCTTTTGTAAGATGCTTCAAATCTGTGGAACTAGCTGGCATATAAATAAGGTGCTCAATAGGCACTCTTGGAGTGAGGTTGACTTGGATGTCAACTCTAGGGGGATATTGTGATGAAAATAGAGACATGGGAGCCTCCCTTCCAGGACATCTTTTTATCCATAGGACAATGCCTTTCGACTATTTCAGGTTCTGTAATTGTTTCTTCAGATGAAATCTTACAAGGGAGGTTGAGAGGAGAGAATAGGAAACCCTCTTCCTCAGCTTGAGCCACCATACCCCTTGGCCCCTGGGTCTCAACTCCTAAATCAGAGTGCTCCAAAAAGCACAGGTTGGACAGTGCTTTAGAAATGCCTGCAGGGCCTGGGTCTTTGGCACCAGGGCAGGCGGGGCCACAGCACTACACACAGAGCTGTTTTGAAGAGAGAAGGCTTACTCTTCAGGCTGTCTGCCAACTGGCTGCCCTCCTGTTTACCTATCTCAGACAATGACCTACAGGTCAAGAACCTGCCTTGGGGCAGGCTCATTCCTCAGCCACCTGTTTGTTACTCCCTATCTGTCCAGGCTCTCCCAGGTACAAGGGACATTTCTTCGCATTCCTTCTCTTAAGCTGTGGCAAGGATGGACCAGAGGATGTTAGGGACAGAGGTGACAAGTCCAGGGTCTCAGTGGTGGGGGCTGCACAGGCCTTGGACTATTTATCTTTTTTGGAAGCTCCCTTTTCAAGCCTTAGCACCCCAAACTCCAGCCCTGTACTATTCGTCTAATAGGGAAACGTTTTTGACCTAGCCAGTTAAAAGTCCCGGCCCTTCACCTCATTACTGCCAATCCCAGAACTATAGAGGTAAAAGCTGGCAGCCTTGGCTGACTTCAACTTGGCAACTGCCCCTCTGGGTCTGGGTCTCAAAGTCCCAGCTTTTCAAAAGGGCTGTGTTTTCAGTCCCAGTTCAACAAAGCCCAGTGGTCTCCCTCCTGGGCAGAGAGTTCTGTTCTCATCTTTCTGTGGGGGATTAAGAAGTGCACTCTTGTTTGGGTGTCACTCTGTCTTTGAACTGCTGTGGCTTCATCTGGTTTCAGGCTCAGCTTCCTGCCAGGAAGTGGATTTACCTCTGATTTGTTGTTACTCTCTCTGCAGGATCATGCCAGA
Organism: Jaculus jaculus; assembly: GCF_020740685.1. Taxonomy (NCBI): domain Eukaryota; kingdom Metazoa; phylum Chordata; class Mammalia; order Rodentia; family Dipodidae; genus Jaculus; species Jaculus jaculus. The sequence continues at coordinate 86,277,522 of NC_059104.1, forward strand.
GTCCAGTTCTCCCCAGACTCTACTACTTCACGCTGCCCTCCATCACTCCTTCTCTCCAGCAAATAAAAATTATAGTTCATCTGGCAGCCCTGAAATAGTTCCCAGCTTCCCTATGCAGGCAAAAATGAGGACCGTAAAGATAGGGAGCCCTTCCCTGCCCAGTTCACTCTTGAGGTGGGGTAGGGACAAAGGAGAAGAGGCGAGAGATGGTAGAAATACTACATATATATATATGCTTGCTAGGTCTATGGGCAGAAAAGATCTTGAATTGAGTAGAAGGCAGGGCTTGTCTCAGAAGTTAAAGCTATGAGCTATTGTCACTCTCTTCTTGAAAGCTTTGGAAAATGAGAAAGGAGTATTTCTGCCCTAGATGCTAAGCTTCAATTAGAAGCCACATTCCCTGAGTGAAAATCTAGGGCCCTTCCTACCTTACCACTGCTTGGGATGTGTGTGTGTGTGTGTGTGTGTGTGTGTGTGTGTTATGTAGGAAGGAGGACAAACACCAGAAGATTAGAGACATTGACGTGCATATCATGCCCAAAGCCACAGAGTCTATTGTCCAATATCTTACAGAACAATCAGGGAGGGTTAATTTATGTGGGTAAAGATCCAGTGCTCCTAGTTCTGGGAAATCTGCTCAAAGCACTCTGTGCAGGGTGGCTCCTGGATAGCTTAGTAGGTCTCAAAAAGACACTGCCTCCCATAGCTCCACAGCCACAAGACAGCAATCATACCCAGGGAGTGATGCAGTTCCTAGGTCAGGACAGGTGTTTTTTGTTTGTTCTGTTCTATGTGCTGTCCCCACATTGGAAAAGCACACTTCCTGAACTGGAAGAATATGAGGTGAGATGAAACCAGATTCAGATGTGTGAGAAAGAGGGCCCAGAGACAGAGGACAGACAGAGGGGTGAGAATGGGGTCAGACAGCTAAGTCCTGATGGCAGAGAAGTTGAATTGGGGGACAGTGCAAGTGTGTCCACAGGGGCAAGAGAAGGCCCTTAGCTTGCAAATGCCATCCTTCAGGACTTGGCTGTCCTCTGTGTGTGGGGGTCCTGGGTCCCAAAAGGGCGCTGGCCAGGACCCTGTCTGATGCTTCCCTCACAAAGCCTGGGTTGTGCTCTTGGCAGGGCTGGGCCTCCCCACCACTGGGGTCTTGGCTGGGGCCGCTGCCCTGGGAGCCTCCTTTCCCAGCCAGAGGCCCCAGATTTGTCTGAGTGCCAATGGCTAATGAGGAGCTCATTTGAATCCATGCAAAGTACCAGAGAGCAAGGAGACATGCTAATTAAAGTGATTGCTGTTCTTTAATTAAGCAATAATTCCACCAAAGAGGGTATTCTCATGCAAATAGAGCCCTCTTGGGTGAGGTAAGGGCTTTGGGCCACAGCTAAGGTCTGTTAATAAGGCCTCTGAGCACTGAAGGGCAGGGATCCAGAATGTCCCATTGAGCTGGGTGATAGAGCAGGGGAAATAATGTCGCAGCACCATGCTGCCTTTTGTCTCTCTGGGCTTTGGCTGTGGAGCTGTGGGAGGCAGGGACCCCCACACCCCTGCCGCTCGCTCCTTTCCTCTCCCCTCTCCCTTTGCCTTCTCTCCAAGAGACCCTTTGAGAGTTGTATGGGGTGGAGAGATTTGGAGGACAATGTCTAGCTTGGCCCTTCATACAACTGATGTCCCAATTACCAGAGCATCAGCATGGGCGGGTCAAAGTGGGGTGGGAATGGAGGCATGAAGGGTCATAAACATGGAAAATATTATAAGAGGATGAGCTCCTTATAAGAGGATGAGTTGTTATAATGGAAACAGCCCTTAAATTAGTCACCCTCCTGGGTGACCATGAGGAAGACACTGCCCTTCTCAATGATTAAGTTTCATGTTCAGAATGGGTTGTTAATAGCACAGTTACTGTGTGGGTAAGTGGGGGTCAATATACTAGGCACTTATACCATTCAATGGCTCTTGAACAGGGGAGATTTTTGCTCCCAGAGGAGGGTTGCCAAATGAAATTTTTATGTGCTAAACTGGACAATCATGCCACCAGAGACAATATCTGGGTATAGTTTGTAAACACTGGGTGGTGGCCATGGAAGGTGAAAACATTCTACAAGGCACGAGATGGCTCTTTATAAGAATTATCTAGTCTGAAGCAGTGAGAGTGCTGAGTTGATAGACAGTGACCCGCACCGTGCTCAATAAATCTGAGGTGGATTTAAAAACGAAACAAGACATGAAGAGATGGAACATTTTCTATAGCAAGATCATTGTGATATAGTTGCAAATCCTTTGGGACAAGCTTTAAGGTAATTCTTTTTACTCAAAGGGAAAAGTTTAGACGGTAATTATGCTTTAAATTGCTGAACAATGGGCTGAAGAGATAGCTTAGCAGCTAAGGCGCTGGCCTGCGAAGGCTAAGGACCTCCATTTGACTCCCCAGAGCCCATGTAAGCCAGATGCACATAGTGGCACATGCTTCTGAAGTTCATTTGCAGTGGCTAGCCCATATTCTCTCTAAAATAAATTAGTAAATTAAAAAATCTTTTAAATCACTGAACAGACAAACTGAGGTTCAGGGGTACAGGGTGGTTCAGGGAAGGCCAGGCAAGAAGTGGGACAAAGCACACGTTGAGGGTCTAAATGGTCATGAATCCATGAGCTTCCAGGATGATACTAAGTCAACTCCAGATGCAAGAGAAGGTGACTGCTGAGCAGAGATCCCCGAGGAAGCGGCAGTTCCCAGCCTTGTGGGGGTGGGGGACCTGGGGAACAGTGTGGCTGTCTCTTGGTCTGTGAGGTGAATGCACACACTGATGAGGACATGATACTGTGCCTTACCTTTGAGAGCAGGAGCAGTTGCACAGTTAACACAATGAGCTCAGATTCTAATTTTCACAACAGCCCAGGAGATGGGTATTGTCATTAATCCCATTTTGAAGATAAGGAAATTAAGGCACCTACCGAGTTAGAACTAGGATATACACCTAGGTGTTATCTGAAACTAGTAACTGGAAAACTGAGACTTTCTCAGCAGCCACAGACTTAAGGGTTCTCATGTTGCAGCATGGGACTCAGGCCCTCAGCAAAGCGCCCTGTATCTTCCTAGCTGCTCAGTGGATACCCAAGCTGTGTCTGCTTTTCAAGCATCCAGACCTGGGCTTTGAGTCCCACCAGAGCTAAAAGCTATCAAGGGAGTTCACTACCCAGCCTGATTGCATTTGCTGAAGGTCTGCTGGATCCCAGGTGGGGGAGGTCTATGCTTCTCTACCTGCCCTGCCCTTCCAGGCAGCCTGTGCCTCCGGGGGAGTTGCTGCTCGGCTCAAGGTAGCAAAGGCAAAGTCAACAGACTGACAGGGAACCGATCCTCTTGCTCTCAGAATTCTTGGATCCTTTTCAATTTGGTGTACAGTCACTGCAAAATAAATGTTTTGTGTTACAAGGAGGGAGATAGTATCTTACCAGCCCTACCAGCGTAGCATTGCCTTTGCCAATCTCTCACTCTACATTTGGCAGGGGGTGGGGGAAGGAGTGTGGGGCAAAACAGGACCAGGCTCTGTTTGTAAATCATTTTCATCAGTCAAAAATCTGCCAGGCTTGAATATTAAATAAACCCTGACTCATGCAGGCATATACCTTGCTTTGCTGATCGGTGAGGCAACAGAGTTATGTTACTTTACAAGTGACAGCTCTAACATTCTGCAGACTTTTCAGAACTGCTCTGGCTTTTTCTGAACAAAGAACAATCCACAAAAACGCCCATGGTTTGCAGTTCATAGAAGTCTGTTTACAGGATCACAGACAGCTCTCCCTAGGTCAAAAGGGACCTGGTGAGATCATCAACTTAATCGCCTTCCCCTCCAGGTGGGGCTGGGTGGCCCGAAGGTCTTTCGCCAGAGGGTTTAGAATAGAGTGTGGCTCAAGTCTCAGACCCTTACAGTGAGCTCCCTAAGGGCTAGCCCCACTTTTTCCACTGCAGAATTTATAAGTGGGATTGAAATGAGAGTACAGTGTGGCTTTGCCAGGAACAAAGATGTTCAGTGTTTCAGTCACTAACCTAAGACACTATAATATAAGCCAGGCTCCCCTCTCCCCAACTATAACTGGTCCTTAAATGAAGCAAGTCATCCAAGAACAATAACAGTAAGAGTAGAGCCAATGCTGATGTTGAAATTACTACATACCAGGCAGTGTTCTACAACTCACAGCAACCATGAATCATGTACAGGTTGAATATCCCTTATCTCAAATGCCTGGGACCAGTAGTGTTTTGGATTTTGACATATTTGCATACACATAATGAGGTATCTTGGGGATGAGACCCAAGTCTAAACATGAAGTTCATTTATGTTTCATATATACATTATACACATAGCCTGAAGCTAGTGTTATATAATGTTTAGTGTGCCTGTGTTTTGACTGTGACCTGTCACATGAGCTCAGGTGTGGCATTCTGGCATCAAAAGGTTCAGGATGTTTGGATCATTTTGGTTTTTGGATTAGGTACATACAACCTGTACTGTTGTCACTATTGTTTTGTAGAGGAACTTTGCTAGTTTCCTTTTACTGAATTAGGCAAGATGCTCACTCCATTCCTCAGCTTCTCTTTGTAGACTGTTCATCCCATCCTGCTGGGAGCAATGTCTTCAAATAGACTTTCAACATCCCAAACCAGCTCTATATTTCTCTTCCCAAGAGTGATGCCTTTCTTGTTCTTTAAATCAATAGCCTCAACCTACAACATAACAAATAAGTGTTATGAGTTTTATCAGAATCAAATGGAGTCACTTATGACAAACCCTAACAAAAAGAAGCCATGAAGTGAGTATGTAAGGGGTCTTCATGCATATTTTCTTGACAGAAGGAACTATCACGAAAGTCTCTGCCCAAACTACACAGTCCACAGCAGACTTGCTCAAAGACACCTGTTCAGCCACTGCCCATTCAGTGGACGCCCATTGGATGAATGTCAATCTTGTGTGGGCAAGGCTATTTCAAAATAATTTACGCACCTTCATCATTTTGCCTTTTTTTTTGTCCTTATCTTCTTTGCCCATGTTTTTGCCAATGTAATCCACTTCTCCCTTTTGTATCCTGTCATGCCATCTTGGATAGCAAACCCTCTGCTACTCCCAAATCAATTCTTCCATACAGAATCTCTCTGTACCACTCATGTTAGAGTGCTTAGTTATTTATTTGTTATTTATATAACAGAGCTTTGATGGTTTTTGAGACGATCTGAAAGGCTGTACAGTATAGTGGCTAAATATGTGGACTCAGAAACTCAACTGCTTATGTTTGAGTCTAACTCCTCCACACTGTGTCGCTTTAAAAAAATGTGTTTATTTTTGTTTACTTGAGAGTGACAGAGAGAAAAAGGCAGAGAGAGAGAGAGAGAGAGAGAGAGAGAGCGCGCGCGCGCGCACCAGGGCCTCCAGCCACTGCAAACGAACTCCAGATGTGTGCGCCCCCTTGTGCATCTGGCTAATGTGGGCCCTGGGGAATTGAGCCTTGAACCGGTCCTTAGGCTTCACAGGCAAGTACTAAACCACTAGGCCATCTCTCCAGCCCCCACACTGTGTCACTTTTGACAAGTGATCAGCCTCACTGAAGAGCAATGATGCTGAATTCTCAGATTTAAATGAGTGCTTATGAAAAGTGTCAGATCTCTTTGCCTGGCACTTAGTAGGTACTACAGAGGTTTTTCTGGCTTTTATTTGTTTATTTGTTCTGACTCAAGGTTTGTTATGTGGTCTAGGCTGGCTTGTAACTTACTATGTTGCCAAGATGGCCTTAAACTTGCAGTCCTCCTTCCTCTACTTCTTGAGTGCTAGGATTCTAAGCATGAATCATTATACCTGGCTAAGGAGTTTTTCTTTTGGTAGGGGGGTTGAGGTAGGGGTTTCACTTTAGCTCAGGCTGATCTGGAATTCACTATGTAGTCTTAGAGTGGCCTCGAACTCATAGCAATTTTCCTACCTCTGCCTTCTGAGTGCTGGGATTAAAGGTGTGTGCCACCATGCCTGGCTAGGATGTATTTTCATCTCACTAAAAGACTAGATATGTTATGGGCAGAGATGTCAAGCTAATGGTGAACAAAGAACAAAAAGCTTGATGAACACTTATTCATTTGCCTGAGTCTTTGGGAACTTGAAAAATTATGGGTGGGGGTTGAGCTGGTGAGATGGCTCAGTTGCTAAGGTGCTTGCCTGCAAAACCTAATGACTCGGGTTCAGTTTCCCAGTACCCATGTAAAGTCAGATGCACAATTCATCTACAGTTTTTTTTTTTTTTTGGCAGTAGCTAGAAACCCTAATGCACCCATATTCTCTTTTATTCTCTCTCTCTCCTTGCAAATAAATAAAAAATATTTAAAAAATTATTCCTCCTAGAAAAACAGGAAATATATGGCAAACACAAAGGACTTTTGTAGAAATATGACATTTTGCTTGACAATATCTTATCCATATTACATGGTCACTAAGTGTCAATGAGATATTTTACACTTAAAATTAATAGAAAATTGACAAAGATTAAGAACTATGATGATTTCAGGACTTTAAGGGCAAAAGGAGAGGACGAGAGGAAATGAGAAGGAAAGTAGTCTATTCTTTAAGTTTTGGAGCTCATTCCTCAAGTCCTTGCCAGGTACAGGATCTTCTGAGCCATCTGAAAGCATAAGTCTTTACCCATCCAGACATTGGAGGAAAACACAAGGCCAGATTCCCAATGGTGGCTACTACTATTGACAGAGAAACAAGGAATGGCCACCCTTCCATTAGCATCTGCCTATAGACAGGAATCCCGATGGACAACCTCCCTGAACAGCTCTGAAACGTCTCTTGGCTTAGAGGGTGATCAAAGTAGACTTCTGGGTTTGGAAGGGACCCTAACAGTTCCATGTCAGGAGAGTCAGGCACTGAAATTTGAGAGAGCAAAGAGATGCGAGTAAGGTCTTGGGAGTAGCCTCTTTCAAGGTATCCTCACACAGAGCCAGGGGCCTGGACCTGATGAGCTTCACAAGGTAGTCCTCAAAGTCAAAGCTCCAATGATAAACAATAAAACCATCTCACTCTGGAAAAAAAAAAAAGTCCCAGAGTCCCATAATTTTGTGTCCATTTGCTTTCTTTGGGGCTTAGCTCTCCCACTTCCATTTCTTCTTTTTAAGGCCCCATTGCCTTCCAGGAAGAATGTTAAGCACATTCTCTGCAGGCACAGCCCTTTAATCAAGGTGGAAGCCCTTTGTGCAGGTCCAAGAGAAGCTGGGCTGCTGTAGGGGCTAATTGGCTTAGTGTTGAGCTTCTGACAAATCCATGAAATGAATACCACAGAGCAGTGGAGACAGAGGTGGGGGAGGCAGGTGGGGGTCTGGGAAGGAGGGAAAAGTGTGTGGGGAGACTCTTCTATAGTCCTTCTCCTGCCCCTCCCACTTTGGGGTATTTCACACAGGTAGAGTTGTTAATCTCAACCCTCTGGAGTGCTACTCCCTAGAGAGATTACTGGTTTTGGGGCAAGCTGTGAAAGCTATGATCTTTAAATACAGTTATCACAGTGTTAAAGGGGTGCTGTGATCTAAAGGGCTGGAGAGACAGGAGGTTACACATCCAGGGATCTGCTGTAGTATCTGGATGTCTGCCCCAACATGGGGGAGCTCCTTGGATCCTGGTAGATTTAGTTGTAAAACTGTCAGTAGTTATTGATAAGTTATGTTGAATTCTTTCACCCAAGCCTAGTCAGAAAGGAGGCTGGAAAGTCCATAGACAATTCATAGATTCCTCCTGGAGAAACCCTGAGATACTTTCTCCAGGACACTTTTGCTCATTAAAGAAAGCAGTGCCTGACTGATGCAAGGGAGCAGGGGCAAGAACAAAGCCCATCATAAGGCCTAGACTGAAGAGGAAGGGAAATTCCTCAATCCAAACTACTTTCAATCCCTGCCTGCCTGCCATGCCTCATAGGTTTCCCTTATTTAGCCATCTAGACCGTGTGTGTGTGTGTGTGTGTGTGTGTGTGTATGTAAATCCTCCCTACTTGCTTACCTTCCTGTTCTGGCAAAATGAATTAGAAAGATCACATCCAAAACTGCTATGAGAGATGTTAGTCCATCTGGACTTAGACTGATGCTAGGTATTGTGGTGCATACCTGTAATCTTAATGTTCAGGAGGTTGGAACAGGAAGACCAGGAGTTCAAAGCCAGGCTAGACTGTGTATAGTGAGACTAGTTCTCAACAAACATGCACACAAATCCAACTTAGACTGGGTAATTCACAAACAACAGAAATTTACTGCTCACCATCCAAGGCTGGGAAAGCCAAGAGCTATGAATTTCTCAACTTCAAAGATGGTACTTTTTACTGCCTTCTTATGCAATGGAATGGGAAAAGTAAGCTCATTTGAGCCTCTTTTAAATGGCTACTAACCCGCTTCACGAAAGGAGCACTGGTTTCATGACTTTGCAAAGGTCCCAACTCTTAATACTATCTTATTAGTTATCAGGTACCAATGTATGAATTCTGGAAGGAGGACATCAACATTCAGAAACATAGAAGAGTACCTCAAGGTGCAATACAATAGCTTATTAAGTCTCCCATCTCTGCCCCAGGTGCCAGAATTCTAGTTTTTCTCAGTGTCCCTTCACTGCCCATGGCATGGTCCAGGCTCTCTCCAGCCCTCAGGAAAGCTGTGTTGCTGACACAGAGGCACAGAGTTAATAATGTAGAGTTTCCATTTCTCTCATGAAATTTAACTCCCTGAAAACTCAGGACTGGGGCAAAAGTTACTGGAGAGCAGACAGGTATAAATTAGTCAAGAGCCTAGGATAGGACACAGAAAGGGGAGATTTGTGAGCAAGGGGCTAGCTGGAGGGCACAGTGTTGGGTAAGAAACAAGGAGCTTTGTGTCATTTTCTTTTAATAGTTACCAGCACTAATACTATTTAGAGGTACTTTTAACTAACACGAGAAGAGTAAATACTTGGTTAGGTAATGTAACAGCAAAATGAATAATATTCATATGTACCCATATACATATATGTTTGTTTTGTTGATAAGTCCTTATATAATGCTTACCATGTACCAAGCTTATCTAATCTTTATCCCAGTTGTCTTAATTTATGTCATTTTTGGATATGTATCACTATGTACAGCAAATACCCATATTACTAATGGGTACTGGAATGATTTTTACTGCAATGATGATGATCATAATAAATTATAATAGTAGTTAATTTGTGCTGATTATGTCCTTGTTATAGAAAGTAGGTACTATTTCAAATATGAGAAAAGGGATGCACAAAGTATGTTATTGCATATAAACTATATAATTTGTCTAAGATACAATTTACTTTTATGTGTGTGTGTATATGGGTGTAGTGTAGTGTGTATACATGTGTGTGCAGAGGCATGTGTCCTGTGTGCAAGCACATAGAGGCTAGAGGACAGCTTCAGATGTTCTCTATCATTCTTCTGCCTTATTTTCTCAAGACTAAGTCTCCCATTAAACCTGGAATTGCTGTTCTTTTTTTTTTTTTTCAGTCAGACTGGCTGACCAGTGAGCCCTAGTGACTTTCTCTCTTCTCCCTCAGGACTGGGGTTCTAGGCATGTGTGACAATACCTAGCTTTTTTTCTCACAATTTTTATTAACATTTTCCATGATTATAAAAAATATCCCATGGTAATACCCTCCCTACCCACCCCCCCGCATTTTCCCCTTTGAAATTCCATTCTCTATCATATTACCTCCCCATCTCAGTCATTGTACTTACATATATACAATACCAACCTATTAAGTACCCTCCTCCCTTCCTTTCTCTTCCCTTTATATCTCCTTTTTAACTTACAGGCTTCTGCCACTAAGTATTTTCATTCTCACACAGAAGCCCAATCACCTGTAGCTAGGATCCACATATGAGGGAGAACATGTGGCGCTTGGCTTTCTGGGCTGGGTTACCTCACTTAGTATACCTAGCTTTTTACATGGATGCTAGGCATTGAATTTATATCCTCATGAAAGCACCCTTACTTGCCAAGCCATCCTCTCAGCTCCTGCAATTTAGTTTTAATAACATTCTTTGCTCCTCATTTGAGGAACAGTCACAATAGCTAAGAAATTGTGGTTGTCCAGCTCATCACATATGAGTAATAAGAGCAGTTGTGTAGGGATTGTCTATTATGCGTCAGGCACTGCACAGGGCTTGTGATGCACCTTAAGTCCTCAGACACACCGGCAACCTGTTGTGTCTTTCCCTTGTTTTGTTAATAAAAAACTTGGCCCGAGGGCTTAACAATGAACAGGGCCATCTGAAGAGTTCTAGTACCACCAGGGACAACTGTGGTCAGAAATGCCTGAGATGGCAGATACCCTAAGTGCCTTACAATCAAATTCTTAAGACATTATATCAAAACCTACATGAATATCATTAAAGTTGCTAGAATTTGCTCCAACAATGCAGCCCCTTACAAACCCTGACATAGTATAGCTGGTTTTTCTCATGGGGAGGGAGAAGGGAAATGCTATCATAGAGACTAAGGGTTTGGCTCAGGTCCACACAGCAGACAGGAAGATAATGAGGGTGCTGGGAATAAATTATACCAGACAGGTTTCCCAATTCTCAGCTTGGTGCTTTTTCTATGAGACCATCCAGCCTCAAATAACTCACTCGTTAGCTGTCTCTCTTTTGCAAATATGCCCAATTCCTTGCCATTCTTTTTCAGACCCTTGGCTTTTTCTTTCATATTTCAGAGAGGGGCTCCTTTGCTGCATATACTGAGTGACATAGGAGGTGGCGTCCGTGTCCATTCAGCCCCAGCTTGGTCAGGGGACATGTCTTTCTACTTCCTGTAAAATGATCTGCACATTCTTTGCTAGTGCAAAGAAGATGTGGACAGTCATTCTGTCCTGACTTGGTGTATGCGTAAATTAATCTAGCATTGCAAACCCATAACAGAGTTAGGTGATCTGTGTGTAATAGGGTTAGGCAGTGAGTCTCCGGAGCTTAGCCTATTCAGCATAAAAAAGGCCATAGAAATCCCTCTCTCCGTGAAATCCTCCTGCACACAGTTCAGGAAGTGTACAAGACAGTGAGGATACAGTCAACCTATTGGAATTTCTTTCTGGAAGAAAAAAAGCAGCAGATTGCAGAGGAAAACTATTGATTGCCAACTTTTAGCCTTGTTAAGAGGGTTATCTTGGAGTCAGTCATTAGACACAAGATTCCAAAAGCTTAGGAGAAGGTCAGGTCATTCAATAATATGTCAATATTAAGTTACATCATAAATAATCAGAACTTCCTGCATATTTAATGGGAACTTTGTTGTATAAATTTGGAAATCGTCCAAATGGAGACAAGTGACTTCTGTTATTGTTTAGCCCTCTGGGTCCAGCTTACTGTGGGGGTTTAGCTGTTGTTTTGAACTTTGGTACTTTCAGCAGAGAAAAAAAGAAAAGTGGTAAACCAATTGATTTATGGTGATTTTCCTTTCCTTTTTTCAGCTTGAAATTAATGACTTTTTTTTTTTCTTATATAAATAAGACCAAATAAACTCCAAATCCATGAGCAAGAGCTAGCCTGTGAGGTTGCTATCTAGTGTGTATAATATTAGGAGATGGAGTCAGCTTGGTGAGACCACACTTCTGACCACACTTGCTGTTTCTAAATGAGGTACCTTCTGATATCTGCCACATTTTTCTCATTATCTGTAGCCCAAGAACATTCTAGAGGTTTACAACATTTATCTGAGCTGGCATTAAATTCTAGACAGTAACAGTCGAGCTCCTACTGAATAAAGGAAATATGTAGATAGGGTTTTATAAACCATAAGATACAATACAAATGCAAAGATTAAATATTACAACTAAGATCCAAAGAATAAAGTTTCAAGTTCTTACCCACAATTCAAACCTTCCTCTGTGACACAGCCTGGCTCTGTCTTACTAACTTCCTGCTGTTGCTGCTTTGCCCCAAATGCATCGCTCCAATCACTGGGCCACCTCAGTCCTTCCTGTACTAACAGAACTCCTGCTGTCCCTCTCACCTCTCCTTGGAAGTGCTCCTCACTTTTCTTCTTCCTTTGGAGTCTTTCCCAGCCTCTAAGCTTAGGCTAAGTTCTCCTTCCTTACTTGGAAGTTACTCTTAAGGCCATTTGCAGACGATGCTAGGACTGGAAAGATAGGTTGCTGTGGTTTAGCTCTTGACTGCGCTAAGGTTAATCATGTCTTGAAGTCTTCTTAATCATTAGCTTTTGGCATTATCAAGAGGTGGTAGAACCATTAGGGAGTGGGATCTAGTGGGAGGAAATTAGGTCATTGGAGGCATGCCCTTGAAAAGGACACGTTGGGATCCTGACCCCTATCTTTCTCTGCTTCTCAGCCACCATGAAATGCACAGTCCTTCTCTCCATGCATTTCCCACCATGATGCATTCTGCCATCACAGCTCCCAAAGCAATAGGGCTAAATGACCACAAACTGAAACCTGTGAAACAATGAGGCAAAATAAACCTTTTCCTTCATTAAGTTATTTCAGATATTTGCTTCTATAAATTTGACTGTTTTAGATTCCAAATATCCATGAATCATACAGAATTTGTTAATCTGTGCTTGGCTTACTTCACTTAACATGATGCCCTCCAGTTCTATCCATATTGTTTGAATGACAAGGTTTGCTTCTTTTTAAGGTTGTGTTGTGCATACATATCACATTTTCTTATCTGTCCATCCATTGATGAATATTGATATTGTCTCCTTATCTTGGCTATTTTGGATAATGCTGAAATGAACATGGAGTACAGGTATCTCTCCAGCACACTGATGTTTATCCCTTTGAATATGTGTTATTGATAATGTAGGATTACTGAATCATGATCACGTGGTAATTCTGATATTTTTGTCAGCATAAATTAATTGTAAAAATATGGGGGTTTATTTGGCATTTTCATGCAAGCATATAAGATACTTTGATCATATATGCCTTTCATTAATTTCTCTTATTTCTTCTTCCCCCAGTTCTTTTCCTCTTCTCTCATAGTCCCTCTTATACTGTCCTGTCATCTTTTTTTCCCCTAGATGCCACACATGAAAAAACAAAAAACATGTGATACTTGTTTCTCTGAGTTTGGCTTATTTTGTTTACCATGATTATTTCCAGTTCTGTTTATTCTCCTACAAATGACTATCTTAAAGAAAAACTTTTATTGACAACTTCCATTGAGTATAGACAATACTACCACCCCTACTGTTTTTTAGAATCTCCACGCTCTTTTCCATAATTATACTACTCTATATTCCCACCAATAGTGAGCTCAAGGGTTTGGATTTCTTCACATCCTTACTTTGTTGTCATTTGTCTTGTTGCTAATCGACATTCTAGCAGGTAGGAGGTGGGTATCTCATTGTGGTTTTATTCTGCATTTCCTTGATAAGTAGGCATTTTGACCATTTTTTTCATAAATCTATTGGCCAGTTCTGTTCAAATCCTTTGTTCATTTTTAAACCACATTGTTTTCTTAATATTGAGTTGTTTGAATTCCCTACATATTTTGGATATTTTCCCTTTATCAGATATATGGTTGCAAATATTTTCTTCCAGTGTGTGGACAGTCGCTTTACTATTGTTCTTTTTGCTGTGCAGAAGCCTTTGGTTTGAGGCCTTCGCATATTTTTTTTTTCCTGTGGTTTTTTGAGGTAGTGTCTCACTCTAGACCAGGCTGACCTGGAAATCACTATGTAGTCTCAGGGTGGCCTCAAACTCTTAGCAATAGTCCTATCTCTGCCTCCTGAGTGCTGAAATTAAGACATGTGCAACCACACCTGGCTTGCTTTGCTTTTCTTGCTTATGATTTTGGAAGCCTGTTCCTGGAATCTGCCCAAAGAGCTTTTCCCTTTTGTTCTAGTAGCTTTGTATTCTCAGATCTGATATTTAAGTCTTTTACCCATTTTGAGATCATTGTTGTATATGCTGTGAGCTAAAAGCACACAGTCATTTAAGCATTCATTCTTCTGCATGTGTATTTCCACTTCTTCCAGTATCACTTATTGAAGACTGTAAGCTCTTAATACCTTTGTGGTAAACCAACTGGTCATAAGTCCCTAGATTTATTTCTGAGCTTTCTATCCTGTTCCATTGATTGATGATTTATCTTTATGCCAGTCCCATGCTGTTTTGATCACAATAGATTTATAATGAATTTTGAAATCAGGGACGGTGGTTCTTCAGCTTCCCACTTTTTTGCTCAAGATTGTCTTGGCTCTTTAGTCTTTTCTAGTTCCTTTAGTATTTAAATTTTTTTCCTATTTTTGTGAAAAATGACGTCTGAATTTTGACAGAAATTGCATTAAATCTGTAGATCATTTTGAATAATACCTTCCATTTATTTGCTTTCAGTTTCCTTCATCTTTTTTTTTTTTTTTTTTTTTTTAGCTTGCCTTGTACAGATCTTTTGCTTTCTTGGTTAAATTTGCTATTATTTTATTATGGAATTGTGAATGAGATTTGCTTAATTTATTCCCTAATAGTTAATACATAAAATGCTACCTATTTTATTATTCCTTTTTTTCTTTGGTTCTTCAAGGTAGGGTGTTGCTCTAGTCCAGGCTGACCTGGCATTCACTATGTAGTCTTATGGTGGTCTCAAACTCATGGTGATCCTCCTGCCTTTGCTTCCCAAGTACTGGGATTTAAAGGTGTGCATCATTATGCCTGGCTATTTTATGTTTTATTAATTATGGATTTTACTGTATGAATAAATCCTGGCTTGGTCTCATTCCCCTCATGTTATACTTTTATCTCCCCTCTTCCCTGCCCCTATCTGAAGGTCCCCTCAGTGGGGTAACTGATATTATGTTATTTTACTGGACTTATTTTTTTATTTTTATTTTTAAATTTTTATTAACATTTTCCATGATTTACTGGATTTATTTATAGCATCTAACAGGGATTTGGTGGCTTCTTTGGAATTTTTTATATGTCAGATTGTGTTCCAGTAAGTAGATGACTTCACATTTTCTTTCCCTTCCCTGGCTAGAACTCCTAGTGCTATGCCAAATAGGTGAAGTGAGAAATGGCATTCTTGCCTGGTTCAGTTCCTGATCTTAGAATAAAATGTTCAGCTTTTTTTGAGTCTTAATTGCTATGTAGTTGAGGCTGGTCTCCAATTCATCATGTAGCTAAGGATACCTTGAACTTCTGACAGCTTTTCTCCAACTTCCTGCATGCTGAGATTACAGGTATGCCCCACCAGACTCAGTTCATGCAGTGTTGGGAATCATACTCAGGGCTTTAGCATGACAAGCAGACACTCTATCCCTGAGCTACTTCCTCAGCCCAGTGTCATCTGAGGCCTTTCTTTTTTTCTTTCTTTCATTTTATTTATTTATTTATTTTACCAGGTAGGGTCTTACTTTAGCCCAGACTGACCTAAAATTCACTATGTAGTCTCAGGGTGGCCTTGAACTCATGGCAATCTTCCTACCTCAGCCTCCCAAATGCTGGGATCAAAGGCATGTGCCACCATGCTGGCCCTAAGAATTTTTAAGTCCTTTTTTTTTCTTTTTGAGACAGGTATCACTCAAACCCAAACTGAATGGGAACTCACTTTGTAGCCCAGACTGGCCTCAAATTCATGGAGGTCCTCCTACCTTAGCCTCCTGAGTGCTAGGATGAAAGTCCTGTTGCCACACTCTGCTTGTAACTAAATTAAAAAACCTATGTATATTATATATACATATATACATATATATATATACACACATATCTCATGTATATAAAATAAATAGCTGAAATCACTAGTTAATAAATACCAAATGAGTGGGATGCAACAGTGCAATTTTTTTGTTGTTGTTTTGAGGTAGTGTCTTACTCTAGCTCAGGCTAACCCGGAATTCACTATGGAGTCTCAGGGTGGCCTTGAACTCAAGGTGATCCTCCTACCTCTGCCTCCCGAGTGCTGGGATTAAAGGTGTGTGCCACCAACCTGGCGCAACAGTGCAATTTTTGAGACCCAGCTGAATATTATCAGTTGCATGGCTTTGTATTTCCAGCCTCAGCATCTTCATTTCCTAAAATGAAATCAGCAGCACCTATATTGTACATTTATATGTTGACAATCGGCATAAAAAATAGCATAACATTTTCCCAGGGAGGAAAAATGTAATAATACTTATCAAAATGTAGCTTGCTTTTATATATATGTATATGTATGTGTGTGTGTGTGTGTGTGTGTATGGACAACTTCTATGCTTACAGACAACAAACCATGATAGTTCCTTCCCCTCCCCCATTATCTCTTTTATACTCTGCTCTCTGTCATATACCCTCCCTCTCTCCATTAGTCTCTCTTTTAGTTTGATGTCATCATCTTTTTCTCCTATTATGAGGGTCTTGTGTAGGTATTGCTAGGCACTGCGAGGTCTTGGATATAGAGGCCAAGTTCTGCCTGGACTGTTGTATATAAGGTGTGGTACCCTTCCTTTGGCTCTTACGTTCCTTCTGCCACCTCTTCCGTAATGGACCCTGAGCCTTGGAGGGTGTGAAATGTTTTAGTGCTGGACACGCCTCCATCCCTTCTCAGCACTGTGTTGCCTTTTGGGTCATCCCAGTAGTCATTGCCATCTGAAAAGAGAAGCTTCTCTAACCAGAAGTGTGAGGAGCATTAATATATGAGTATGAACATTAACTACAGTGCTTTCAGGTCAATTTGGTGAGAGTAATATATGCATTTATCCAGCCAAGAGCAGGCTTTATACCCTTAAGGCTCATGACCTCCTCTGCCATAGGCTTTTGATCAGGTTTTCAGTACCAGGCATTTATTCCCTCCCATAGAATGGGCCCTTCAGTCCAATTAGAGAGCAGTTGGTTTTCCCCAGAGCAGGCATACCACTATTGCACTTGTTCAGTCATCTGGCCTGTCTGGCCAAACTTGAGGCTTCCAGAGTTCACTGTTTTCACCACTGATGACTTCTGTCTCCCATAAGGCTGCATACAGTGCAGCTTTTTCCAGCTTTCCACTGGCTGGGCTACAGGGAGAAGGTTTTCTGCTCAGCACCAGCTTGATGTCTCAGTGAGTCTGCTGCCCAGGCATATGAAGTCTTCAGCAATAGGGTCTTACCAGGACACCAAGGACTTGGAAATAGCCTATAATGTTTTGGCAGTAACAGGGACTTCCCTGGCCAACAACTCACTGGAAGGTATCCCTGGAACTGAAAATTTTCTAGTAACAATCTATGGCTTCTGGATATGCCATTATTTAAGAAAGGAGATTTCCATATGTCTTATTCAGAATATCTTGAATTTTGATTGACCCTCACCCCCAACCTTTCTTTTTATACAATCTCTTCCTCTGACCTCGCTTAGGCCTTTCCCCTCTCTGTAATCTCTTCTTCTACTTACATATATATAATTCCATCCCCTAAAGTCCTTCCATGTCCTCCCTCCTTTATAGCCTTTTTCTAGCTTACTGGCTTCTGCTACTGATTTTTGGTTCCAGATTGTACACAAGTCCACATATAATCCACATATAAGAGAGACACATGCAATGTTTGGCTTTCTGGGCCTGGGTTACTTCACTTAGTATAATCCTTTCCAGATCCATCCATTTCCCTGAAAATTTCATAATTTCATTTTTTTTTCTACCACTGAATAGAACTCCATTGTGTAGATATACCCCATCTTTATTATCCATTCATCTGTGGATGGACATCTAGGCTGGTTCCATTTCCTAGCTATTGAGAATTCAGCAGCAATAAACATGGTTGTGCAAGTATCTCTAAGAAGAGACATTAGGATATATGCCTAGGAGTGCTGTAGCTGGATTAAATGGTGTATCTATTTTTAGCTGTCTCAAGAACCTCCACACTGATTTCCACAATGGCTGTACCAGATTACATTCCAACCAACAATGTAGAAGGGTTCCCCTTTTACTGCATCCTTGCCAACATTTATTGTCATTTGTTTTCTTTTTTTTTTTAATTTTATTATTATTTATTTATTTGAGAGCGACAGACACAGAGAGAAAGACAGATAGAGGGAGAGAGAGAGAGAATGGGCGCACCAGGGCTTCCAGCCTCTGCAAACGAACTCCAGACACGTGCGTCCCCTTGTGCCTCTGGCTAACGTGGGACTTGGGGAACCGAGCCTCGAACCGGGGTCCTTTGGCTTCACAGGCAAGCGCTTAACCGCTAAGCCATCTCTCCAGCCCTGTCATTTGTTTTCTTGATGGTAGTCATTCTGACAGAAGTGAGATGGAATCTCGAGGTAGTTTTAATTTGCATTTCCCTGATGGCTAAGGATGTGGAACACTTTTTTAGATGTTTATATGCCATTTGTATTTATTGCAGTGTGAGCTCTCTATTTAGTTCCATAACCCAGTTTTTGATTGGGTTGTTTTATTTCTTATTGTTCTGTTTTTTTGAGTTCTTTGTATATTCTGGATATTAATCCTCTGTCAGAATTGTAGCTGACAAAGATTTTCTCCCATTCTGTAGGTTGTCTCTTTGCTGTACTCACAGTGTCCTTTGCTGTACAAAATCTTTTTAATTTCATGAGATCCTAGTCGTTGGCTAGTGGTTTTATTTTCTGAGCAATTGGGGTTATATTCAGAAAGTCACTACCTATGCCAATATGTTGAAGGATTTCCTCGACCTTTTCCTCTAGCAATTTCAGGGTTTCAGGTCTGATATTAAGGTCTGTGAGACACTTGGATTTGATTCTTGTGTATGGAGAAAGACAAAGATCTATTTTCATCTTTCTACTTATAGATATCCAGTTTTCCCAGCACCACTTGTTAAAGAGGCTGCCTTTTCTCCAATGAATATTTTTTGCAATTTTTGTCAAAAATCAGATGGCTGTAGCTGCCTGCATTAACATCTGGGTCCTCTATTTTGTTCCACTGATATACATGTTTGTCTCTATGCCAATACCATGCTGTTTTTGTTACTATGACTTTGTAATATAGCTTAAAATTGGGTATGGTGATACCACCAGCCTTATTTTTGTTGCTCAAAATCGTTTTGGCTATTTGAGTTTTTTTTTTGTGCTTCCAAATGAATTTTAGTATTGCTTTTTCTATTGCTGTGAAGAATGCCATTGGAATTTTAATGAGGATTGCATTAAATGTGTATATTGCTTTTGGTAAGATTGAAATTTTCACAATATTGATTATTCCGATCCAAGGACATATGATGTCTTTCCATTTCCTTGTATAGCTTGCTTTTACACTGTGATCTTATAGTCTTTGCAGTTCCCTACAGATTCTCTTCCACTCATGTGAAAAGCCTAATGTCAACAATATTACTTATAATTGATTAGAAACAAGCCAAGTATCCACTGTTAAAAACCACATGATACCAAAGTCAAAGAAAGACAGTGCGAGGAGAAAAGGTAGAGAGGCTAGTACCTTGGTGAACACGGATGCAAAAATCCTGAACAAAATAGTAATATTGTGGTTTGACTATTAAATGTCTCCTAAAAGGATCATGTTGAATGCTTGGTCCCCAGCAGTTAGATCCAATCATCAAAAGCTGATTGGATCATTAAGATTCTGATGTAATCAATGAATTAATACAGAATTTGGTGGTATTATTCAGAAGGGGTAGGACGGTAGTAGAGCCCAGTTGGAGGATGGGGGATGAGCCTTGGAAAAGCATATTTTGTTCCTGGCCCCTTGTCTCTTTCTTAGCTTCCTGATCACCATGAAGTGAATAGCCTCTTCCATCACCATGAGGTCCTGCTTTGCTGCAGGCCCAAAGTCATGGAGCCAGCTCCATGGACTGAAACCATGAGCCGAAATACATCTTTGCACCTTTTAAATTGTTTCTGTTGGTATATTTGTCACAGTGATTAACTGGACAAATGAATCAAACAACAAACAACACATTAAAAAGAACTTCCAAGCCAGCTGTGGTGGCACATGCCTTTAATCACAGCACTCGGGAGGCAGAGGTAGTAGGATCACTGAGAGTTTGAGGCCACCCTGAGACTACATAATGAATTCCAGGCCAGCCTATGGTAGAATGAGACCCTACCTCAAAAACAAAAAAACAAAAATAAAAAAAGATGATTCCCTATGGTGGAGTAGGATATAACCTGAAGGTGAAAGAATGATTTCACTTATGTAAAACAGTAAGTGTGCAGTGCAGCATTGAGTTTTCTTGTTCTTTATTATCCATATCTCATCAGTTTTCAAGCTGCCAATATGTTACCTTGTTTCTGTGGTTTCTTGCCTAGACCATCTTTGTTTTCCTTTACCTCAGGCTGGCCTCAAACTTCACAGTAATCCTCCTCCCTTGGCTCCCTGAGTGCTGGGATTGATGGCGTGTACCACTATACCTGGTCCTTTACATTTATCTAACTCTTCTAATCCATTAAAACTTGGTCCAGAGGCCTCTTCTTTTGGGAATACTTTTTATTTATTAATTTTTTCAAGAGCCACTTCTAAACTTCAGACAGGGCTGACTTACGTGTCATAATGCACTGAAGATGATCCAGTATACTTATCCATTTATATGCCTGTATCACAATGAGATTTTAAGTTCTCTAGAGCTGGGGTTGTGCAATATTTCTCTAGGTACATCTAGTGGTGACATAGATTGAGTGTCAGTAAATACTTTTGACGTATATATTGAGCAAAGGAATGTTTAATGAAAATCTACTTTGCTCCTGAAATGACTTCTCCATTCTGCAAATAAGGCAGGAGTGGAGTAATCCGATCAACAAGTTTGAGACTTCTTGTCTCAGGTTTGATTATGAGAGACAGTGATATGTCTTAGTACTTGCATGATACTGTGAGATCTGGGGGTTGGAGATGCCCCCAAATCAACTGAGTCCCAATAGAAGGCACTGAGAATCTAGTGGAGCTGGTACCTCGGGGATGGCTAGGATTCTTCTAGACTACCACAAGCTGCTGTGTAAGACTTCTACTCCATGACCACAAAAAACTCACTTCAGTTAAATCTTGTTTTCCAATAGAAGTGTTATTTGCTGAATGAAAATCATTTGTATACAGTTTTTTTTTAATTTTTTTTGTTGTTGTTCATTTTTTATTTATTTATTTGAGAGAGAAAGACAGATAGAGGGAGAGAGAGAGAATGGGCGCGCCAGGGCTTCCAGCCACTGCAAACGAACTCCAGACACGTGCGCCCCCTTGTGCATCTGGCTAACGTGGGACCTGGGGAACCGAGCCTCGAACCGGGGTCCTTAGGCTTCACAGGCAAGCGCTTAACCGCTAAGCCATCTCTCCAGCCCTGTATACAGTTTTGTTATTAACATGCATTAAAAAATACCGAACAGGGCTGGCAAGATGGCTCCGTAGTTAAGGCACTTGCCAGCAAAGCCAAAGGACCCAGGTTCGATTCTGTTCCCCAGTACCCAAGTAAAGTTGGATGCCACAAGGCGGCACAGGCATCTGGAATTCTTTTGCAGTGGCTAGTGGCCCTAGTGACCCATTCTCTTTCTCTCAAATAAATACATAACTATGAAACAATGGAAGGGAAACCAGTTAAGAGTTCTTTTTTACTCTCTTAGATGGATTTTCTTTTCAGGGTTTCACGAAGGGTCTGGATCCAGCCAGTGCAGAAAGGTAAAGGACAATGAGTTCTGAAAATCAGTATGGCGTATTTATGACCACCATGAACCACTAGGGCTCCTTTTGTAGTTAACTAATGACCACGATGGTTACAAAACGGGGTGGGGGGAATGAGCCTATAACAGTTAGTAGTAGATAATAGTAGTGATAATTATAAGTTACAATCCTCACATGCTCACGGAGTAGCAGGTGTGTTTCATAATTACGCTTCATCACCACCTAAATAGAAATTGTTTTACCACTTTTCTGTTAGAACAACTAACGTCCAGCGAGCTCAAATAACTTGGAAGGTCCAAGGGATGAGATGGGAAGACTGTAGGGTAAAGGGCTATGGTGGTTTCACCAGGCGACACTGAGCCTCTTCTAGTCTCAGACATTTTGTCACCTGCCAGCGCCTATGAGAAAGCGGAGTGGGTGAGCTGGGGGATCAGAGGAAGTTCCTAAGAAATTAGACATCATAAGAGGCGAAAAGGCGAAGAAACTACCTGTGTGTGGGGCTGGGACCATAAGACCGTCACTAGGGAAAAGGCAAAGGAGAGACCAAATAAGTGTCTGGACAGAAAGTAGGTAGGCGGGAGAGGCGGGGCCCGGGCGGGAACTCCGGGAACGTGCTGGCCATTTGTGCACGGGCCAGGAATGCCGCCTCTCCCAGTAAAGGTGAGGGGCAGTGAGGGTGGACCTCATGGGCACCTCTGTGACTCGCGCAGTCAGCTCACACTCACCTGGTTTGCACCAGAGCAGAGCCTCTTCCACGCTCGCCTACGGTGGCACGGGTGTGCAGCGGGCAGACAGGTGCGGGGAGCAG